>NC_137126.1:21514047-21994047 GCF_949319135.1 Squalius cephalus
ATATACATATATACATATATACATATATATATATATATATATATATATATATATATATATATATATATATGTATGTATGTATGTATATATATATATATATATGTATATATATACACTCACCTAAAGGATTATTAGGAACACCTGTTCAATTTCTCATTAATGCAATTATCTAATCAACCAATCACATGGCAGTTGCTTCAATGCATTTAGGGGTGTGGTTCTGGTCAAGACAATCTCCTGAACTATATATTAAGATGGGATGTCAGTTCAAAAATGATCTTAGTAAAAATGATTACCTTTGATTTCCTTACGCTCACTTAAAGGAACTTTTTTTTTTTTTTTTTTCAGTTCTCAAAATGAATATAAATTTTTCATACACTTTATATTTATTTAAACTATTAAGTTGTAATGTAAGTGCATCCCTAATTCATGTCTAAATTTGGACATTCCAATGGTGTTTCCCTGCGTCTGGAATAGATGACCCTATAGAGGATACATGGGAAGGAAGAATGGAATGGATGGATATTACAAGTGGAACACAAAACGAGTTACTCAAAAAATGAATCCTTTGTTAGGAATATCATTTCAAAAAATGAAATAAAGAAAATAGAATATCAGTGCAACTACCTCCATTAATTACACTGGTAGACGTTACAGTAAGACTGGCGCTTTGTTTCAGATTTTTGCCAGATGGGCGCATGACACCCTACATTCTGTCAGAATGGCTCATGTCTTTGGCTCACGGAGACCTGGAAGGCCCAGGCAGATGTCCATCAAAGTGACAGGGCCTGGCGCTTCCAGCTACAGGATCATGGGTAAAGGAAGAGCAGGCAGCGGTTAAGGCTTTACCCAGAGCCACAGCAACACCATGTCCAAGTGTTAGCAGATGATGCACATTTCAGACACGCTAATTCAAGACGTCAGTTCAGCCATGAAACCATTTCTTCCTGCTCTCTTTCGCTGCCCTGCCACTCAGACAGCCAAGGGTTTATCTTCAACACAAAGGGCGGGGGAACGCGCCACAATAGAAGCCTCGAGGGATCGGGGTGAGGAGGCACACGGGGTTACTGTCTGTATGGAGGACAGTTTTGAAAGAGGATTTATTTTAAAGTTGTTGTTTTTTTTTATATTTGGATTTCGTATTTACACTTTTGTTTGCATCATCAATAATGAAAATGTATTAGCCTACTCATTATGATAGGCTGCATTAGGAAAACATTATGCTTTCTGCAGATTTTGGGCCATAACAATAGATACAGGTCAGTTGTCTATTGGTTTTGCTTCAGGACCTATTATTATTATTATTATTATTATTTACAATAAGCATTAAGTGGCGACCTTATATGGTACTGAATTTGTGCATAACCTATATGAGAAGTGTTTTCTCTCTTTTGAAAAGTTAGTAAGCCTGTTTATTTTGCTGTCTAATATAAGGCTAGATTGTGATTTTTCTTTTTTTGTCCCGCCTTTTCTCCTGTGATGCCTCCTGTCAAAACAAACCTCTGACGATGATGATGATGATGATGATGATGATGATGATGATAACACACATCTTAGTTTGTTTTGTCATATCTTGCTGTCATGTCAAACTACAGATGATCTGCAGTCTCTGCAAAATGATTTGTTTTGAAATCAAAAACTAGTTATATCACGTCAAAGAGAAGTAACATTGAGGACATTATTATGTCTATAAAAAGACCAGGTTGAGTGCACGTATTCTGACTACTACTTCCTGTTCTCAACCTTTAAATTAGCAGCCTCCCTCAGAGACAACAGTTTTATTACTTTTACCAAAGACAGTTTAATCTGGCTGAACAGGCCAAAACACAAATCTTAAGGTTTATAGAGTGTCTGAAGTTTTTGAGTAGATTTGTTGCATTGATTTATTCAAATGTTTTATTGTGATTATTTTCCAGTGTGAAGAGTTTTTTGCACATAGACCTTAACAACTGAAAAAACACCGTCCAACAGCTCGTCGGCCAGACTACGAAGCACATCATTGCCATGGAAGCAAACATATAGACAAAATTCATGGCAAGATCTATATATGTGCCCATTAGACTATGGAATATCATAAAAATAAAAGATGGGCTTGACAAAAGCTTATTCTATGACCGTTAAATACCGGGTGTAACATATACTGGATGTGGAAACTGTAATGGCTTCATATGAAAATAAAAAGGTTTTGGACCGTAATAGTTGTGGTACCGTTTCAAAGCTTCCTTTAGAAGTCATTTATGGCAAAGGCTTTTAAATGCTCTTAACTGTCCTACACAGTGGTCCTTCCTCGCTCAGGACAATATATTTTGCAGGTGTTGTTCGGGCATACAGTATTAGTCACAGCCATTCTTTAGCACCCAGGTTTGTCATTCAGTGTTCGTGTCATACGCACTGCAGTATTTATTACCGAATTACGATATGTTATTGTGGTAAACCTATAATGGCACGAAAAGGGTACGTTATAATTCTTTTCATGGAATGACTTCAAAGTACTCAGAGCACTTGTGCAGCATTTAGGAAAATATGGGGAATTTTATGAGATTTAGAATAAGTAGTGCACCTGGTTTAGTTTCTGTACATCTCACTTGCTTGCTCTCTCGCTCTATTGCACAAAGAGAGGGAGCACAAGCTCACTGTCTTCTCATGAACACCTGGATTTGATCAGATCCAGATGTTGCTGTTCGTTAAGCTCATTATGAGCACTAAAACAAAGAGGATAAAATAAAGCATTTGTAGATGAATAAACTTGACAATGTATTCCACAGTATTTTGTAGATACTGTGAAACTTTCATAAAAAAAAAAAAATTTTGATTTTGAAATTATATTTATGAATAATCTTTAAGCCCCAAGATAAAAAATAAACTGTGGCTCAATCGTTTTGCTGAAATGCAGTCCAGTATAATGTTGGGATTTGTATGTCTGTATTGTTTGATCATTATGTTATTTTTATGATTGTGAGTGTCATTGTATGTGGTTCTTAAAATGTACAGAACTTTGGTCAACAGACTTTTTTTTTTTTTTTTAAATAGTGCAATAAATATATTTTGTATATATCCCCAAGTAAAGCCTATAATAAAGGCTTTTAATACTGTAATATATGTGTGTTACAGTGGAAGTATTTCATAAGGCAACATCCACTAATATGTTTCTGGATATTTACTTTCCAAAGCACCCATTGTTGTTTTTTAATTCCACACACTATTGGACACAGTACTGGGTAGTAAATGATTACATGTATTCTGGATTATGTAATCAGATTCTAAAAATTGAGTACTTGTAATTAGATTATATTTAATTTTAAAATACTCATAATCAGACTACAGTTACTTTTCTATTTATTAGATTATTCTCACAATGCCAGTAAAGTATTCATAATTCAATGATTCTCCCTACTACATCTTATATGTTCCTTATTAAAAAAATAAACAAATAAATAAGCTTACTGCTTATATACATTCAGAAGGTCTTCCCGGTTTGTGGAACTGCACACATTGCATATCTAATAAGCTCCTGATACACACAATAATTATTAGTCATTTGAATTATTTCTCAGTGAGTCATTTAACCATGTATTTATGTCTTTGGAAGGCTTTTGTCTGTTGAACACATTCAATTCATTCTCAAGTCATTTCATTACACGCAATGCAGGGATTCCACAACTTTTTTTGTCAGCTGAACTTCTTTGACCTATATATTTATTTGAAGTACCCCTTGATATTTTATGTAAATAAGTTAGGTCAATAATAAAATTAAGTCAACAACAATAATAATAAATAATAATACAATTAAGTTCACGGTTCTATGTCCATACTAATGGTCACATGACATGCCGGTTGTGTTTTATTTTGATTTGTTTTTATTTTAAGCTTATTTATTTTAATATTAAATTGTTATGGTTAAATTAATATCTTAACCATAACTCACGAACCTCCTGCAGTTCCTTTATGAACCCCAGGCTGGGAAACCCTGACGTAATGTAGGCCTAATATTTAATGCACTTCATGTTGTTGATAACAAAGAATGATAACTTTGTATTTTTACATCAAAATGTTACTAGATTATCCCATTCAAATCAATATGATAAATTAGTTATGTCAACAGTAATCTAAAAGTAATCAAAAAGTAGTCAGATTATATTGTAAATGTGTAATGTAACTACTATTTGTTTTATGTAATTTGGAATTAGTAACAGACTACTAGTAACAGTGTTATAGTGAATTTTTCTGTTACACATTGTAACTGTTCAGTCACTGTTTCTCAGCCTTTTTTTTTTTTTTCATTTTTTTTTTTTTCATAGGCATAGTTACAGCCTTATCAGTAGGACTTGGTATCCAAACTTGAAATTTCACTGTTATACAACATTTCCTTAAAAAAAATAACTATTTTGTTGTTGTTATTTAGACATTACTAAAAAAAAAAGACAAAATCCAATTTTTTCCTAGTGCCCCCATTGTAGAAATCACTTTATGTAAGCATTTTTACACATTTGACCTTGCCAAGCATGTCAGGCATCGTTTCATAATACTTAACTATTATGAGCTGTTGTCTTTCAACTATCACAGAAAATATCTAGATGTATCTATATGAAAATATCTTTGTGCTGTATGTATGTATATGTACTCAGCATGGCAAACACAAGGGGGTGCCCTTATCCTTTCACTGAGGGCAGCGGGTTTGTGTGTGGTGTAGATAAACGCACAGACAGATGGGGGTAAGAAAGCGAGAATTGTGTGCAGATGTCATGTGCCTTTTGAGCACAGTTCAGTCATCACACTACATTGATCAGCTATATGACAGCACACAATGTACATACCAACAGCCATGTCAACTCTCGAGATTCTTACGTAGATATATAGACTTTGGCTTTAACCGTCTCTCTTTCTCTGTCAATTTTTTTTTCTCTCTCTCTCCTTCTCGGAAAACCACGCTGAAATGTATTATGGGAGAACAAAAAAAGGAACAAAAAAGGAGAAGCAAAGTCTTGCTCTAGTGCTTTAACACTTGTTCGGTCCTCTGGCAGTGGAGGATTTGATGTCTAATGCCAACGATTTCCCCCCTTTGTGAATTAATTAGTCTCTGCTAGCGCCGGACACATTTGTCATTTGAATTTATGCTAATGAGGGCTGAGGGGTCCTGGTGGACCTGATAGGCCAGAGAAGCTGCCTCAGTTTTACAGGGCTTACAAGGCTTCTTCCCTGCTTCTCTTTATATATCTCTCTCTCCCTTCCTCGCTCATTTTCTCATCTTATCTTCCCCCAATCCCCAGCTGCTTGGACTCCCTGACCTGTCACTCCAGTGGGGTGCTTCTGGTGTCCTATGCTGATAAGGTAGCTAATTATCTCTGTATGGGGAAGTGGATTTCGAGGCCACACACCCTCTCACTGTCTTCTGGTCACACTGAAACCAAACCCTGTATATCACCTCACTTAACACAGACCTTACATCTGGCTTGATGATTCAGACTGATCATCCACCTAAAGTAGCATTGCAGTTTAGCCAACTTGATCATCCAGCATAAAATCTTATACAACAACACTTACCCCCGGATTCACAGACAAGGTTTAAGCCTAGTCCCAGACTAAAATGCATGTTTGAGCTGTTTTAACTGAAAGCAATTTGATATCTTAAAATGTCAGTGCCATTGTTTTGTCTCAAGACGCACACAAGCAATGTTTTTCCTAAGGCATGTTTATAAAAGCTGTCCTTTAAATGTCCTAATTGAACTAATCCTGGCTTAATCTAAGCCCTGTCTGTGAAACCAGGCCTTAAATGC
Organism: Squalius cephalus; assembly: GCF_949319135.1. Classification (NCBI taxonomy): domain Eukaryota; kingdom Metazoa; phylum Chordata; class Actinopteri; order Cypriniformes; family Leuciscidae; genus Squalius; species Squalius cephalus. The sequence continues at coordinate 21,519,822 of NC_137126.1, forward strand.
ACAGTAGTTGAATGCTGATACAGTTTTGTGGATGTTGCCACAAAACAATATGCATATTTAACAACACAATACGCTTATTGCATCTTATTGCATGTTTTATGAAATCTAATTACTAATTCTAATTCCGTTAAGGACCAATTAACATTTAATCATTTCATTAAACATATGTATGTGCTGTATGTGTAATAATATTTCAATTGAAAAAGTTTAGAGTCTACTTTTTTTTTTTTTTGAGCTCATCAAACTTTGTTGCATTATTTTCCTGTTATCTCTGTAAAGCAGCTTTGAAACAATCTGTATTGTAAAAAGCGCTAGATAAATAAATGTTACTTGACTTGACTCATCAAGGCTGCGTTTATTTGATCCAAAATTCACTAAAACAGTAATATTTTGAAATATTATTACAATTTAAAATAACCATGTAACAAGGTTAGTAATTCAGGTACGAAGGAGGTGGAAACCAGCGACCGTTTAACACTTTAATATATAAACAAACACAAAACGAAAGTAAAACTGGCAGCCCCTCACAGACGACTGCCGCACACACATAACCAAAACATGGCATAAATAGTCCAGGCCTGGTCCTCTCTCATCCTTCACTGTCACTCTTCCTTTATGCTTCCGAAGCTCCTCCGTGAGAGAAACGAGACTGGTGCGGCGCGCAGGTGACGCTCATTGTCAGTTGCCACCCGCCCTGCTTGCCACAAACCATTTTCTGTTTTCTTAATATTCATTAATTCCTGTGATGGGAAAACTGAATTTTCAAGATCATTACTTCAGTCTTCAGTGTCACATGATCCTTCAGAAATCATTCTAATATGCTGATTTTAAGAAAATTTATTCTTATCAATGTTGAAAACAGATGGTGCTGCTTAATATTTTTGTGGAAACTGTGATACATTTCTATTTCATATGATCAGCATTTATTTGAGATATGAATCTTTTGTAACATAAATGTATTTTACTGTCATTTTTGATCAATTTAATTTCTTAAAAATAAAAAAATAAAACTTGTGAAAGGTAGTGTGTGTGTGTGTATATATATATATATATATATATATATATATATATATATATATATATATATATATATATATATATATATATATATATATATATTTAATTTTCTTTTCTTTTGCTACAATGAATTTTTGATAGGGTCAAATGAACTAAAATAGATACCAGTTCAGAAAAGTGCATGTCTTGTGAAATGCAAATACAGCTTCAGTAATATAGTTATTGAATTTAAAACTAATTATGTTTTTATGGGAAAATAAGAGGTTAATTTTGAAACTGCTGTGGTTATGTTCATCACTGAGGTCTCTCAGGGTAAAGTAAATCTCAAACGAACTTGAAGCTAAATTATTGTTAAGGATAAAACTTCTCTTGTTTGCATGTAACTCACTGCACAGATCATCTTTGTCAACTTGGAGGAAAATATGTTTTGTTAGGCTTGGCTCGTGATATGTTTAAACTATATCCTACAAGTTATTATTTCAACATCTAAGTGATGGATTTACAGATTTTCTGGTTCTGTGAAATGATTTAAAGAGCGCTTGGCAGACCAAGTGATTGACTGCCGTCATTTATTTTACGTCGGCCACTTCTTTAAACAGTAAATGTCGACTCTTGGAAAAGCAGATTGGATAACAATGGACAAAAAGGCGTGAAATTGCAGAATTCAATACCACAGATGTCTTTTCTTGAACACATGAATGAACTTTTTTTTTTTTTACGTTTTGGGTCCAGCATGTTATAGCAGGCGGTTTATAAATAGAGATGAGAGGAAAGAGCATTTTGAAGATGAAGTCGCTACACTTACAGCGCCACACATTTTCTTTGACTCTCTTTCTTTTTCTCTCTCCGGCGCAAGTAAAAAGGCTTGCTAAAAGTCCACGGTACATCTTGGCAGCGTTTTTTGCGCAGCTGAGCAGTGCACTCTCTCAGTCCTTCCATTTAGAGGGCCAGACATAAGCACTTTCCTGCTTCTCGGTCTCTGTAATTTTCAGACTCATTGCTGGGGAGAGGCGATCTATCCCACGTAATACTTTGTGTGTTGCTTATTTTGACATGAACTTTTGCTTCAAGTGGGAGTCAGATGGCTTAGACTGAGTATTTTTAGACAGTCCAATTGGCAACAGCAGCGATTCACTGTATTTTCCATTTTTTCAGTGAGTGTCTTCCCTGGTAAGCTGTCTAGCACCAACATCTCCAAGTTCTGAGAGGAGATGAGGATGTGAAATTCAAGAGGATGTTCTCTGAGGTCACAGAATATTTTTGAGAATTGTGAAAGATTTCGAAATTCAAACAAATGTTACCTAACCTAATGTTTATGTAACATAATCCATACGACCTATAGTTTTTAAACTAAATTGTGTAACTTCTGTGTCAACAGTGTGTACTCTTAAAGACACCGGTTGAGCTCTAACTAAAATGCATCACAGTTTCCATTAAAAAACATTAAGCAGCACAACTGTTTTACACATTGATAATAAGAAGAAATATTTCTTGTAAAGCTTTGTTACAGAGCAGGCCCACTGAGAGGACAGTCAGATCTCGTTAGCACTCCCAAACTGCCGCAGTTGGCGACTGAGACCTGTATCCAACTTTCCATACACGCGTGCCACAACACTAAGCACACCTCCCACTGTGCCTCACAGGGAGCCCTTCGCTTTGCTCCTCATAGCTTTTTAATTGTTAGGAAAAACCGAGAAAAGGGATGGATGAATAATTGTGCTATCAGCAGATTGTTGTGCGGACTCAGAAACTGCTTGTATCGTTTCTTGAGCCTTTTTGGTGGAAAATGAGACAATGATGGATACAAGTTTGAGATGGATGGTATGCTTTACAAACCTTTTCACGTTGGCATATTGTGCTGTATGCCCTTAAAACAAATGAACTTTGATGCAATATAAATACATTAAATATGACATTAACATATTAATTAAACATAAATATGAGGTCCAGAGACCTCCAGGGTGGCACAAGAGGGTTCAAGGGAGTCTGGGGAAATTGAGTTAAAACAAATGGGATTGTCAAAGTTAACTGTTAACTGTTTTGGAATAAAATGAATTTTAGAAAGATACACAAATACATTTTGAATAGCTTTGAAAAGAACATTTCTCTTCAGCTTTATAGCCTACATCTTTATAATATTATTATAAATAATGTCACTATCACAATGTATCTATTCCTATTTTATTATATTTAAAATATATAACTTTTTTATTTTTATTTGTTTAGTTAGTTTTCATCTTGACTCATAAATACTGCTTGTCTGTTGAGCTATTCTTAAAGATGTAATATTGTTATACTTTTCTTTTGAATTATGTTTTAAAGGTCCATATAGCATAGCGCATCAATATGGACCAAACAGAGCCTGGCCCAATTTAATTGTTGGTCACACTTTATATTAGGTGTCTTTAACTACTATGTACCAGGGTTATAATAGTTTTGCATTTTTCATTAGTTTTTATTTTTATTTCGTTTTGACTTTTTGTTTTCAAATTCAGTTTAGTTTTAATTAGTTTTTAAAGTGGGTTTGCTAGTTTAGTTTAGTTTTTATTTTTTGAAAATGCTTAGTTTTAGTTTAGTTTTTATTAGTTTTAGTGTTAGTTTTAGTCTTTTTTTGTAATTTGGGTTATTTGTCAGGGGCAAGATTAAAAAAAGTATTTTTTAAGAAAAAGTATTGTGTAATAATAAAAACATAATACAATTTTAGAAAAAAATTCACACCCCATTGAAATTCCTTTACCTCTTACAAAATCCACACGCTGTACCAAAAATCTACACATCTTCTATACAGAATTCACACCCTATACAAATACCACAGCTGTACAATTTTCACACCCTATACTAAATTTACCCTATGGGGAGAGTGGGGTGATTTGTGCCAGGGGGAAGTAGTTACACCCCTTGTTTCTGGAAAACCATAGAAGAAATTGTTCATGTGACCACATAATTTTGAAAAGCAATCACTTTTACTCATCCTCCAAAGAAGAGCGACACATGGCATGAGAGTTAAGCACATTTTAGTGCAAAAAACAGTTTTTTCCCTTTCAAAGTAAAATTTCTATGATTAAGGTTTTTTGATTGTAGTGTCTGAACAATTATAGACAAGTTTGAAAACATTTCACACATGTTTTAGTGCTTTAGTAGGCTACACAATGAGTCTATACAGTTAGCATGATGTTAGCTCTTAACTGCTGGATCATGCTAGTTTTTCAAACTTGTGGGTCTGGGGTGATCTGTGCCAAAGGGCCTGGGTTAAGTTGTGCCAGATCCAGACCACCTAGACCTACATACTCACAGGGGATAATCTTGAGAAGTGAGGAGATGGGCATGCCTCATCATTGTTTGACTTAGGCCTGCCTGCTATTTGTTTAATTTAGCTAACACTGATTTCAGTTTTGAGTTTGCACTATGTTATTAAAGAGAAGTTTTATTCCGTTTTTAAGTGGCCTATGTCACAATAGTATGTTTAGAAATTAGCCTGAAATGAGTCACAAATATCATATATTGTGTTGCTATGGTGCTCTAAATGGTTGCTAGGGCGTAGCTTGATAGCTTCACAATGATCCTGAGAGACTGATTGGTCGTCTGAGTAGAATGAGCCCGCCCCCTTGTCTCTATGACACTGTGATCCAGAGTTATGTTCAATACAAAATCCCTATGCAATTGACCATAGTAGGAAAAACGCATGCTATGGTATTCCAGGGTGACAATATCTAAATAAACCTTAAATGAGTAATTTTGTATTGAATTTGTCTTGCTTTCATATAGCAGTATGGTTCATAACATTAAAATGTTCTGTTTTACTTCAGAAATCACTGGCACAATTTACCCCAATGTATTCCCCTAAAGGCACAACTTCCCCCGCACCAGGGGCAAGTTGTGCCATGAGACCACTTTTTCCCCAAAAGCTATATTTCTGAAACAATTTATTTCAGATCCAAAGTTATTGTTCTCAGGGATGCACCACATCCTGAAATATATGTACATCGTTAAGCTGAAGGCATTACAGCCATGGCCTCACTTTAAAGTCACTTTGAGTAAAAACTGGCACAACTCACCCCACTTTCCCTACAGTCAAGCCTACTCATCTGGATTGAAGCAGCAAACATTAAGTGTAAAAGTAAAAAAATGACATAACATTATTTAATATTTGAATCAAAGCTTATATAGTGTTTTGACATCGACAACCACAACCAAAAAGTGCATTTTACCTCAAACTTGCGACTAGTTAACTTTCTAAAAAAGGCGCAATCGCTTCTCGGGTCGACATTAACACACTGACAAAATTATATTCAGAATTTAAAATATGTTGATACCACTTTTTAATGTGTGATTGTAAGGTGTTCACGAGATAGAGATACTAACCTTTAGCGAACTTGCTTTCAACGTCGAACGAACACTCGTTCTCATGGAGACGCGGTGTGCACGGAGGGGAGGGGCTGTGTGTGTGTGTGTGTGCGCGCGGCGCGCGCATGTGAGAGACGCATGAGTGACAGAGAGACGGAGGGAGAGCAGGGAAAGGAAATGCAGCTGAACGAATAAGCTGCGTGTTTTAAATAGCGTTAAAACATGAAAGACCTTGACAAAGACAAAAACTAAGGACGTTTACTCTATAATTTTATTTTATTTTAGTTAGTTTTGCCAAACACACATTACAGTTTTAGTTAGTTATCGTTTTTTTGTAATGCCTCGTTTTTATTTTTATTTCAGTTAACGACAATGTTTTTTCCCTCCTAGTTTTCGTTTTTTCGTTAGTTTTCGTTAACGATTATAACCTTGCTATGTACATACATAAAACAAAATGTACAATCCACTTATTGTGTTCATGTTGTTGCAAAACACTTTTGCTGCTGTTAAGGTGGGATAAAGGTAAGGTTAAGGACAGGTTTGGTGGTAGGGTTAGGTTTAAGGGTGGGTTACGGGATAAGAGATCCACAGTGTAATTATAGATGTAATAACAAATTATTTACAGCTGTAATTACATGCAGGTATTTTTTTTAAAAAATATATAAGTACAATGTAAAAACATGTATGTACACAATACATGCATTGTATCAATTGATTAATTTAAATGTTATTACATAATAGTCAAAGACACCTAAAGATAGACCGAATTTTTTATTTTTTTTATTCGGACCTCCTTCTCAACAAGCCTTTTAGTTCCATCCATATCTGTATGTTTCATGTAGAAGCATATTTAAATGACATCCAGAATGCTGTGTCTCCACCGATGTCTTCTCAGCACTGCACTGTCTTCAGTTATTTGGCTCATATTCATGCCACCTACTCAAACAGAGGGGGAGAGATGAAGGCTGTTGCTAATGTAATTTTGAAAGGATTACCACAATCTTTCAGTGTCTTTGGGGGGTGGGTACATTGTCAGTGAGAGAGAGAGAGAGAGAGACGAAAAACAGCTGAAAGTGTTGTCTTAACTTCCAGAAGTTCTGCTTTTCTCTGTCTTCTCGCTTATTCGTCATATGAACGAGCCATGCCCACATTATGTGCTTGTCAAGACGGATAAATGCGTTCAGCCAAATGTGGAGTTAGACAAACACTTGTGAGACATACTCGTGTAATCGTATCTGTTAAAGACAGCATTAAGGAAAACGTAAACCTTAGCTGGAGAGCTGCCTAGCATCAACTAATTCCTCGTTGCTTTGTTTGCGTTCATTCAACTTGAAGACCATCTAAAACTCAAATCCTGATGGGCATGTCACATTCTGAGAGATGACTAAAACTATTTCAAAAACACTGACACACTTTTCCACTGGCAGCTAGAAAAAGAACTGTCAACTTAAGCCAGTCATAATTAGCAATGCTGCTGTGATACATTAAAAGTTTTGAGCCACCTGTTTAATCAGGCACTTGCTCGTACAGGCTTATGAGTTATTCTTGTAAAATGTATTGCCTTTTACATTTTTTTCCCTTTGTTTTTGACAGAACAAGCCCTATTTTAATGACAGTTATATTGAAGATATAGCAATGCTAGTACATTTAGGTAGGGCAGATTCTGGATCTTAGTGCTAGTTTATGATAAACATTTTGTAAGCTCTTATGATAATTGACAGACTTTAGTACACATGACAAACGCATAGAATGCCATCTTAGACTTTCCTTAATATAGTATTTATTGCCTCCGAATGTTGTTCTAGAATGTTGCAAGTTGTGTAGGAATTCCAGTGAGGAAAACAAAGTCATGCCAACTAGTTACTGACCTGAAGCAGACACATAGCTGAAGCGGACTGATATCGTCTTGGTCTGGAGAGAGGATTACATGAGGTAACGTGAAAATAAGTGGGGCAGTCTGAAATAAAATCTGCCCCAATGGCTCTTAATTAGAGAGCGATGCCATTCCATTTTTCACCACATAATTTACATTGGAAATCTGTGGGGCACTGTAGAGCTAGGGAGGGCTCTGAGACCAGGTGACCCGCTTAGTATCATGAGTACCTTAGTACCTGGCAGATCCATGCGCTTAATTTTAATACATCCGGCTCACTTTACGACTTAAAGTAAAACAAATATTTGTTGCAGAGTGCTGCACATTTAAAATTTATTATTAATTCAGTGTAGTTTGGATTAATATTTTGGTGGGGAAATGCCTCACCTACCCTTACAGATGAGCCACGGCTGGTGAGTGGCCATTTCTGTGCTAATGACTTTTCTTTAACCCTTAAACGCATACCTCGGGTATTTAGTGACCCGTCATTCACTACTTATTAATTTTTTAAAGTTAGACACCAACCTTCTTAGTATTAAAGTTTTATATTATCGCGACAGGAAGAGATCCATCCATGTTAGATATAGATCTAAAGACCCAAATATATAAAAAATGATTGCCGAAACATTCATGCATTTAAGGGTTAATCAAGGCTTTTATTTTGTTTCACTTGGTATGATTATACTCATCTGTTAGGAATTAACTCATCCCAGTTTCCCTCTAAACCAGAATTGAACTCTGTGCACGTTACAGTAAATCACGAGATGACTTGCCACAGATGATATGTATTTGGCATGTTGAAACTGAGCAGCCTGAGAGCCGATTTCTCTTTAGCAGCCTTACAAAGAGTAAAAATGACAAACTATGATGTGGTTAGTGTCCCCTTTTGGTAACGGAAAACCTTAAGGCATGGCGGTGGGTAAATCCCAAAGAATAACCGTGAGCTTGTTAAAAGAGGGTACAGAGAAGTCAAAATGTTTTCCCTGTGCACCCAGAACTCAAAAAAAAAAAAAAAAACAGTGGATGGAGGCCCTCGGCCGTGACCTCTCTTTAGGGAGCTCATTCCTGCTCGGTCGGGCATGCCAATGTGATCTCTACACATCGATGACTCAACGAGACCAAAAGCCACTCATAAATGTAAAAATAAATGATATACTGTATGTATTTTAATGCTGTTTTATGTCTGTTCTTCCAAAGTTGAAATGGGACTGGGTTGTTCACAAAAGATTAAGGAATATGAAGAGCTCTGTTTTATGAATTTAGAAAAAAATCATTGTTCTTAGTGGTTAGAGAAGAATATTAAACTTTAAGCTTGATTGAAATAGCAAAAAAAGATGTTAAAGGGATTACTTTTAAGAATAAGTCTGCCGTTTCTGTGCGGTGAGCATCTCCAAACATATTTGCAAAATTAGTGACTGGTTTTAAACAGATTTCCCATCATTTCCCTTTGTCTGCCATTGGTCAGTGGTCACAGAATGTTTTGCTAATGCCACAGTGTTTAGTTTTGGTAACACTTTTGGTACCATTTGTTAACATTAGTTAACTACATTAGTTAACATGAACTATGAAACTAACGAGTGTCCGAGAGAGCTCAACATACCACAACTGAATATAAATATATATATATATATATATATATATAAACACCAGCAAATTAATGAAACATCTTTCACAGTTTGAAAACACATGTACTACAAATACTCACATTTCTGTATTTGGTTGTGTTTTGAGTATTTGCAGCACATGTGTTGTCAAACTGATGAAGATGTTTTCTTAATTTGCTGGGGTTTTTTTCTGTTTTTCTTTCTATTTGCATGTGTTTTATTCAGTTGCAGCGTGTCTCAGGTGTCTCGGTCACCATATAAAAAATACTTCTAAATAATTTATTAATCTTAGTTAATATTCATTTTCAACACTTAACAATACATTTTTTATATTATTTAATGGACCTGAACTAACATGAACTGACAACGAAACTAACATTAACATTGATTCATAAATATTCAAACAAATGTATTTATCATTGTTTATTAATTGTTCATTAATGTTAGTTCATGCATTAACTAATGTTAACTAAAGGGTCCTTATTGTAAAGTGTTATTGACTTTTTTTTGGGGTAATATGCAAATGACGCTGGGATAAAATATACGTCCCTTAAAGCATAGTGGACTGCACATTCTCTACATAGAGACAAATAAATGTGTACTAGTAGGGATGGGCGCATTGATATATCGATACTGACGTTGAGTATCGAATGTATCGATACTCAAATAAAAATATCGATACTACAGTGTTTTTTTTATTTTTTTTTATTTATTTGACAATAAATTGAATGCGTATAATATGCATTGAATTGGATGAATAACCTATGTTAGTTAAAAATTTTGTAGTATAACTATTTTCCTGCTCATCTGAACACACGCAAATGCTGCAAGTCAGAACCAATCAATCACAGAGAGCGTTCACTGCCGGCATTTAAACAAGGCTGCATTTCCCAAAAGTAGCATAAGAAACCATTGATGCTTTTGGGAAACGCAGCCCAGAACAAGGCTTAACAGAAGACAGAAAAACATCATATGTTTGAGTTATTTCACAATAAACAAATTTAAATTGTAGCCTACATAGTCCAATTACATTGTTTTAAATTGAATGTTAAAAGTTCATACTGATGTTCTATTCTGTAACTAATTTTAATATAAAACATACACTGTCAGAATAAAAAGGTTGCTGTCACTGGCAGTCCCTTATGAAAATGAACATTACAGTGACCATAGTTCAACTAGGCCTATGATATTTTGTAGATTTCCATGGTTACCACTACAAGTAAACATTTCAACCATGTGTAAACAAAAAATGTAATCTAATCAATTCTAATGAAGGCGTATTGAAAGTTAAAATGCCTTTCAAATGTAAGTGGGTATCATAACCCATTTTACTTTTAGTAATTCAATAATTTAAGAATTTCTATGTTACTAGGCAACGCCTTTCACCCACTGATCAGTTTTAGTCACAATGGATAAAATAAGTCAATTTATGGATGCCAAACCGGTATTAGAGGCACTGGATGCCATGAGTGATGGTGAATCTGATGGTGGGGAAATATCAGGGGTGAGTGATGCGTCCTGGTTCGGCTCAGCATCTGACGGGTCATCTGTTGAACATAGCTGATGACTAAAAATAATCATTTCATGACTTTGTGAAGACAGTGGCATAGTACAGTTTTATAGCCACATCAAAACAGTTATCATGTGCATGGGTACATTTTACACCGCTGGCGGTTGCCATAGTTTTTGACCCATTCAGTGGATATAAAATAATAACTGGCACAGTGCCGCGCTTCACTTTTAAACCCACAGTTGATAAGTCACATCTCAATGGCGCCAGTTGTGGTTGTATGGAACGAGAGCAAGTCCGTGGGATGAGATGAGAGCCATCAAAGTATCACGTTTCAGTTGCCCGGATGAGCGGATTGATATACAATGTTGCCATGGATGACGACAGCAAATATTAAAAAACATCTGACAGCTGAATGTTGCAGTTGATCAGTTAGACTCAACATTTCCAGGGAGCCATGTAATATGAAGTATATTAAAAATAAACAAATGAATGAATGAATAAATAAATAACGTAGCTGCTGTTAAAAAGCCAAAACGTAACAAAAATCCCAACCGTTGCTGTGTCTGCGTTGGCCAAAAGTCATCTAAGTGAGTGATAATGAGTGTTTGAGGGGGAAACCCCATTGCTGCTGCAGCTGTTAGTGTCTCTGTGTTTGCCTTGTACTGAGTTCCAGATTCGGGTAGATGTACGTTGGGACAAGCCCTCCCTGTGTGTTGGCTGCTCCTGCTAAATGAAGCTGATCAATCACAGAGGTAGAAGCTGCGACAGTGATTTAAGGGCCCGCTCCTTGGCTCTTTCAAATGTCGAGGTGGCCTATGCTTCCTCTGGCAGACGCCACCCAAGCCCTCCTGCAGACAGATGGTGGATAAGAGGACAAGAGTTGCCTCCTCCCTGTCTTTCAGTCTTGAGGGCAGCTGCTCTGTGTATGGCATGGAAGGAGGCCTGGCATTGAGACGGTGGCAGGGCTCATGGACCGCAGCCTAGTGGTTATCCGTTTGAGGTCTTCCTGGCAAGGCTTCTGTCAGCGTGTCTCTCTCGTAATGCTGGAACTCATCAGTGGCTGTTGGAGACACTCGATTGATGTTGAAAGAGATACGAAGAGAGTGGCAGGGAAACGCTGACCTACATTGCAGTAAAATACTCAACTTAGGGTTGTCAGAATCTCTGAGCCGATTAAAGGGCCTTTGATACAAATATCATTGCTTAGCCATTTTTTATTACACGGCTCACTGGAATACTTGAATCTGATTGGTCAGTCGAAGCATTTAGCAGTCAGGGGCCGTATTCACAAAGAACTTTAAGGCTAAAAGTAGCTCCTAACTGGCGAATTTAGGAGCAACTCCTAAAAATAATGGGCGTGTCACTCGTAACTTTAGGACTCCTAATTTTTTTCACTAAGAGTAATTCACGAAGCATTTTAGCCCTAAAAGTAGCACCTAAGCCTGGGACAGCTTAAAAGAAGTCGAGAGGACTCCTAACTCACTAAGACCTATTCACAAACCGCTTTTTGTGGCATTTCACGTTGCGATGTTTTGAAATGCGTATGCGGCGGCTACAGGAACTTCCAATTGCGAGGGAACTATTTTGCATTGTAGGCATAACTAGGGATGCAATAACGCTACCAACAACAACCAAAACTAGGCTACTCATTGCATGTAAACTAATTGTAACGTATCATTGTGAATCAAATTAAAATGTTTTTCTCTTTGCAAACGTAGGCAGAGGCATATAGTGACAGATAAATTCAATAATGTTGCAAAGATATTGCATCAATCCATATGTTTCATTAGGCTATAGGCTATTTGTTTTGCCTTACTCTTTATTCATTTAGGCTATTTATTCAGTTATTCATCATCTTCCGTCCTTCGCACTACTTGTGTAGCGCACGCATTCTCAGACCTGTCGCCTGTCACTCATCATCGTATAGGGGAGGTGTTTGGAATCATTCCCGCGTTACAATCATCAGCCAATCAATGTGGTCACTTCAGTCAAGCTCGTGCATGAGTAATGACGTCATCCTTAATCCAACGAAGACTCACTCTTAGTTTAGGAGTTGTCATTTTTCTTTACTAAGAGTAGGTCTGAAAGGCATTGTGAATAACTTTTAAGAGAAAACTGTTGGTTTTTTTTCTGTTTTATGATGGGTGGCAACCAGATTTGAGATGCAATACCACCACCTTGGAGTGTCAATCAGATTACTGGCACTGGATTATTTACAATGTGATCATGTGTAGTATTAACATGATATTATTATTATTTGTATTATTAATATTAAAATATTGCATAGTTTTTGTGTGAACGGGTCTTAAAGCTTATGTTAAAGTTTCATCTCTTTGGGAACAGTAGTCAAATATTTATGTTCTCTTTTTATAGGCAGATACAGTAACATATTTTGTTTTGTGAACACAACCTGTTTTTTGTTCTTGGGTCTGACTCTCACTTAGATTTTTTCAAGGTGACATCAAATACCCCAGGCTTTTTGTAATGTAAAGGGTTTTATATTGTCTGATAATATCGTGAACCTTGAATGGGTTGTAGTAGTTTTTTTTTTTTTTTTTTTTTTTTTTTTGCCTGGTCTTAAATGCTACCCTAAAAACTTAGTCCTTCTCAGAGTTGGTGACATAATGCTGCATTGACTATAAGGTGATCATGTTACTCTTGGAAATTTGTTGAGGACCTCTAGTGGGCCCCTGCCCCCTAGTTGAGAACCACTTTTCTAAACGCATCTTATTGATCTTATTGTGAACAATGAATTCAACCTGAAGGTTGCATTCAGATCTACCATCCAATTATTCAACAACTGATGAACAGAACCAGCTTCCCACCCTGTTTTTTTTTTTTTTTTTTTTTTCAGTTATCCATTTCATTTGGATGTACATCACACTATGAAAGAATAGATCTGTCGCTAGTTCTGTTATGTTGTGAATGTGATTGCAAAAATTCACATTAAGTTTGCCATTTTGAACAGGGCCTATGTTGGTTGATTATAGCACATACGTTTTGTTAGATTAAGAATTATTATTTCTATTACTAAAAATCTTCACCAACTTGCTATCAAACACTTACTAACATCAGTATTAGTTCCCACAGAGCTTATGTTTGTGCAGACCTGGTGTGAGATGTGTAGAAGCCTATGCATTTTGAATTGCTAAGGTGGAGAAAGGAAATCACCATTATTCACTTTTGCTCCCAATAGCTAGACTAAATTACTATAGAAACTTGAGACTCTTCCAAACACTTCTCACTGTCGGTGTGCCCTCGCTCTGGACTCTGTTAACTAATTTCAACTCTTTTCTCCTCTGCGTTATATCTTTTGCAGAGGGTTTTTATGTAAACACTGGGCTACAGAAGTGCCTTATATCGTGTGAAGAGGAGTGGAAAGGATGAAGGGCCATTTTGGCACTTATTCTGTACATCTTATAAATAAGTAATAGCCATGGACATGTAGCGGTTAGTAGAGGTGGAAGCACATCAACCCCACCTCTGTTTGGATTCTGCATATTTCATAAGCTTAGGAGGGGGCTGTGGAATAAAAGCGGCTATACAAGAGCCTGGTCTGTTCACTGTCATGGCAACTCTACTATTAATAATAGCAGTCCAAGTGTCCTCACCACTGACAAGGGTCCTAGTTGTTGTTTTTTTGTTTTTTTTTCGGCTGCTGACTTCCTGGGGATGACAACAAAATTAGGCCCCTGTTGTAGCCATTACAGTCCAGCCTACGAGGACACTGAACAGGTCGAAGAGCGTTTGCCTTGGAAATTACCCACATTGCTTCCTTTACAGTGAGCAGGTCACCGCAGTTCTCAATGGCTTGACTGTGTTTTGCTGGCCTGCTAGTGTTCCTCTATTGTCACATTCAATAAGTGGCAACTTCAGAAGAGATCTGTGTTGAATGTCTGATTAAATTCAAAGTGATGGTAGACAAACTAATAATGTATGGGTCAGTGCAAGAGGTTTAGATGAATGTTTTCATATCAGGAATCAAAGCATCGGAAAACTGCAGGAAGAAAACAAAGTTATGGTCCTCTCTTAAAGCGCTTTCCATTTTGTTGCTTATTTTGCACAGGCCAGTTGCAGTAATTGCGAACCCCTCGCTGTGGACCTCTTGCTTGTGTTGCAGCCTTCTTGTCTTCATTTTTCTACAGTTGAAGTCTTTTTGAACTTTAGTGCTGATGGGACATTTGTGTCATCTTCCCATGCTGATATCTTATCAAGCTCCTGTTTTGTTACTCTTTGATTTTGATTTTTTTTTTTCTTTAATACATATTTATAGCTGTAGTGCCTTAAACTTCAAGCCTTAAAATATTTTTCAGATGTCCAATTGAAGCTTTAAGTTTTATTTTTTAAAACTTTTAAACTTACCATTTAGGTTAAGGGAAACTGGTCAATATTACATTCCAGTATATATTTCAAATCAGCATTAAAACAACTGAATACAATCGTAAAATCAATTATGCTCCATTAGCTCAAATCACACAAAGAAACGTTTTTTTTTTTTTTTTTTTACTAAGGCTCATTTAGCTTTAAGGTATGAGTATTTATTATGCCACCATATTGAGTGTTGTGATGCCAACCACACTTTTAATATGGATGTATTTAGTGTTAGTATTTTCCCCATTAACCCGTTTTCCCCGTAAACGCCTCGGGTCTTTAGTGACCCAGGAATGTCATTCACTCTACCCTGCCCCTATTTTTTAAAGTTAGACATCAACCTTCTTAGTATACATAACAAGAAAAAATAATAAAATTATAAAATAATGGCTGTTTTCCCATTCATGTTTTTATAAAAATTGTAGATGTGATTTGAAGTGACGTTTCACTCATAGTTACCGCAGGCAGAAAACAAAAGAATAGGAATTATCATCAGCAAAACCTGAAATGACTCAGTGATTTACTGCAGAGCAAGAACTGAATGCAATCAAATATTAGTGTCACTGTCACTTGACGGTGGATCAGGAAAAGAAACTGTCTGCGATCAAAATTTTGAAGATGTTGGAAATGATAGTTTTGAGAATATGTTTGAGATTGTGACTATGAGCCAGATGATGAATGTACTGGGAAATGAGCTCTGATGAGGACAGTGATGATGGTATAAAACAACTGTTCGAACTGAACCCTTCCAAGCTCCAAAAGGTAACAATATATGCTTTATTTCATTCTTCTGTAATTGTTACTCTAATATCAGGAGAGTTGTATACTATCGCAAGAGGTAGAGATCCATCTGTGTTAGGTATAGATCAGGGTCGCCGAAGACCCGAATATTTAATAATGATTGGCGAAACATTCATGCATTTTAGGGTTAAAATAGGTGCCATGTATCTGAATATGATTTATTCCTACAGGACAGTCTGCAACATAGTCTTTTTTTTTTTCTTGTTATTGTGATTTTATAAAACAAAGTGAAGCTGACTAATATCCCTTGAGAGATGTCTCACACATCTCGTTCCCACAAGGTCCACTATATGTCATGTTTGCATTCCCATGTGCCATATCCCTTGTCCTTATTTTATCTATCCAGTTCCCAAATTTCATTTATTTGTTGTTGTGTGCTTACAAAGAAAGTAGGGTAGAAGTAGATTACATATCAAGATTTTGATATCATAAGCAGTGGCTTCCCCTGAACCATCACACGCAGCCCAGTTAAATCATTGAGGAGCCACTGCGAAAATCCAACCATAAAGTGGGAAGCACTGATTTTGAGGATTCATATGACACAGGTCCATTCTTAATGTGAGGGATGACAAGTCTAACCCCTCGCTTATAAATGCAAATGGATAAACTGTGTTCCAGTGAAAGGCTTTTGGAATCATTATGAATTATGAAACCTTCAGGACAGTTCCAGCTGGAGTTTTATTTAGGAACAGACCACTGCTGACTTCTGGATTTCTTGACCTTTAAATAGTAATTTGAAAAACTAATTTTGACTAATTGTAATATATATAGTTATTGCAGTTTATTGATTAAATCAGATTTTACCTATCAGTCCAAAAGTAATATGTGCTTACTCAGTCAGTGTTGTTCAACAAACAATGGGCTGTGTGCTTTGAGTAAGCAGTCAAATTCAGTGTAATTAAAAAATACTTTAAATCATAACTCTGTTTTCCCAATTTGAAAGTCTATTTCGTTCGTTCGTTCGTTAATTCATTCAAAGCGTATAGGCCTTATTTAATACTTGACTTTCACTAATTCAAGTCATTCTTAATCCCATAACACAATGAAAGCAATGCAGGATGTTAACTTACAATAGAGGTCAGAAGAATCTCCTTTCCTTTCTGTTCTCATTTTCTCAAGAGCCTCTGGGTTATCCACGACCCTACAATAACATGTTCCTACCTCTGTTGTCATGAGGAATATTACCCAGATAATCTCTTCTCAAAGGTTACTGTGCGTCTAAGGCTATTATTTAACTTCTCATCGTGTGGCATTTGCAGCCATTGGACTATAATTACTGCATTCCATGAGAGAGTTCATCTTAAAATTTAATAATTGGACACTGAACCATAGAAAGAGCCGATGCCTCCATTTACTGTGCAGTTTTATGGGAGATTACTGAGCAATTTGAAGGTCTAAGAGTTAAATGGGACTAGCAGTTTGTTTATGCACTGTACATTTGTACTAATATCACTAATGTCAATAGAACAGCACTGTATTCATTGTTATCGCTTCACACCCAAAAAGCTAGCACATATGAGGCATTCTTTCATGTTGAGGAAAAATGAGTTGCTCACTTTTGCTATAAATAGTTTGCTTACTTTTAGACAAAAAATAAAACGTATACATTTTTTTATCTTCTAAATCTATTTGGCTCAAAACTATTATTTGATTGTAGGTATGTCATGACTTTACTGATTATGAATGTAACTTTCTGACAAATGCCATAGCCAATCATAACTTGCATATTTTAATCTACAGAAGGGCTTGTAATTTTCACCAATCTTGGTACTCCATTTCTGAAAATCAATATCATCTATGAGAACCACAATTATGTAACAGTGCTGAGATACAAATTAAACAAACCAGTAACCAATGGATTCTGGTTCAAATTATGAGAAATTTAATAAAACCTGACAAAATGATACTAACCACTGGCTTTGGATAAAAAGCCCTGCTAAATGCCAAATAACCACTTTGACATATTCACATTCATTATCTTCGCGGTAAGTTATCCAGTGTAATCTTGCCTAGCCATAAGAGTCAAAGCACAAGTCTGCAGTGATCCTCACCACGCAATAACAACACCCTGAAATGAAATAAATCTGATCGGTCCAGGCTGAATGAGGGGATTGTGTGTGGTGGACTTTAACCTGACACTCTTTTTAGGAATAACAATATTTATATAGCCCCATTTTTTATTTCTGTGTGAAGGGCCAGGGACTATAGCCCACTATGGTGATTCTGTTGAAATGTTGAACAGTAAGCCATTGTTCCACTTAAGAAAACAAAAAAGCAATCCTAATCATGTAGGTAGTATGAGTATTCATAATTGTACTGTAAGTAGAGGCTTGATGTCTCCAGGCTTTGCAGTGATATTAAAGATGTAGGGTCTATTGAGTCAGACAACCAATTCAGTGGCCACCCATGGTTACTCATTGTGGTCAGAGAAAGAGACTCTTTTTTACTGTTTTTGCTTCTAATGTTTCAGGGAACGTAATGTCTCTTGGTAACCATTTTCTGCTTATGTTGCCCAGCCATTGTCCACATTTTTTACCACAATTGGACGACTGGACATTCAATTCACATATAAAATGTACACGAGTGTTTGAATTATATTACAAAATATAATTGCCATTTTATTTTATTTTTTATAATAATATTCATATAATAGAAATACATACAGCCCCTTTTTATTTTTTTGTGAGGTACAGGGACAACAGCCCACTATTGCTATTTTTTTTTTTTTTTTTTTTTTTTTGCTTTGTTTTGCTTTGCTTTTTGTTTTGTTTTGCTTTGCCTTTTAGTTTCGTTTGGTTTTGCCAGTTTTAATCAAATTTTGGCTTAAGTGTTTAGAGACTGTTTTAAGGCTATCTAATATCATTCATCGGATTAATGTATTTTGTATTTTGTAATTTGTATTTAAAGGCAGGGTAGGTAGGATTTTTCTAAAAAAACAAACATTCCAAATTTGTTTAAACTGTCTTTATATACCAATACATAATTAAAATGTAAGTACTCTGAAAAAGAGAGTATAAAAATCGAGTGTATGTAGACCTCTCACGACTGTTGTAAACACAGCTAATTATTTCCATTCACTCCACCCCCTCCCTTCTGAGCTCCTTCCAAAGCCACGCCCCCAAAACACATGAACGCGCAGGAAGGAGCGCAGTGCATGCAGTGACGTCATGTCAGAATCACATGTAATAAAATATCTAACTTTATCACTATAAATATAAACAAATAAGATTTCTTTTAGTACTCACTATCAAGCTAGCATATCGATACTGGTAAAGTTTAAAATATACTTTGTTTGATTCGGTAACAAGCTATATTTATAGGTAACGAGCTATATTTATAAGGCAAAGCTAAAAACAGGTTGCATTGATACACGTTTTCCATTACCATCAGTTACACTGTGATGAAGGTGAATTTCGTGTAAGATTCATAACATATACGGTGTTTTGCGAGTTTCCATGATGAAAACATTGTTGACTCTAATGAGGACTGCACTCCGGAGACAGGGCGAAGCAGGTCCGGGGTCGAAGGCAAAGCAGAGGAGGTCGTTCAAGAGTGCGGGCAACCAGGGTCCGAGGAAGTAGATTTTGCCTTGTTTGCCTTCGCTGACTGAATATGCAGGTGCTTTGAATTTTGAATGCTCTTTCTCTGCCATAATTTTACTGTTCGTAGGTTCCGCGCCTCTCTTGCACTCCTCAAATCAAACGGGTGCGCGCGCATATGGGCAGATCTAGCAACAGGGGTGGTAACCATGGTTGCGAGAGTGAGTGACAGTCGCCCAAACCAATCAATTGTTTCGTCCCGAATGGAAATAATGAGCTGTTTATCGCAGATTAAAAGGTCTACAGTCACTCGATTTTTATACTCTCTTTTTCAGAGCACTTACATTTTAATTATGTATTGGTATAAAAAGACAGTTTAAACAAATTTGAAAAAAAGTTTTTTATAAAAATCCTACCTACCCTACCTTTAACTGAAGTAGAGCCTTTATGACCTACATTGAGCTTTCCATCCATACAGTGAATGTCTGTACTATTTGTCAAATTATTCCAATTAGATTAGAATGTGCACACAGGAATCTATAAGTGGAATTAAAATGTAAAATTTATAACAAGTATCCGATTCCTGAACTTAAGTATCTGATCGATTTTCAATTCCCAACCGTAGCTACACTCAAGTCACACAAGCCCAATTATGCCCAGTTAGAGAAATTCCTGGAATTCAGCACAATGTCCTAGGTTGCAAGGCAAAGAAACACGGAGAGGAAAGTAAAGGCAGTCTGAGCAGCTGAAGGAGCCGAACAAAGTAAGCAAAAGCTTCTAATGTATGAAACACGTGTATTAGCGGTTATCAAGCGAGCGATGTGGAGAGGAGATGCGGTTTTGTTTCCTTGGGGCCGACTTGGCTGCTAACTGAAATGAGTCTTGTGGGAGGCCCAGACTTCTTTTCTGCATGTGTAAATTGACAACTGTATCAAAATATGTAAACGTATAATAACCTTGTAGAGAGAATTTATTTAGCTTAAGTAGACAGGTGCCGGGAGTAGTTTTCCACATTCATGGAAGTATTAAGAAAGCAAACATGCAATTTGGCCCCTACAAATTTGACATCTGAGAGTTAACTTTAGTCAAATTTCTCTGCAATATGGCTAATGTAAACACCAGACCTAACCTGTAAAAACTACACTTGCCAATCATTTCAGTCAAACAGGAATTCCTAGAGTGAGTTGGAGAGAAATACAGCATGAACTCTACACAAGTACTGTCATCTGCTGTACAGAGTCCTTCTGTATTGCCAATCGCTCAATTCTAATGTTACAAAGGCTGCAATATTTTCATACAGTGGAAAGATAATCTTACACTTGACTCCAAATATCGAGTCCTAATAACAGGCACATTTGGGCCATGAATAATGCACGAGTATTCAAGCTCCTCTCTGGCCCTGAAAGGAAGTGCTTACTCCCTGCCTCAGTCACAGGATATCAGCAGCTTATTCATAATTCAGCAGGCTTGTGCACTTGCCACTGGCCAGTGGGCCTCTTGAAGGGCCTCTTTTGATTTCCTTCCCACACTCCTCAACCTCAGCTGGCTGCACGTGTCTCCCTCAGTTCACACGATTGGTGAGTCACAGATGTCTTTGTTAACCCCGCTGCAGTTGTGTGTGTGTGTGTGTGTGTGTGCTGCTATGGGGAATGTTGATGTTCTTCCACTGAAGATATCATCAGTGTGAGAATTGAGTGAAAAGTCAAATGTATCTGAAAATATGATGCCCTTATCAAGATTATTTTGGTTTGTCATTCTCAACAAGATTGATCTCCTTTGTAGTTCTAAACTAATGATGTAATCTTTAATTCAAATAGGGATGCGCGATATAACGGTATGATATTGGTTATTGGAGATTTTATAATTCAGGTTATTTTTATTAACACTAATAATTTAATAACTGTAAAATGTAATCTTTAGCAGATTCTATTTTTTTAAACCTTTTTTTGTTCATTTAGATAACATGGTATGGAATTTTTAATTTGGCTACTTATCAGTTATCTTAGTTATCAGCCTTACATATTGGCTTACCTCACCTGCATTAGGCATATAGCAAGTTTAGTATCGGTACATTTAACATGTTGAAAGTCATAAGAAAACTTCTGAATTGAAAAATTGGATCAATTTAGTTACTGAGTTGGAATATGATTCAAATTTGGCCACGTACAACAGGAAAATCAACACACAACAGAAACATTTTTTCCATTCAGATTTTGTAACAAAATAGAACTAATTACTTCATTAATTTTGACTTTTTTTACTCAGTATTTAAATCGACATATGTATCCCATGTGATATAATCTATATCAAAACAGGTTTTTATTCTGTTAAAGAACACCACTAAATACTTACAGAAATTTTAACTAATCTTATTTAAATTCATGAATGGCGATATTGCTTTTTGCATCCTCATGAGTTATATTTGAATTAAAGACGATTAAATTTCAATTCTGAAAAGAAAGGTGGATTACAGCACCAGCATGTTCACACAGCAGAAATGTCAAAACTTTTGAGAGACTGTACATGTATTTTATTGACCATTGTCTTATAAACGTTGCACCTTTCTAGAAGGCGACCTACTTGTATCATTCTTCTCAATGCTGTGTAATGGTACAGGATGAAGACATTGAGCTCCACATTCCTCTCTGAGTGCTGGTCTCCATGACTGAGACACTGGTCCTCTGGGACGTAATGGGACACAGGCATTTGTCAAAAGCCTCTTCCTGTTGTATTAGTTGCAAAGCAATGGATCTGCCTTGGCTTCCATCCAAAGGAATGAGTCACTGCTTTCTCCAGCATGAAGGTCTATGGCCCATTGAGATGAAGCTATGGAGATATTGTGTGATGTAATCCCAACAATGAACTGTAAGTACTGTATGCTTGCATAGTAGTTGCAGCTTGTCGTATCGGTCAAGCACGCAGTAAAAAGAGGCAGAATTCTGAAGGAAAATGTCTTGTGAGCTTGATGTTTGGGACATCTGATTCTCAGATTCACTGTCTCCCCTTTAGGGCAACTAGACAGAAAGCCCATGATAGAGCTCCCATTTTCAGAGTTGACAGGAAAGTGATCTTGCTGTGCTGAAGGCATGGAGTGGTGCTTGATGGGTTACCAGATGTTGCTGGAGACAGAGCAGATCTAGCTGTCTGAGAGTTAACACATACACATCTCCCCTGTTCATTCATGGCTCATTTACAACACGTTCTGGGGTGGACATCTACCACAACATGTATCTCACAGATACATAAGTTCTATACTTCTGTACTCACACCAGATCCCTCTCACTTTCATATCACTAATATTTGTTGTAAAATTGCAGAATATTTGTATATAAAATTGTATATGTTAAAATGTCCACTAAGATAACTAAGAAAATGTGTGTGTGTGTGTGTGTGCGCGCAGCTGTCTTCGGTTCTGTCACAGTGCTATCTATTGAAATGTGACCTGAGGGAATGTTTAATTAGATTCTTCACAGGTTCCTGGTTGACTTGTACTGACACTGCATTTTGCTCAACCATTTGACAAGATGTGAGTTCATTGCTGGACCATAATTTCATCCATCCATCCATCCATCCATCCATCCATCCATCCATCCATCCATCCATCCATCCATCCATCCATCCATCCATCCATCCATCCATCCATCCATCCATCCATCCATCCATACATCCATACATCCATACATACATACATCCATACATACATCCATCCATCCATCCATCCATCCATACATACATACATACATACATACATACATACATAATAGTTTGGCATTTCACAAACCGCAATGTTCATGATATTCGAAGATTTGATAAAACTTTGCTTTCTGTTGTAATGTCAACCACTTCTTGAATTCTGTGCTCCACCAGGCAGCACCGGTCAAAAACTCAACCACATAAGATCAGACGAGTCTGTGCATTTGAACTGATGTGTTTCCTGAGAGCTCAGGCCTTCAGGTAGACACAATTATGCCTGATTGCACTCTCTGTCTCAGTGGTAGACATTAGTAAATGTGCCATTTATTCATATGGTCATCAAGTGTAGGCTTTTTGACACAACCAAGGCCCTTTTCACCATGGGGTGGGAGACTAGAGTTAAAATGATAGGTCACTTGTCTGAATAGGGAGGTCAGGGATATATTATATTTGGTGAATGCATGACAGTGTACCACATCATTTTGTTGCTTGTATGTGTATAATGCATTGTAACATTTGAAATTGTGCAAATATTTCTACCTGAACTGAACCTTAGAATTGACCTTAATTGGTGTAACCTAGCATAGTTAGGTTGATTCAGTCATGCTATTCAGTATTTCTGGTTCTTGAATTTAATTGTCCAAGCGACATTTCAATAGTGATGATATACTGAGACAATGGCTTGTGTCACTCCACTTCTCTGTTTTTGTGCATTTGTAGGTCTGTGCATTAGTAGTGGGTATTTTTCAGTGACTCTTTCTTACATGACTATCTTTATGAATTAGTAAATGTAGGCCTAATGCATTCACTCAACTGATTTGTTCAAACACTCAGATTTATTCAGAAACTAAACTAGCGGCTCTCTTTATGAGTGAGTTATTGAATGTATTCAACTGATAAATTCAAAAACACAGTTATTCAGGATACAAACAAGTGATTCTATTTATTAGTAAGTCATTGAATCATTCACTTAAAGCTACACTGTGTGATATTTTCCCCCATCTAGCGGCGAAATTGTATATGACTACCCAGTGAATATTAGTTTCTGTTCCTTTCAATTGCGAGGGCGTTTTAACTCCTATGGTGGCCGTATTATTCCAAGATTAACATGGCTTCCAGTTCGACTTCGCAAAAATTGCGCCTTTAAAACTATTCATCACCTGTGATCCGTTGCAGCACAGATTTATGTTACAAGGTAAACAATACTTTTTCACCATTGACGCGAGGAAAAGTAACGCAAGTTATACTAGAGGTCGTTCTGGCGTTATGCACAACCATGCTATGGTTAGACAAGCAACTATAAAACTTTGAATTTTCACAAATAGGCTGAATTACCTGTCGAGAAGAAAGCAGGCAACTTCGGCGTCCGTTTTAAAATCTTTGCTCCTCATGAGCTCTTTCCATCTGGGAAAAGTTACTCCAATATTGACTTTGGTCTTGCTGATTTGCCTGTCGCGTTGACGTTTTAATTCTCTTTTGCTTCCTTGGCGACTCTGCTACATGTCCTCGAAAATAGGCGTGATCCTCCATCTTCAGCAATCTTTCAAATCTGCCGGCAGTCGCGAGTCATCTCCCCCTCGCATTCGTCACGGTGTCACTGAGTGTAAAACGCGAAAGGCGAATTTCCAGGTATGTCCCTCTTTGGCAAATGTATTTTCAAGATGGAGGCGCAACATGGCTGCCGCCATTCGAGCGACTCGCTCGTATGTATTATAAATGGCAGATTTTACGCTTACGAGAATACTTTATTAGTTGGTGAAAGTAATTACACATGAATGAGCACATATAATTTTGATAGAACAAAGGTTTTTTTTGCTAAGAATCAACTTAAAAAGTTACACAGTGTAGCTTTAAGCGATTTTTTCAAAAACTCATTCATTCAGTGATTTAAAGAACAAAGCATAACTATCGTGTGTTACTTGAAAAAGCACAACAGTCGATTCCACTTTGGCTTTGTTTGGAACTGTGTTAAAGGAGTCCTATTATGCTTTTTCACCTTTTCAACTTTAGTTAGTGTGTAATGTTGCTTTTTGAGCATAAAAAAAAGTCCACTCCAAAGTGAGATTTTATTTCACTGAATTAACTTTCAAAGATCTACAACGACCGACTCATTTGGACTACAATGCATTTTTCCCAGGCTTTATTAAGTCACAATGTTACTCATTTAAATAATCCCTGCCCACGGAATACACACACAAAAAAAGGGGGCCTGGTTGAGCTGCATTAGAGAAAACAGTGTTGTCTCTATGTCAAAGAGACGTTTTGTCCTCCCTATTTCCAAAACTCATTTGTTTGACCTTTCTAAGTCTGATGAACTTTTATTTTAAACACTGTTCCTGAACATAATAACCCCAACATTTATCTGTATGCTGCACATTTTATGGAGAACAGCTTCCAGAACTACAATGCAGGCTACTCACAAAAGCTTCTCCTGAAATGGAGCAGTTACCACTTTGTCGTGACAATCTGTTATTTGTGGATCACAACTTGTAAGTATGTGTTATTTTTTGTAGTTGCGTTTTTTTTTTATTAACAGCTCCAATTATAAGTTTTATGTTGTTGCTATGATGTAAACAAAGGGCAAAGCTGTTTGTCTCCGCTCGCCTGTTAGCCAACATTAGAGTTGATAAAGTGTTTACTTTAGCTTTTATAAGCTCACGCTTTCGTAAAACTGTTCACCGCTCCTCAGGAAAATTAACCATGGATTTGTGATCGATTACTGTTTGTATTACCATAGTTTTCTGACATAACATTGTATCTAAAATGTATAAGAAAAAAACTTCAAATGAAATTCGTTCTGGACGATCCTCTTGTTTGTTAACATTCTTATGTCTAAATCAGGCTTGAATTGGTTTGAAATTTACAGCATCCTTAATATTTACACCTGAGCAGATGGAACTCACGGTTACGGTAAGGGGTGTGATATTTCCCGAACATGCGGTTCTCTGCTAAAAGGTGCCAATCACAATACATTGGGCCAGCTAACCAATCACAGCACATTTCATATTTCAGAAGGAGGGGCTTTCTTTGATACAGGAACTGTTCGGCACGTTAGAGCCAGACTGGAAAGAGATGAGCTGTAATAATGTAAAATATGTGAAAAATAATGCGATTTTTGAACAATCAAGCATGAAATCATATTCTAGTACATCCCAAAGACAAAATCAAGACTTCGTAAAAGAGCATAATAGGACCCCTTTAACATTGAACTTTTTTTAGTGTTTGTTTGAATTGATCAGCACAGCCATGGTTCGGCCTTAGGCTGCAGGCTGATTATGATGTAAGATATTGCTTAAATATTTTAGACCTGAATACAACTGATTATATGTTACCCCTTGATGTACGTCTTAGGTTATCTGGCCAAAAAAAACTTTAGCACTGTGTTTGCGATATTGTCTACATATTGCATCTGCATGTCTGCTGACAGTTGTCTTTTCAGAGCCTTTTGAAAGATTAAATAATGTTTGTTTTTTTTTTTTGAAGAAGAAGAAGAAGAAGATAGAATCCACCACCGCACACTTTTTTTTTTTTTTTAATGAAAACACACACATCAAAATCAGTTTAAGAATAGCCTTATTTTCTCTGGAGCATTTAGCTGACTTAAGCTCCTTCAAGTTGGAGAGATCTTCCTTCTGTTGGCAGATGGCCACTGTTGTTTTCTACTTTACCGGCAATGTATCCCAGCCCTCCCTTTTTCCTCAGGATCAAATCAGCCATGTAAAGGAGGGGAAAGAAATGTTTATGTTGTTGATTTAATTGTCATGCTAATTTGGGTGATTGAAGTGATTAAATATTTGCTGCGAGGCTTTGAAAGGAAGCATGCAGTTACCAAGGAGACCCTCACATTCAAACACTGTCTTGTCAGTCACAATAAAACTCCATCTCCAACCCGAAGAGAAAGGTCTTCATTCTCTCAAAGCCTACGAGGATTTACCAACTGCTCGTGAGTAGGAGGATGTGCTGGGTGTATTCGCATTTTATGGAGATGAACAATTCTACATGCTTTAAGGACTGTATAGTGCAACAAAAATTAATTTATCCTTTGCCTTCGGGCTAGAGCTTTGCGTTAGGATGAACACAATCACTTCAAAATATTGATAGACAGATTTTAACAAAACTGCTAGTCTGTGCGTGCTCATGCATCTAGCATATGAGAAATGACTATGACTATATATTTATATATATTTCAGAACACCACTGATAGATATATATATATATATATATATATATATCTCTATCAGTGGTGTTCTGAAATGAGGAGGCAACACTTTTTTTTATAAATCAAATGTAAATTCATGTCCCAGTTACACTTAACGTTGTCACATTTTCCTGGTTAAATAAACATTTTTATACATTAGGTCAACAAATTTAAAAAGAAACCAAATACAATTTTGTATTTTTGCATTAACAATGTAATTAATGTCCTATTTTTTAAAACCAAGTATCAATCTCATCAATATAGTGTTTTAAGGATTTTTACATTTAGGCCTATTCCAAAATAACAACTAAAGGCAGTAGCAATTTAAACAATTTAATTTATTTATGAACTGATGTTCAGCTGTTCTTTTTAATAGTCAGTGTATTTTCGGATCATCAGTCAAAATGCTCGGTAAACACTGGTCATAGGCACGGAGATGTATCTGTAATTTCACCAAGATGATGGTTCACTAAAGAAAAAACGCACAGTCATCATGTTTTCAGGCCATTTCACTTGATTTTGATGTGACATAAAGCTGCGATATCTAAGGGACCGTTCGGTATTTATGGAAGGGGCCACCGGAGGAAAATAGGGGAGGGTCATGTCTTTTTATTCTTTGTTGAGGGGAGGGTCATCCAACTTTTTTTAGTCTAGGGGGAGGGTCACCCAACTTTTATATTCATGAAAACAGCAACATTTCAAAGTGGCTTGTTTGGTGCTATTTTTTCCATTTAGCTCCATGTTGATCTCGCGTTATCAGCCCCCCTTCGATATCAGATGTGTCTGACCCAACAAAAATCCAGTTTGGCGCTGTTTGACAGTGTGCGCGCACTTCAGTTCGCGCTTAGAAAAAGTGCATCATGTCAGAACAGAACGCCAATGAAATGTTTACCTGGCAAATCTTTAAAGCACAAGCAAATAATCAACTTTTGTGATTGCGAATAAGTGCACAGTGTCCTGTGAGTGTAACTCTACCGCTGCATTAACATGTTATGTGAACGTACGTCGAGTTTTACATCTCTGGCGCGTTCTGAGAAGATTGCGGTGCATCCGCGCATCGTCAACTTCATCTTTGCAGTCGACACAGAAAACACTTGTTTATTAATAAACAATAAAAATGTCTCCTTGCTATATTTGACATATTAATAATCATTAGTTTTGCCGGTTCTTTGTGACAGCTTTTAGATGCTTTGTTGGCAGCGCCACCCACATGTTGAACGCGTCACACCGCATCAGCACCGAAAATATGATTTTTTTCAAATCTAAAATCAAAAATCGTGATACGAACCGAATCGTAGGTTTGGTCTATCGTTACAGCCCTAGTAAGATGAGAAAGCAAGAGTTTATGGTTTTTTAAAAAAAACAATGGCTATCTGAACATCTTTGCCAAGCGCAAACCAGTACAGAAGTAGGCTAATCAATAATCGGGGCTTATCGGGGAGGGTCATGCCTTTTTTCACAATCATTTTGGAGGGTCATAGAAAAATTTATTGCTGGCGAAGGGAGGGTCATGTCTTTTTTGACAGCAGATCTCAAAACTCCTCCGGTGGCCCCTTAAATAAAAAACGAACAGTCCCTAATAGGGTGAGCTGTTTACTTGCTTTTAATACTTTTTAATTACTTTTTAGTCTTCCCATTAACACCTTCATTTTGTTAATTCAGACAGATTCGCAGATGCGGAACACTCACAAAAAAAAGAGACGAGACTTATCGCACAAACCAATCATATCCAATCATAACCTATCACATCTAAGCATAGTGCGCTGGAGGCATTGCTTCCTCTCACGTGTCTTTCCCCCATTCATTCTCAATTACCCCCCACTAAACCCACAACATGCTTTAGGGGGTCTGTACTCAGTGGGCTCAGGGGAGGCACGTTACCTGTGGGTGTCACTGTTGGACAGTTACTTTAGAAAAACAAGTGATTTATATACTTTTTAATGGGACATTTTGAAATATTTTTTACTCTGTATTTTGATCTATTTTGCATCTGTTTACGGCATGAATAGCTCCAAAAAGTGAAGCATTTTGAAAGTGTTTCTGAACCCGAGCCTGATCCAGCAACCATGTTGGTGATTTGGGAAGGCCAGCCAAGGTTTTATCCTCTTGTGTAAGATAATTGCAACTTAATTGTGATGTGTTTGTCATGACAGTCGTGGGTGTGAAAGAGGATCCAAGGGCAGGGCGAGAGATTGAGCCCTGACTAAGAGACATTGGGCACCCTGGGGTGGGCGTAATGGTCTCCTCTTATTTGTGTCTCTCTTAGAAATGACTGAGTTCACCCTGACCGATGACCTACAAGCACATGCTACTGTTGTCCTCTACACAAAGACTCTCAGAGCTCGCAAAACCCAGGTAACAATATATAACCGTTGGGCGTCAGCATGTGTCATTTTAAAGATGCAGTAAATAAAACAATGAGGTAATGGTATTTTTATTCAACTAATGGGGTCTTGTTGACAGTAAACTATTAAAAATAAACTTAATCATACCCCTGAGAACCAAAACAAGTGCATGACCCCACGAATCGCAAGGTGCAGCCTTTGTCAACTCTTGCAAACATAGAAAAAGAAAGAGGCCTTCAGAATGTGCCAGAATTCTGGTGAATATTACTCTTGTTCTGTCAGCCACGTTGGGAATAGCGAGAGACAGGGTCCTTAAAAACATCTTTCTCTCACATGGACACGAGGCACAATTATCTCTGCGTTTGCTTCAGCCAAGATCTACCAGTCACATTGAGTGGGAGTGTCAGGCTGTGGGCGGCGTGCCACCGGAAGGTCAGAGAGCCCATCTTGAAGCCAGATATCTCTATAGCTGCTGCGTGTGCTTTTCAGCACGGCTAGAACAAGAGATTCCTGACCATCTGCCTTAGCGAGGGATACATCGGTTTCCTGCTAAGGTGCCAAAATCTGTCATACCGACACAGACTCGCAGCAGCTGTTGCAGGAACTTGCCATTTCTTACGTTTTAGCGTAGATTCGGCATACTATATTCTGACATGAAATGACCTAAATGTAAAATGCAAAAGAGTGCGTTTAACACCTAATCGACACAAATCAACAATTATCTCGCTCTCTTAGAAATCTGAAAATGTGTCTACACTGCACATATAGTGATATGGCGGGCGTTTGGTGTAGACAGGTTTGTTGATTGTGGTGGGAGTGATAGTTTTGTAGCTTTTCGACTCTCACTTGCTGTGTAGATTGGGTGTAACTGGTGCAATTCCTTTCCAAGAAAGGGCTATTATCTTCTCTGTAATTAAAAAAAAAGAAGATAAAAACAGACCTTAACAAACAGCTTGTGTTCGTACGTTATGCCTGGGTAAGGTACATAAAGTTCACATACTGTATGATTATCAAACAACTGCAAATCAGCATATTAGAATTATTTCTGTAGGATCATGTGACACTGAATACTAAATACAGCAGTAATGCCTACTGAAAATACTGCTTTGGCATTGCATGAATAAATGATATTTTAAAATGTATGAAAATAGGACAAAATGATTTTACACTTTCACAATGTTATTGTTTTTGTTTTTAGCTCAAATAAATTTAGCCTCGGTGAGATAATTCTTTCAAAACATTACAAAAACCCTACTCACCCCAAACTTTTGAACAGTTGTGTATATACAAGCATAAATAGATATTAGAGGTTTATGAGGTAGGACATCAATGAAAATAGGTGGAAAAGCTACACAAGTGTTGGATACAAATCCAACTTGTTCAGCCCAAATTAAGCCCCGGTTATGATTTGCAACTTTGCAACACCCATTGTAGTGTTTCTGAATCATAATACATTTTCCCTCATATCTCTGAAAACTGATCTTTGCTTCATCATTCATTGGGGACAGTAAGCTAACAGTTACAGCGGGAGTTAGAGGTATTATTATCTCTTGGGATTTTTCGGCTCTACGCATAAGCATACCTGCGCACCAAGTCCATCTGTTGCAGTGTCCCATTGGACCTGACACAGGGCAGTGCTTCAGTGCTATGATTTCAAAATGAATGTTGAATTTGTAGGATTTCTAATTTGTAGGATCTCTTTTGATGTATGGTGTGGAGCAAAGTGGGTTATACCCCTTGGAAGGAGAATGCCATCATATTTTTCCTTGTAGTAGTTTAGGGACAGATTGGTAATGTTGGGAATATTACATTTGCATGTGTACATTCGGTAGACACTTTTATCCAAAGCTACTGACACTGCATTCAAGCTTTGCAGTTTATACATAATTCCCTGGGAATCAAACCCATGACCTTGATGTTGCTCTACAGTTTGATCAAAGTTAGGATAAAATATGAACACTTTTGAGAAGGGATATCACCAGGGTTCCAAACCTGTCCCATCCCAATGATTTTTATTTACTCTATACTATCCTATCACAATAAAGGCAAAAATCACCAAAAATAAATCTTAATTTGTTTTTATTTTTGATTTAATACAAATTAATCATCAATAACCGTGATATTCAAATTAATTACATTTAATCAATCTTGCAACATTTAATTAAATAACAATATCTTGTTTGTTTTTTTGTTTTTTTTCCAATAAAGTGCTGCACAGCAGAGGTTTACGATTTCAATTAAAACATTCTTTTAATTTGAAAATCCATATTTTTCATTGATTAATCCAAAATTTGCCCAATTGTATAACATTCTATGTTAAATAGTAAATGTTTTAATGACTGGATTCCGTGATTGTCCACATTTTCCCCTTTGTGCCCTATAATCATAGGGTCCTACAGTATATGCTGTTTTTAAGGCTTGTGAGACCTAAATCAGTCTATTTACAGACGGGTTGTTCTTGTTTATGTGACAGTTTGTAGTTGAAAATACACATTAGAAATTTTATCAGTGCATGGTGTTTTATAAAATTAGGACATTAATGCAAAATGTTACCACTTTTCACATTTTTGGTCTTTGTTGTTTGACATTGATTAATGAAATGATCCCAGCAACAGAAGTGCATTGCTTTCATTTTTTTTTTTCAGTATAAATGTTAATAGAACCAAAACTGATAATAGTAAGTAATCAGAACTGCAGTCTTTAAATTCCTTATGATTCCCATCCCTAGATAACACTTATTTTTTGTACTATACTAATGCCAATGTTCTTTGTTGTACTGTAAAAATATCATAGTGCATTATTGAATGTGTTAATCATTCAAGTTTTATGACAATGCCATCCAATACCATCATTTATTGCCATAATACCTTTTTTGTGAGTCATCATCATTAAAAAGAAAGTCCGAATACACCTTGATTTCATTTTCTCTCAAGCTTAAAAAATTCAGCGACTCCCCTGCGAGCTTCTTTCTTTTTCAGCACAAGCAAAGTCAGACAGACACTGTAAAGCCACTGTAGCCAGCCTGAATAGCTGATTACACATTTTCAAGACAGCAATGATGATGATTACTGTACAAGCGCTCCTTAGGAGCCCGGTCCCACATGCACATATGGCAGAGGGCATGTTTCTCCCCTGCCACTTCCTAGAAGCTCCTTCCAGGTGGGGTTTGACAGGACCCCTCTGATTCAGTGGCTGGGGCGTATACCGAGATGACACCAATGACTCTCCCTCTCCCTGTTCCCTGCAGGCTTGGGACAGACTCTTCATTGTGTGCCTGGTGGGATTT
The DNA here is from genome assembly GCF_949319135.1 of Squalius cephalus. NCBI lineage: Eukaryota > Metazoa > Chordata > Actinopteri > Cypriniformes > Leuciscidae > Squalius > Squalius cephalus. The sequence continues at coordinate 21,552,406 of NC_137126.1, forward strand.
GACACGCACCTCTTTGAGACCCCTGGTCCCCCAGAGACATCGGCACAGCAGATAATACATACATCTCAATTTGCTCTCTGCTAATAACACAGGCGTCCTTTTAACTCCTGAGAGACGTGTTGATAACCGCTAGGATTCATCCGAGTGTGGCCAGGCGGGGAGCATTTAAGAGCAGGGTAGGAGTACAGATGGGCTGAACATGTTCATACAGTTTTTATCTCCATGCAAGAGTCGAGAGAGAGCCTTGGCCTAGTTTTTGTGTGGATGATGTCTTGAATAATTAGGTAATTTAGTTGTATTAACAACCAGCTGATATATTCTGCACTGTGCACTCTGATAGTTGTTACTGTAGCTAGTGTGTTTGTTGATAAGTCAGATCTTCTTCCTGTGGAGTGGAAAAATCCACTCTCAGATCAATGAAAGGGGTCAACTTATATATTTTTTTTCTCCCACTTATAATGTAACCTAAGGTTTCTTGAACCAAAACAATCATCGTTAATCAAATTAGTTCACCATTTAGTATTTTGTTCCTGTGCCTTTAAGTAAACTTTGAAAGTTACAGTCTCTATTCTTGAACCAAGAATGTTTTTTTGACAGGTTTAACATAGTTTGTCCTGTCCCATCCTTCAAAAACATCCTCTACCAAGTAGATTTACAAAGCAATCCGAGCTGAAATGCCTCAAATTGTTAAGGTCAAACCGGAATTATCAGTTTCTGTGTTGGGTTTATTTCTTTATGACTGCTGCTTACTTGGAATTGGAATTATTGCTGTAAGCAATTATTGTATTTGTTAGGGAAATCTATGCCATTTACATTCTTGATGGAGGACTAGCAAGCCCAAGATTTCATGTTTTAACTAAAGGCAAATGCCATAATGAAAATGATGTTGTCTAAATGCAACTAATATATGTCTAAAATGGCAGAAACCACCATTTGCACCTCTAATTTTGGTCCACGAATTTTGCACCACCCTCGTTTGCTTAAAAAACCTCTAGGTGTAAAACTAGAAAAAAATTGTTCAAACTATGTATTTATTGTTTGTTTGTTCATTTATTTATATGTTCATTAAATTACTTTATTATTTAAAATAAAACTGTTACAGTGACATACATTTTGATTTCTTAAATTTGTATGATTTGGTATTGGAAATGTATAGAATTACAGCGAAAAAAAATTAAATAGGGAGCTGTTAAGTGTTTAGAATTGTTGAGAAATTGCTACAGTTCATCCAAAATTTAAAAGATGAAAAGAAACGATTTTGGGTTACAAATTATGTCATGTATTATTATTATTTTTTTGTGACACGGAAGCCTGTCTGGAATTCAGATCCGGTTAAAACATTCCACTGTTTATTTTTGCACATATTCTCACAGCAGTGTGGGCATTTTCCCTGCGACCTAAAATGTTTTTCTTTTCTTCTTTCTTTTCTTTTTTTATGAAGCAGTAAGGAGTCAGAAGGTCGCTCTGTGAGGTAGCACATTCATCTTTGCTCAGAGGGCTGGCATTTTCCCATGTAAACGCTCATGAGTTGAAAAGGTCACAATAGTGCCTCTGAGATATGTATTCACATGGAATGGCAGCATGGATGCATGTCCACCAGTAATTTCCTACACGTACTGGGACACAACACATGTTTATACAGTACTTTTCTACACATGGTGTCTTTAGTCACTTTGTAGTGTATAATGACCTCTCAAAGGCATTGGACTGTCTGTTAACTGTGTTGGTCTCTCATGAACAGAATAAATCGCTGAGAGGGAACCCGACGGAGTGAACCATCAGATGTGCACAAACAATTTTTTGATACACTATGCAGTAGTAAACTGTTTTAGACAAAATTAGCATCCCCAGCAAACAAAAATAATGTTCTAAGAACATTTTGCTATAAAGACCCTTAGTATAAAGTGGGACCCATTTTTGTGCTAATGTTTTGAGAGCATTATCAAGACAAGACAAGATAACTTTGAACAAACATTATATTAATGTTACTGGAAGAACATTTATTCATAACTTTGAGAGAGCCTTTTCCAAAATGTTAGACAAAATACAGAGAACGTTCCCCATTAGATGCAGCACGTCTGAAAAAATGCTCTCGTGACCAGCAACATCTTGGGATTGGACCATTCAATTCAATTTGAATTGAGCATGTGTTGAGTTATCATTACATCCAGACTATCATTGGCCTTTGCCCAGTTCAGAGAAGAAATGTCAAGTGGATTCATGCAAAGACCTTATCAAGAGAGTTGAAGAGAGAGAAAAAAAAAAAAAATCACAGCATAGCCTTAAGACAGTCTTCCTGAACATGGTGAATCACTCATTTATTTTCAGGACAGCCAAATTATCCAATTATAACCACATTCAAAGATTAGCCTGATATATCCCCTCACACACACCATGTTACTTAGTCACTTCAGTCTGTCAGAGTGAATTTCAATTGGGGACATGACAGTGAAATGAAAGCATCAGTAGGGCACATTTTGGTGGATCTTCACCCCAGCTGTCTGTTATCATTTTACTGCTGAATATGGGGTCCATTTATCATGAAAAACGTTAGCTTCTATTTCTGTTATCTAAATGCACCTAACTGAAATGCGTTAAGTGTGTGCGTGCGCGTTTAGAACCTGTGGATTTGCGTTACGCACGGAATGAGATTCGTCTTGTAAGTGCAGGTGTTCTTAACCTCATAATGCTCTACCGTGATGATCCAAGCGCATATCGAATACAGGGATTTTACAAGCACATCAACAATTTTTAGTAAACAGGCCTTTGAATTTTTACCTTTGCTGCCCCCTCAACTGTAGTAATTTGTGCTGTTTCGAAGCAGCTAATAGCTTTAATTTGCGAAAACCTGTTACAAACATGTCAATGGAATGAGCTGAGATGTTTTGAGCTGCTTATGAGGCTTATATTCTCATAGGAATGTTTTTCAGAGATGACAGTCTATTCATCCACCCACGTCCCCGATCTCTTACCACCCACCTCAGAATCTGAGTCACCTAGCCGCACACAGTCTCCGTTTGACATGCTACAGCTCTGCAGCGTGAGAGATACAAGTTTTAATGTGTGTGTCTAGGCGGTGCAGATCTCGCAGAGGCTTCTTGCAATTGGCGTAGCGACGTTAAATTCCCAAATGGGCCGCAATTGGTATTTATCTATGGATGAGGAGTCTTCTGCTTTCAGGAATTTTGGCTCTTGTCCCTGTCTCTGATGAGCTAAATGCTATTAGCGAACTAGAGTGGGTAAAATGGATGAGCAGACCAGAGAATTCACCTGGTAAGAGACAAAGAGCAGCTTTAGAAAGACATCTGCTTCTTATTTGGCCATTTAAAAGATTGGTGTTTATAGTTTTGACATTCCATGGTCCATAAAATCATCACTTAGTGGAACAGATGACTTTTGTGAGTTAGAGTGGAGATGATTTATCTCAAAATATAAAAAAAAGATTTTGATCCTCAATTCTTTACCTTCACGCTAATAGTTGCTCTTAGAAAACATGGTTTATGTGTCGTTTTGTTCACTTTCCTTTTTCTTTTGGGTCTTATTCTCTTTTTCTATGTTTCCCTCTTTAAACCAGAGATGTGTTTGTGTGCAGTTACATTTTTTTGGTAAGTAATACATAGTTTTATTCAGGAAGGACACATTAAATTAATCAAATAATTGTTATTTTTATATTGTTACAAAAAAAAAAAAAATCAAAGAATCCTGAAAACAATGCATCATGTTTTCAACATCGGAAATAATAAGAAATGTTTCTTGAGCACCTTATCAGCATATTAGAATGATTGCTAAAGCATCATTCGACAATTCAGTTTCTTAATTAACCCTTAAATGCATGAATGTTTTGCCAATCATTATTACACATTTGGGTCTTTAGCAACCCTTATCTATATCTAACACAGGTGGATCTCTACCAATTAATATAAAACCCTCCTGATATTAGAGTAACAATTACAGAATAATAATTTAAAAAAAACATATATTGTTACCTTTTGGAGCTTGGAAAGGTTCAGTTTGAACAGTTGTTTTATACCATCATCACTCTCCGTCAGAGCTAATTTCCCAGTACATTAAGCATTTGGCCCATATTAACAATCTCAAACATATTCTCAAAACTATCCTTTTCAACATCTTCAAAATCAATATTTTGATCGCTGACAGTTTTGATCGCTGAGCCATTTCAAGTTTTGCTGATGTTACTTCCTATTCTTTTGTTTTGTGCCTGCGTTAACTATGAGTGAAACCTCACTTCCTCATTGTGTATCAGACATTGCCTTGTGGGGAAGGGGAATTGTACTTATTCAGTACTTATTTTTTGGAACAGTATTCTAGAGTGAAAAACATGATAACTCTCTAGTAATAATTGAAATAATTATGAGCTTTGGATAGTAATTCCTTCTGACGAATTTGGTAACACTTGAGTCATTACTAGTGGGTTACCAGGATCTTCACTTTAGAATTAATTATGCATTATGCAGTTCTTAGTAGTCTTAAGAGTCTAGTTAGTATGAACTACCGTATTCAACTGACCACTATTACTTACTAATTACTTACTAATCAGAGTTTCTTGTTAGTTAATAGTAGTTACTAGAATGTTAATATTGCTTTACTCATTTGTTCCTTTGTTATTCATTAATGATGGAACCGTATTCTAAAGTGTTACCAACAAATCCTAACAACCTCAAACTTTTGAATGGTAATTCAATTTTCAATTTAAATTTCAGGATTAATTTCTGTCAGTCCACTCCACTATATTAATCTCTATGCAATAGACATACTTTGGAACTACTTTTGGAATTATAGTTGTTGGTGGAGGAAAATAGGCCCAGGCCCTATATATACAAATGAACTGACCAACTTTGTCTTATATGTACAGTAAGTCACTTGATATTAACTTTGGAGAACTGTTGTTTAAGAGTATCCAACAATCATAGTCACGGTGTTATACTGACTATCATGATTGTTTTTATTCAGCCATAGACACAAAGCCACACAGCATGTTATCCCCTAAACATTATCATTTCTCATTTCCTCCTCCCTATTAAAAGTCTAAAGGTTCAAATACAGCCATTTGTTGTTTCTTTCAGTAGCGGTATTTGTGAAGCAGCTAATGCACTGGTGCAGATCCCTGAAGTTGCAGATGTCTAGCAAGTGTTCTCACTCAAAACTGCATTCAAAAGCACATGCTCACTTTGTCCTCCCAGCTAGTCATCATACACTGTCAGATAATGAGCTTCCACTGCAGCTCCGCTTGCCTTTCGTCATACAACTACAACCACAAAATGACTTCCTGCTAGCACTTGATCTTTACCACCCAGGGTTCAGCACCTTGGACTCTCTCTCAGTATCTGTGATACTCACTTAATTGCCTTTTTTCTGACTCTTTCTCTCGGTGCTGTTCCCCTCTCCGTACCCCTCTCTCCCCACCCCTCATTACCAATACCTTGCTCACAGTGAGGGGTTCTCTTCACCTCTCCCAGGCGTGACTAACTCACAGCGGGTTGCAAGAGGGCAGCTCTGTACCTTAGCAATCTTAACTAGAAGCTCTCGGGCGAGAGCCGCACTCCTCCGTGTTCTTTGATCAGTCGGGTCGTGTGCAGGAGTCGCAGCTCTGAATGACCTGAGTGCACTCGGAGGGCTGATGCGCTTTTATTTTGTGCCACAGTCAGGAAAGTGATTATGCATTTAGTTCAGGTGCCATCTGTGATTTGGACAGGGGAAAAGCCATCTGAGTGGAACTATTTTTATGGCCTCATCTGGTTGTTAGTTGACCTGTTTTAAAGGGACGGTTCATCCTAAAATGGAAGACAGTTACTCACCTTCATGTCGTTCTAAACCTGTTGGAATTTGTTTCTGTGAAAAACAAAATGGGGAATGTTGAAGAATGTACTGGCTGCGTTTTTCAGTACAATAAAAGTGAATAGCTCCAAAATGACAAAAAGTATGATAAAAGTTTCATTGTGCTCCGTATGATTCATGTAAGATGTTTGAACCAATTTGAGTGAGGATTTTGTGTGAGGAAATGGGAGTCATTCACTGAAAATAGTTTCCTCCGATATCCATTCGAATATTGAATATTTATATTTATATGTGTATCATATGTGTATACATATCATATGTATAGATGTGTATCAAATAAATGATGTAATTTTGAACTTTATTTTGGTTTCCAAAATAAATCAGCACAACTGTCTTCTTCAAATTAAATATTTAAGAATCTTTGAGAAATTATATGTGATATTAAATGTATATTATGAGAAAAAAAAGTTTGACCTTGCATGCATGTAAACCTGTAGTAGGAGACCTAAAACAATATTAGGGACCTTAAAAAGGGCATTAGGGGCACTTTAATATAGAAAATAATATTTGTATTCAGCAAGGAAACATTAAATTGATCAAACATGAAAGTAAAGACTAAGCTTGAGAACATAGGCGGACATTAGGCAAATGTGTTACCCATTGACGTGTATGTAAGTAGGATTCGAATTATTGACAACTCGTTTAGGCGGTTCAGAATCAATTATTTATTTTGAGAGACAGTAACTTTTCTTTACCATGCACTTTCGGCTTCACAAATCTGCAGATTGTTTACATTCACAGACAGCTACATTACACATTGCATGAAAGGTAATATTTGAAAAAGCATAATAGGGGCACTTTAAAATTATTATATTAAAATGTGAATAAATAAAATCTTACAAACGTTTTATGTTTACTAAATATCAAAAAGAGTGTCAATAAGTCATACAGGTTTAGAATTACATGAGCTTTGAATAAATCAGGAGCCTTTCTATGTACAGTACTTATTATGATCCCTGAACAAAGGTAATTCAGTGGGGAGCTGTCATATACTGTATTTGGTAACTTTTTGTTCTTGAGTGCCATTTTTATATGTGCATGTGGTGGCACATAAGCTTATATGTGTGTGTCTCGCGGTATAAGAGAACAGGCAGCCAGCAGAGGAAAAGCGATGACTGTGCTTAAATTAATGAGATTAATGTTCCAGCAACTTCCACTCTACACTTTTGGCCTTAGATCTGCTCCTCTGAGGCTAGTGAGCTCATACAACACTCAACCCTTCTCCTTAAGCCCGTAACCCAGTCTTCAGGATTACACCCCCTTAGAGAACAGAGAGGGAAAGAGGGAGAAGAGAGGGGTCTAACGAGTGGGTTTTGCTAGTCCATCGCTGTTTGTTTTATCAGTGCTACTGTGGCGCTGTGGGAGCGGAGCTGAATGACAGCCGGTGGCCACAGCTTTTCCTTCTGAGAGCTCGGGTGATGAATGTGTGGAGCCAATCTAGGACACTGCAACGGAAGTAGCATAAATTCTCTCGTGCTATCAGAAATCGAGTGGGAAGAAAGTCACGTGTGAATGTATTGTATATGTTTGTGCATTTAACGATGAATTTTGCACAAAAAAATACTGCATCCTTTGGGTACTTGCATACTTTTCATTTTTATTTTTATTTTCCATTTATACCCACTTTGTACCCAATTTTTCACTGATCCCAAGTGTTTAGGAATGACTGTCCCCCCTCGTGTGTGTGTGTGTGTGTGTGTGTGTGTGTGTGTTTGTATGTGTATGCCGCACGTCTAGGGAAGGGTTACAGGATTACAGCTGTCTTTTGCCTGTGGGAAGTGCTGTTGCGTTCCTTCCCATTTGTTGTTCCCACGGACCTGAGTTTTTTGCAGCGGGGCATTCTGGGAGGCCACACAAGGGACTTTCTGTATATCACTGCTGTGGCAGATTGTGACAAATTGCCAGAGATATATCAACAGGTTGTGCAGGATTTGAGAGATGCCAGGAGCACAGAGCATAGAGGCTAATTGGCAGGAAAAATGCTTTTTCAAAATCCAGCCAAGGCTTAACGTTCTGGGCTGGTCAAAGCGACAAACTAATTCACAGTAATTCTCTCACTTGCTTGCTTTTATCAGAGTCTTGTGAGGGGAAGCCACAACAGTAATCATGTTGGGCATGCTTATTTCTTGGCTCTTAACGTTTTTTTTTTTTACAACTTAAATTATTTTTTTTTTTTAAATGACCTACCGATGACCTTCATGATTTATTATAGCAAAACAGGCTGCATTTTCTTAAAGATGATTGCACTAAAAATGAAAGTGTGTGTATATATATATATATATATATATATATATATATATATATAGGAGGAATGTATCAGTTAATTTAAAATTTATTTATATATTCAAATCTTAAAATTCATGAAGGACACAAATGTGTATAACTTTTGGCTTCATCGAATAGAAACCAAAACATTTATGAAGGATTTAGCTTAGGAATTCAAATATCACTCACCATTTAAATGATTTCACACTTAACAGTTAACTGATTCTTGAGATATGGGACAGGCTACACAGAAAAAAGAAAGAAAGAAAGAAAAAGAAAAACGAGGAATATATGAACATCTTACTTATGCAGGACCTTTAATCTATAAGAAATATGTATTGTATGGTCAGGACAGGTGGTGGGGTAATGAATGATAATGATAGTGAAAATCATTATTTTGCAAAAAAATTAAATAAAATTATTTTGAATTTGTGTGTTAGGATCTTTCTAGTGACCATCTTGGATTAATTTCACCGAAAATGAAATGTTGTTTTAAAAGCTAATGGCTAGTAAATTTGTGGCACATTAATTTTTTTTTTTTTTTTTTTTTCATGTCTCAAGAATCAGTGAATACGTTTCATTCGTCTTTAGTCAAGTATCAGGCACTGTTCTTTTTTTAAGTCAGTATTGTTTTTTTTTTAAACTAAGATTTAGAAAAGTAAAGAATGGTGATAAACTACAATGAATCTTGTTTATATTATTGTGTCTGAGTGTAAAGAAGTTTTCTTAAGGACCCTTAATGATTATTTTTTTTTTTGTTGTTTTTTTCATGAGTCTCAAAGGACATCAGATCGGTAAACAGAAATGGACATTCTCTTATTAACCTTTTGGCCGCAGTTTTCCTGAACCTCCATTAGCTGGAGAGACTGGCCAAGAACTGGAAATCCCCTGAAAAAGCCTAATGGCTGTCTATATTAAGCCAATAGCTTTAGTCTAAAGCGTTTCCCTCGAGTCCCCTAACCTGACATGAAAAACGATTATAGTCTCATTCAGAGAGATATTTCTGTTTACATTATCCGTTATTAGATTTATTAATTTTTTTAACGTTAACACACATTAATTTGAGATTTTTACTCAATTGAATCAGTTCAATACAATATGAAAGGTGTCAAGAGGCACTAATACATGAGGATGTTCCGTAAGTCCATCCCTAAGTGTGTGGATGATTGGAAAAGTGACATGTATCTGTATCCTGATCTTTAACTATTATTCCAAGAATCATAGCCCAAAAGCCCCTTCAAAAAGCCATAGAAGGTCAAGTGCAACAACAATATCCCTCACTTTCTCTGTCCTGGGAGCCCAGGTGACTTGAATTACACAGCTGTCTGATCCGCACAGCTAACATTCTTAGCATTGTATTCAATTATAGACGTTAGTGACAGAAAAGAAATGAAATGCCACAAAGACACCATTCACTTATGTTCCTCATGTCTTGATTTGCAACAGAGAAGCACTTATTGCTGTAACGCACATATATAAAGCACAATTATGCGTGTGGTCAGAAACCCAGTGTGATATTGTCCCATGTTGCTCATTCAATTATGTGCATCACACATTCTCTGCTTGCTAAGTCACACTCTCGAATTCATGAGGTTCGTATGGCAAAATTAACTGAAGTGTAAATTACCAAATTGAGACAAAGTGGGTCATGACTTTCATTTGAGAAATGTAATGCAAGTTTGAACAAAGAGTACAGAACTATGGACAGATTGCTCCACTAGACCACTACTTATCTAGGACTCAACCTTTTTTAACTTTACGCTAGTAAATGACAATTCTGTGGTGACTACCAAATTCTACCAATTCTTCTGTGATTAGAAAAGATAATTATATTATATATAATAATATTAGAAAGATTTTGGAAGGATCATGTGACTCTGACGAATGGGGTAAATTCATTATTAGGGGCCAAGCACCGAAGGTGCGGAGGCACCTATTGTATCTGTTCCCGTTCTTATTATTATTATTCTTCCTTCTTCCAACTGGGAGTCTATGGCAGCCCATAGAACCGAATGCGGGAAAGTTGTTTTGGTTTGACATTCTGATAGAGGACAGTCCCAACATTAAATACACCAATTTTGGTGTGTCTAAGTCATTCCCTCTAGCGCCACCACCTGTCCAAAGTTTCACTTTTATTTTGCTAATAACTTTTGAACCGTAAGGCCAATCAACAAAATTATTTTTCTCTCTGATTCCTGAGCTCATGCCAATTCGATTGCACCCTATGACGTCATTTCCGTCATAACAATATGGCCGCCATTTTGAATTTATCTAAAAAGCTACTTTTTCGAACTCGTCCTAGACGGTTTGTCCGATTTGCACGAAAATTAAACCAGATCATCTACAGACCATGCTGACAAAAAGTTATGGAATTCAAGTTGATTCGCTTAACAGTTTTCGATAAACCCACGAATAAATTTTACGTAGCGCTTGCGAAAACAGATGTAAAGCCGTATCTCCACAACGCTTTATCAGATTCAGACCAAAGTTGGTACATGTCATCACAAGCATGACCTGAGGCTACATGCTGTGTTTCGGCGCAGCGCCACCTACTGGTCCGGAGATATGAAAAATGGCTATTTTTGCTTATAACTTCTGAACAGTTTGTCCAAAAATCATAAAATTGGTCTCGTTAGATTCAGGGTAACATGCCGAGTCCACTGATATCCAATATTACCATATCGGCCATTTTGGCTGTCGGCCATTTTGAATTTTGTGCTAAAATGCTGTATTTTAAGAATACATGAACGGATTGTTACGGAACTTGGTATGGGTCATCAGCCCGATGTCCTGAAGGAGCGTGAGAAGTTTCGAAACAGCGCCACCTAGTGGTGAATTTTTTTTTTCAAATGCTTATAACTTTGGGTGTGGTCAACTTATTTTCACGAAACTCATCTTTTTAGACTCCTGAATCATTGCCGAGTCCTATGATACCAAACATGCTAGGTTTCGCCTTACGGTTTGTGTAGCGTTGTGATTTAGCGCTTAAAAAACATTTGGCTATATCTTCGAAACCGCTAGTCCGATCGAGACGAAACCACCGTCAGAAGTTTGGAAACATAGGTCGATAGCTATACGCCAATGCCCAAATGCGAAAATATTGATGTTTAGGGGTAGTAAATTCCAAACAAAGTCATGTGTCAGTCATTTTTTACGTGTTTTTTCATATAAATGCCTATAACTCTGAAGCGAATTGAGATATTTTCACCAAAACTGACACACATATGTATGGGCTCACTCTGAGGACACGTAAAAAAAATTGTGGGACTGAGCCTCTTGGTGGCGCTATAATAGAACAAAACATGAAATTCCCATTGACTTCAATAGAGTTTTGTGAAATAAAATGCTATTTTCATTCAAAACCTACTTTTTCGAACTCCTCCTACACCGATTGTCCGATTTTCACCAAAATCGAATCATATCATCTCCAGACTGTGCCGACTGAAAGTTATGGATTTCGTGTCGATTGACGAAACCGTTTTCGTATAGCGCAGCAGCAAAGTTGAGGCATGATGCTAAAAGCATTATTCAGGCTTTATCTCTGCAATGCCTTGACATATTGACACCAAACTTTGTATGTGTCATTGTCACTTTACTCTGACCACATCACATCAGTTTTGTAACTGCGCCACCTATTGGTCGAAAGTGATAATCCATTAAATCATATTTTTAATTACTGTTTATATGATTTTTCAGGCATTTCGCCTAAAATCTTCTTTAAATGTCTTTAATTGCTAATTGTTGCAGTTGATCTGACACTTTCAGCAATGTTGGCATGTCTTGTCGTCTTATTCTGCTTGGCCCCGGTAATTGCTGCTTGCAGCTATATTTTTTAATTGTAATAATATTTCACAATATTACTGTTTTTACTGTATTTTCTGTATTTATAAATGCAGCTTTGGTGAGCATACGATACTTCTTTTAGAAACATTAAAGAGTCCATATGATGCAATTTTAAATAGTAATTATTTTGTTTATTGGGTGTAGTAGAATAGGGTAACAAGCACTCTCTGGATTCCCATTCCTGTGTCCTCTGTAAAATGTGTTGTACACAAGTCTTGGGTTGTACTGGTCAGGAACAGTGTTGGGGTAAGTTACTTTTAAAAGTAATGTTACAATATTGCACTTCTCTACAAAAAGTAACTTATTGCATTACTTTTTATGGAAGGTAATGCGTTATGTTACTTTTGCATTACTTTTTCTCACCTGGACAGGGCTTGCTTTTTTATCACACACACACACACACACACACACACACACACGCACACAACCACACGCACACACACGTTGGTTTCCCATGTTTTATGGGGACTTTTCATAGACATAATGTTTTTTTTTACTGTACAAACTGTATATTCTATCCCCTTACACTAAGCCTACCCCTAAACCTACCCATCACACAAAACGTTCTGCTATTTTAGATTCTGTGTGATTTACAAGCCCCCATAAGGTCACATATTACTGGTATTGCCATCTTTGTGGGGGGATTACCAGGACGTACATATACACACACACACACACACACACACACACACACACACACACACACACACACACACACACACACACACACACACACACACACACACACACACACACACACACACACTTTTACTAATAATTCAACGGCCTGGAGTCAATTATTCCGCTAATACTTCGGTTACCACACCTCAAATCATTGTTCAGAGGATGTACACTATATTGCCAAAAGTTTTGGGACGTCTGCCTTTACATGCACATGAACTTTAATGACATCCCATTCTTAATCCGTAGGGTTTAATATGGAGTTGGCCCACCCTTTGCAGCTACAACACCTTCAACTCTTCTGGGAAGGCTTTCCACAAGGTTTATGAGTGTGTTTATGGGAATTTTTGACCATTCTTAGAAGCACATTTGTGAGGTTAGGCACTGATGTTGGACGAGAAGGCCTGGCTCTCAGTCTCCACTCTAATTCATCCCAGAGATGTTCTGTCGGGTTGAGGTCAGGACTCTGTGCAAGCCAGTCAAGCTCCTCCACACCAAACTCGCTCATCCATGTCTTTATGGAACTTGCTTTGTGCACTGGTGTGCAGTCATGTTGGAATAGGAAGGGACCATCCCCAAACTGTTCCCACAAAGTTGGAAGCATGAAATTGTACAAAATGTCTTGGTATGTTGAAGCATTAAGAGTTCCTCTCACTGGAACTAAGGGGCCTAGCCCAACCCCTGAAAAACAACCCCACACCATAATCCCCCCTCCACCAAACTTTACACTTAGCAGAATGCAGTCAGGCAAGTACCGTTCTCCTGGCAACCACCAAACCCAGACTCGTCCATCGGATCGCCAGACAGAGAAGCATGATTCGTCACTCCAGAGAACATGTCTCCACTGAGCCCAGTGGTGGCGTGCTTTACACCACTGCATCCGACGCTTTGCATTGCACTTGGTGATGTAAGGCTTGGATGCTGCTGCTCAGCCATGGAAACCCATTCCATGAAGTTCTCTACTCACTGTTCTTGAGCTAATCTGAAGGCCACACGAAGTTTGGAGCTCTGTAGCTATTGACTCTGCAGAAAATTGCCGACTTCTGCGCACTGTGCTCCTGAGCATGCGCTGACTCCGCTCTGTGATTTTATGTGGCCTACCACTTCATGGCTGAGTTGCTGTTGTTCCCAATTGCTTCCACTTTGTTATAATACCACTAACATTTGACCGTGGAATATTTAGTAGTGAGGAAATTTCATGAAAGGACTGGTGGCAACCTATCACGGTAACATGCTTGATTTTATACAGCTGTGGCCATGGAAGTGATTGAAACACCTGAAGTCAATGATTTGGAGGGGTGTCCCAATATTTATGGCAATATATTGCATTTCAAGATGTTTGTCAGGTTTTTGTCCTTAAAACACTCTTGTGTGTGAGACTAATTTCTTACGCATCTAATCCCAAGCCTCTGTTGCTTATTCCAAAAAGCCATTTTAGAGCTAGAAACAGAGACTTGAGCCACTGATAGTAGACTAATGCAGTTATTAATGCACTTATTAGAGAGAGACAGAGAGGGATTAAGCATGTGTGAATTACCTCAGTCTGTCCGTCTCTCAACAGTGTTTGGCACCAGCGTCTGTACTTATAGCGAAACTACGTTTATCTGCACCTCGCTAGTGAGAAACGTCATGTAGCTTTTAAGTTGCTAAATCGTCAGAGCAGTGCTGACAACATGCGAGTGTGTGTTCGTACTATGTGTGTGTGCGTTTGAGTGGGAGAGAGCACGAGAAAGAGATATGTGCTTTTCCATAATAACTAATAATACATAATAATTTTGTGGCAAAAAAACTTTGAAATAATTTGTTTTTATCCTATTGTTTACTATTGTAAGCTGTAAAGACCTTTGAAATAACTGAAATCATTTGGTGAAGTGATATGACAACTATAATGTGGTCAAGACCTGCCTGGAACTACTTTAGCTGTGCATTTCCCTGAAAATAATTGCACACTTTAGAATGTCCATCAACCAATCAGAATCAAACATTCAACAGCCCTGTAGTATAACCCCCAACACTGAAAAGCATTATAAATAAATCTTAACCACTGATTCCTAATTCATCCATTTTTGGAAGGCCAAACCATGGGTTTTGCTTTTGTATTGAAACACAGCATCTCCATGACATGGTGACACTACAATTACTGAAGCCTCATCTTCTTTCTTTGTGTATACCTTACCTTTGGCGGGTATTATGCTAACATTTCAAATTGTAATGTAGACATTTGTGGAAGTAATATCTGGACTTCGATCAATGTGTTTTAGGCAGGTCTGGAGCACATCCCTTTTGTGAAAGACTATGAATTTTGTAACTTTGCTGATCTTATACATGCACAACAGATACATTACACACTAAAGGAAAACAAAAAAATCTTACCAGGTGGAATGATGCAAAGTGCCAAGCGATAAAAGCTATCTCTTTTATTTAAATTAGAATTTTTATTATAATCAGCCACTTTCAATATCTATTTCAGCAACAATGCGCTATGGGATCAGTAGCTCCCACACAACTTAAAATATCATTGGTCCAAAATTGTGCTCTGTCTAACTGTACATTAAATATCAGATATGCAGTAGCAGCTTCAGATTCAGTATGGAAAAACAAATTGCTTGTCGCCGGAAACTGGTGTCTGGTTGGACGTGGTATATATGATGTGGCTGTATATATAAGCTGTGTCCATTTACAGTGTTCAAATGTGCTGCCAGGCAGTACAGCAATTTTAAATGTCACTTACTAATAGCCTTCATTCACTTTTCACAGCTTGAAAACGAATACAGAAACACTATCAAAGCACAGCCAGGGCCTGAGGTGTCAGTACAATTTGTTGATGTATTTACACACATGTAACTAACTTTTATGAGAATTATAGGACGTCAAAATATTGTGGTAGACCTCCTAATCTTTAATGAAATGAAGTCTTACTTGATGTGTTTCAGGATGAGGCATGGGTCCTTTGAAGACAGCAGTGTGGAAACGTGCCCAGGTGAATTGGCAGTCCCGCCGAGAAGTGAAAATAGATGTCCATTCACACAGAGACGGCTTTTCGGGTCCCGGCCAATTCTGCCAGGCTGCCAACAGGGTGGCGTGACTGAGAGGGAAATGAATTGTGGGTACAGAGGGTTCCTCTTGACGTTCAAGACAACACCACTGTTAAGGAAGGTAACCTGCCTCTGGGCATGCGTCTTAACCAGACAAACATAAGCTATAGACCTGTAAATGACCATTCTGTGGGAGTTCTCTTTGAAACTTTACCCAGGGCTCTTTGATTTACGCTCGACTGTTGAAATTAAGACAGCTTCGATGGTTTCACAGCAACGCGACTGCGAAGGACTGATGGAATCTGTTCTGACAAGAACAACATTCACAGCATTTTAGAAACCCTATAAAAGCAAATATACTGAAGTAAATGTTGGCGCTTTACATAAAATACCATACAACAGGAATATTACAATAAGGTGCAAAGCGCAGCTTGTTGTTACAAGGATTTGAGGGATTTTGGAAGAAAACATCGGGCCTGATGCATTCCAAATGCAGAGATTTTTTTTTTTTTAATCGTGTCTGAGAAGAGATGGCAAACATATAATGGTTTAATGCTGCAAGAGAGCTCTTTCTCCTGTCCCATTTCAGACAGCAGGGTGCGAGGAAAAGTACCAAACCAAAGCTTTTTGCTTGTCCCTCAATTTAGTGCTTTTAACAGTGACCCCCTGAAAACAGCGCATTATTGTGATAATGCTTTACCCCTTTTATTCCCCTTGTTTTTCAAGTACTTGTGAGGCCCGTCCCCAAGCATCTCTTTCTGTTCTCCTCCTTTAGAAGGGACATCAAACTCTTGGCCTAATAGGATATGGCCACTTACATTATATGTGCTTCTAAAAGGTGGATGCTAAAAGGAGCACATGATGGAAATTGGAGGAATTATGCTATGAGAAACTATTCACACAATACACCAATGTTTGGATATGTGGTTTAGTGTAGTATGTAGAAAGTCCCAAATACAATACTTCTTGATTTTAACACGTTGCATCAGCAAGATTCAGATTCCCAGTTGAGGCAGATGAAATATTCATTTGCATAATATAAATATCAACATGAGCTTTTGGCTGTGGGGTTTTCTCTCTGTTTAAAATAAGTTTTAACAAGTTGTGATTGTTTAAATGTTTTTAGTTCTTTGTCTCACATGCAAGACTCACCAGAGACACCCTTTGACTTTCATTATCAGATTAGACACCTAATGCAAATGCCGTTTAAAAATAATAATACCTGACATCTGTTTTTTATGATTACCATACATTCACCTACCCAGGCCTCTACAGATATGGTGACATTTCTCACCTTACTGATTGCATTTCAGCAACACTGAGATGATGATGTTGGTGATGGAAATTCAGAAATCAAACTCGCAGCATCTAATTTGGTCAACATTCTTATTATTAAAATGCTAGTGTTTAAAGGGACACTAGGAATTTCTCCCATCTAGTGGTGAAACTGTATTTTGCATTCAAACGAATAATGCTCTCCAGGGCCTCACTTTTCCAAATGCGCGTTGCATCTACGGTTGCCGTTACGTACCAAAAAGCTATGACAGGATGTCTTATAATAGCACTTCGAGTTTTCCTTCGGGTGAACAGGTTTGTTATTTAAAACAAACTGAAACTTGAATCAACGAAAAAAAGAATGTTACAGTATAAATTACTGACTGTGAAAAACATTAACTATGGTAGTTAGTAGTAATGCCGCCTTTATTCGTTATATTTTTGAACTACGTGCATTGTTAGATATCATCATCATCCGTGCCTTCTCTAACGTTCCTTTACTCAATAGCTGCTATTCATCAAAGAGCCTGTTTAACTTACTATGAATAGAATAGATAAATAGATATAACTATAAATGTTCTACTGTCTATATAATACAGTTCACAACAAAGCAATGAAAAATAAGCTTGTAATTAAGAACGTAACATTGACTTACCTGTCGAGAAGAAAGCAGGCAACTTCAGCGTCTCTTTTGAAAGCTTTCTCCTGCATTAGCTATCCCGACATTAACCCTTGTTTTTGTAATCTCCGGTCACGTTTCCTTTTACGGTCTATTTTGGACTTTTTCGACGACGAGGACTCCTTATCCTGTGACTCATATGTATGTATGAATGAACGGTGTATAAATAACCGTGCAGTGCAGCCTTTTAAACTTGCCGCGGCAGTGACAAGCGCCTCTCTCTGCTCTGCTTCTCCGCTTCTGCTGACTTCAGTCACGTGACGCTGGTTCTGAACGAAACGCGTTGTGGAAACGCGTTGGCCTAGTACTTTTTGTCCCTCTCTGCTATTATAGTTTTTCAAGATGGCGGAACTACATGGAAGCCTCCGTGGACCTACCCGTCCCATGTATATAAAGATAATAAATTCTTCGTTTACGAGGATTAGTCTGATCATTGGCATAGGTATTTGTACACCATTGAGGGCATATTTATGAATAAAAATATTAATTTTAGATAATAAAATACCTAAAAAGCTACATATTGTCCCTTTAAAGGGATAGTTCACCCAAAAAAGAACATTGTGTCATCATTTACTCACCCTCATATCATTCCAAACTTGTATAACTTTATTTCTCCTGTGGCAAACTTTTTTTTGGACCCCACTGAAATGTATTATAATGTAAAAAAAACGTTATTCAAAATATAAAAAATGTTGAAATTTTAATATTTTAAAAGTGCAGTTCACCCACTACCCTCCCCCACCCCCCCAAAACAATCCAGAAAATCACATTGGATGATTTGTAAATAATTAATTTGCATTTTATTGCATGACATATTTGATCACCTACCAACCAGTACGAATTCTGGCTCTCACAGACCTGTTAGTTTTTCTTTAAGAAGCCCTCCTGTTCTCCACTCATTACCTGTATTAACTGCACCTGTTTGAACTCGTTACCTGTATAAAAGACACCTGTCCACACACTCAATCAAACAGACTCCAACCTCTCCACAATGGCCAAGACCAGAGAGCTGTGTAAGGACATCAGGGATACAATTGTAGACCTGCACAAGGCTGGGATTGGCTACAGGACAATAGGCAAGCAGCTTGGTGAGAAGGCAACAACTGTTGGCGCAATTATTAGAAAATGGAAGAAGTTCAAGATGACGGTCAATCTCCCTCGGTCTGGGGCACCATGCAATATCTCACCTCGTGGAGCATCAATGATCATGAGGAAGGTGAGGGATCAGCCCAGAACTACACGGGGTCAATTACCTGAAGAGAGCTGGGACCAAAGTCTCAAAGAAAACCATTAGTAACACACTACAGTGTCATGGATTAAAATCCTGCTCAAGCCAGCGCATGTCCAGGCCCATCTGAAGTTTGCCAATGACCATCTGGATGATCCAGAGGTCATGTGGTCTGATGAGACAAAAATAAAGCTTTTTGGTCTAAACTCCACTCGCCATGTTTGGAGGAAGAAGGATGAGTACAACCCCAATAACACCATCCCAACCATGAAGCATGGAGGTGGAAACATCATTCTTTGGGGATGCTTTTCTGCAAAGGGGACAGGATGACTGCACAGTATTGAGGGGAGGATGGATGGGGCCATGTATCATGAGATCTTGGCCAACAACCTCCTTCCCTCAGTAAGAGCATTGAAGATGGGTCGTGGCTGGGTCTTCCAGCATGACAACGACCCGAAACACACAGCCAGGGCAACTAAGGAGTGGCTCCGTAAGAAGCATATCAAGGTTCTGGCGTGGCCTAGCCAGTCTCCAGACCTGAACCCAATAGAAAATCAAAGAGGGAGCTGAAAGTCCGTATTGCCCAGCGACAGCCCTGAAACCTGAAGGATCTGGAGAAGGTCTGTCTGGAGGAGTGGGCCAAAATCCCTGCTGCAGTGTGTGCAAACCTGGTCAAGAACTACAGGAAACGTATGATCTCTGTAATTGCAAACAAAGATTTCTATACCAAATATTAAGTTCTGCTGTTCTGATGTATCAAATACTTATGTTATGCAATAAAATGTAAATTAATTACTTAAAAAACATACAATGTGATTTTCTGGATTTTTGTTTTAGATTCCGTCACTCACAGTTGAAGAGTACCTATGATAAAAATTACAGACTTCTACATGCTTTGTAAGTGGGAAAACCTGCAAAATCGACAGTGTATCAAATACTTGTTCTCCCCACTGTATATATATATATACAGTGCTATGCATAAGTTTAGACACCCATGCTAAAGTTGACTAAAAAGAGGAATAAAAAATCATCTTTTGGAAATTGAACTTAATGCCTTAATTAAAAAAATTAGGAAAAATCCAACCTTTAAGGACACTAATTTTCTTTGTGAATGAATAATGTATCGTAAATAAATAAATGTTCTTCCTTAAAATACAGGGTGCATAAGTGTGTACACCCCTATGTTAAATTCCCATAGAGGCAGGCAGATTTTTATTTTTAAGTATTTTTTTTTATTTTTATTTTTAGGATACTATGCATCCTGATAAAGTTCCCTTGGCCTTTGGAATTAAAATAGCCCCACATCATCACATAGCCTTCACCATACCTAGAGATTGGCATGGGGTACTTTCCATAAGATCATCTCTCAATGCAAATCAAACTAGCTATTAGGCTAACTGAAATAAAACTATGCCAATCTCTAGGTATGGTGAAGGCTATGTGATGATGTGAGGCTATTTTAATTCCAAAGGCCAAGGGAACTTTATCAGGATGCATAGTATCCTAAACATTTTTTTTTTAAAAATACTTAAAAATAAAAATCTGCCTGCCTCTATGGGAATTTAACATAGGGGTGTCCAAACTTATGCACCCTGTATTTTAAGGAAGAACATTTATTTATTTACGATACATTATTCATTCACAAAGAAAATTGGTGTCCTTAAAGGTTGGATTTTTCCTAATTTTTTAAATTAAGGCATTACGTTCAGTTACCAAAAGATGATTTTTTTCCCCTCTTTTTAGTCAACTTTAGTATGGGTGTCTAAACTTATGCATAGCACTGTATGTATATATATATATATATATATATATATATATATATATATATATATATATATATATATATATATATATATATATATATACAGGGCTTGACATTAACACCCGCCAACCCGCCAAATGCGGGTGGATTTTGCTCGTGGCGGGTAACATAGTCACTCCAACTAGCCACGTTGGCGGGTTGAATAATTGTAGTCTTTTCAAAAGGCATCTGAAATAAGTGTGACACTACAACACTACAACTCCCATGAGTATTAGGGCTGTCAAAGAATATTCTAAATTCGAATATATATTCGAATAGTTTTAAAAAAACAGAATTTCGAAGGTGAAAATGAATATTCGAATGTGTAAAAACGCCCGCGGTAGCAGAGGCGCGGCTGTCTGCTTTGCGAGTGGGTGCGCTGCCTGAGGGGTCAGGGACGGACAGATAACAGGAAGAGGCCTTAACGTTAAACAGAAACATTACTAAAGTGTAGGCTACTGTACAGACTGAATAGATATTGCATGAATAAGGTAGGTTTAGATACAGCAGTTTCATGCACTGCAGGCTTCCACTGGTTTGATTATTTACCGTTTCATGTCAAGGAAAAGTTCCATGTTTACCACAGCACAGCTCGCTCGGAGCGTTCAATGTCGGTTCTATATACTGTAAAACTTAAATTAATGCTAATAATATTTGTTTCAATCACTGAATGAAGCCTGCTAAGAGTCGCGACCTTAAATTGCTTGTACAAAACTTGATCAGCACTCAACATTTGCTTATTGTTGTTGTTCATTTAAACCGTTATGCGCAGAGAGCGTGACGCCTCGTTCGCGCCGCAAGACCTCCAGACAAGCGTAAACGCGTCTTTACATTGACTTAACATTGAAATCACTCGCGCCAGACGCTCTATTCGCATTTGGTGTGAACGCAGCATGAGGATGAGGGCGAGAGAGAGAAAGAGTGCCTGCGAGTGCGAGTGAGGTCTGCGGTCTTGGCCATTAGTTGATTTACTTGTTTTTCTGTAGGTAATATGTTGTCAAATTTTTTAAACTTAAATAAACTACCTATACAAGTAGTTATGTCTCTTTGTATTCATTTGTCCTGTTATTGACGTAATGCGCGTCATTGACAAAATGCGCAAGCAGATGTTCGAATAGTTCGAATATAGGCTACGTGTTTTTTGTTTTTTTTTAGAGGGAATATTGTCATTTTTGAGCAATTTTGACAGCCCTAATGAGTATTACATGCACACAGTGTTGCCTTGCGCTTACGCGCTAGTGACCGACAACACAGAATCGAAGAGACAGCTAGCTGCCCTGCTGTTACGTCGTATGCCGGTGGAGCTATGTGGCGACATATAATACATGGTTTTATTTTAAAAAAGGAGCTTTACACGCAACCTTATCAGAGCTAATGATAATGACCTGTATTGTTATGTAGTCTTGATTTGGGTGTACAGTGGTTTTACATTTAAAAGGGTTGTAAATCTAGTTCAAGTAAATTTTAGCATGCCATAGTCAACTTTTATCAGGTAATTTCACAACAACAAAAATTTGGCTAGTAAAAATGCTGTGTGGCTAGTAACTTTGGAAAACCACTAGCCACATTGGCTAGTGAGCAAAAAAGTTCATGTCAAGCCCTGTATATATATATATATATATATATATATATATATATATATATATATATATATATATATATATATATATATATATATATATATATAGTGGGTGAACTGCACTTTTATATTATAATTTCAACAATTTTTCACTAGCAACAATGATGATTGACCAGAATGATACATTTGTTTTTAAATGGCATGGCATGTAATGCCATTATTTATAAAGAAAGGTAACTTTCTACAGTTTTATCTCAATAGAAGTAGCAGAAGAAAAAAAGCCATTGGATAAAGAAAAAATAATAATACCACCTCATTTTATTGTGTCATTAATTAACTGTACTCATTAAAGCTTAAATTTCACATTCCCAAATAGCAGTCTCTGGAAAAGTACAGAAGACATTAAAAATGAAAAGAGCTGGCTTTAACTAATGAACAAAAGTTAAGTTTGGTAGCAGCTTCGAGTTCCACTTTGAAATCCACACCCAAGTAGCAGAGTGTAAATGAACATCATACCCCTGGGATACAAAACCTACCTTCTGATCAGCAGTGTGTCACTGCTGGGGCTATGTCAAGATGTCGCGACTCTCAAAGAATCCAGCCTTCACTTAGTGTAAATGGCATTTGCTCCCTATGCTAACACTGTGGTGTGTGAGTTTGTGAGTGTGTGCCCTCTGGTACTTTGACACCATTACCACATATCAATTAAACGTGTCACCCGTGCATTCAAGGTGCAGACGGATCAGAGCTTGTGTGTTCTCTCTTATAAAGGCCCTTCGGAAGAAGCTTGCAAAGTTTTCCTCTATCTGAGTGAGATTATTCCCCCATTGAGAAGTAAATAATTTTTTATGGAAATCAATTCTGAAATTATGTCAGGACCACTGAGGCTTTCTTGTGCTGATAAACCATGCAGGATGAAGAGAAAACTGCAATTTTCTCAAACATATTCATGATTTTCTTTCCTGGAAATGAGGGGGCAATCTGGAACGTGTGCATAAAGGAAAAACGTGTGACACACATTCGGAAGTATAGAGATATAGTATATACAATTGCATTCAAAAATAGGAGCAGTTAGGTTTCTAAATGGCTTAAAGTCTCTTATGCTCACCAAGGCTGCCTTTCTTTAATCAAATATACAGTAAAACAGTAATATCGTGAAATGTTATTTGCAATTTAAAATGTTCTATTTTAATTTATTTTAGAATTTAATTTATTCCTGCGATGGCAAAGCTGAACACCCGTTACTCCAGTGTTCAGTGTCACATAATTTTTTTCAGAAACCATTTTAATATGCTCATTTTGTGATCAAGAAGTATTTCTTAATATTAATATTTTTTTTGTATTCATAATTATTTAAATAGAAAGCTCAAAATAACAGAATTGATTTGAAATAGTCATCTTTTGCAACATTATAAATTACATTTTCGATCAATTTAATGCATCCATATTAAAGTCACACTTTATTTTAGGGTCCAATTCTCACTATTAACTAACAATTAACTACAACTTTTGTCTCAATAAACTCCTAATTACTGCTTATTAATAGTTAGTAAGGTAGTTGTTAAGTTTAGGTACTGGGTAGGATTAAGGGATGTAGAATATGGTCATGCAGAATAAGACATTAGTATGTGCTTTATAAGTACTAATAAACAGACAATCTGATAGTAATATGCATGCTAATAAGCAACTAATATTAATATATTGGACCCTAAACTAAAGCTACCAAAAAACCTGTACAGTAGTGTGTGTGTGTGTGTGTGTGTGTGTGTTTATATATATATATATATATATATATATATATATATATATATATATATATATATATATATATATATATATATATATATATATATATATATATATATATATATAAATTTCTTTTAAAATTCCTTTAGGAAAAAAATAGGCACAAACAATTGTTCACATATATTAAGCATACTGTATAAAGCATACATCTTGACTATGGCATATTTTGGTATGTTGACAAATCTGAGCACAGTTCGGGACATTGTTGAGGAGAAACATGGGAGATTATTAGGAATTTAGGAAGCAGGAGACTTAATAGTTTACATTTGAACTAAATGTTATATCAGTGTTGTCTATGTGAAACAATTGAGGGTTTTCTATTCTGTGGGCTCAGTTTGTGCCCATATCTGGCCATATAAGAACTAATGCTTTTTAATCTTCTGTTCAGTGCATCACTTTACATAGACAGACTCTATATTGTCTTCCATTTACACTGGTAGTTCAGCATAAATTGAATGTTTTTAAATGCCGAGGTGCTTCTTCCACATCAGCTGCTAGTCTGCCTGGCTAGAAAATGCTCACAGCTGGCTGCATTGTCTTTGATTCCTCTTCTTTTCCCCTGATACACCTGAAATAGAAGCTCTTGAGAAAGCATGATGCAATTGATTCATCTTCCATCACAAGGCAGGAATGGTTTCCTCTGTTTATGAGCTGAGTCAGAGCTAAAGCTTTAGCCTGTCTGAGCACTGCTGAGTGTAGGACCAGCTCTGAGCGGAGAGAGTGTTCCTTGATTCACTCCGATTCCACCTCGATGCCTGCACACTAAAGCCCCTAATGGTGCATCCTCTCGCGTCTTTTGTGTGCGTTTCTCTCTCGCACCCTCTTTTTACACACTCCGTTTCGCCTTCTGAGGAGTACATCTGCCGGGCATCTCTGTCTCTCTGCTGCTTTCTCCACTCTATGTCGATTTGTGTGCATAAATATGGCATGAGGAGTTGTATGTATTATTCAGGTGGCATAAGTATGGAGCACATGGACTATCTTTCTAAAGCCAGTGTGGAGAGGAACTGGAAAGTTCATGTTCAGCTCACTTCTTGGAGTTTTCTTTTAAAGTGCACTCAGAAAGGTAGGCAGGTTATTACAGTATAATGTTGTGTAAGAATAAAAGCTAGATGTACCCCGGCTATGATCAGAGGTTAAATCTGGTGGTGATTCTGGAAAAATATGACATAACCCCAACCCACAACCTGTATGCTGCCTTGCAAAGTCAAAACACTGTATGGCAAACAGAGGTCGCGTTAGACCTCCGCATTGTCCGTCACTTTCATGGACAAGGTTGTAAAAATTCTGTCATAATCTATTAGTACCCATCTTTATAACTTTCATATTTTAATGATAATAAGCCATTTGATAGGCTCTGTTTTTGTTCACATTTTCCTTTTTATTCACAGATTTACAGGACAAGCATATAGGCTAGATTATGCATTTGTTTATTTATGAAGAGAAAGTTGAACAGAGACCGTGCACCACTTTTCAGGTTCCATTAAGAATGTTTGTCCAATAAATCGCAATAAACTTTGTGCTTTGTTACTTTTGATATGAAACAAAGTCTCAGCTTACAAAATATGTATTTTGTATCACAAAATTCAAACAATCAATACCGTATTGGCGTTCTTTAATGTAGCGCGAGAGATCAATGTAGCGCCTTAGTTCAAGTGAAGTGAAGCGCGAGTGAACGTGATCATCTCTTCCACTTTACTACGTTTCTGTCACGGGTGGTTGCAGGAAGGCAGACGGAGACAAAGATATATTTCCACAAACTAAGGTTTAATGTAGTAAATCAACTGATCAGACAGCAGAACAGGTAGCAACACACACTAAAATGTAACGGAGATCAGACGAAGACTGACAGAACAGACAGAACTTAAATACAAACACAGATTACACTGATTAACAGAACACATGTGATACAGATGACGATGATGACTAAACAGGTGATACAACTGAACTGATAATGACAGTAACCATGGAAACGGAGGAGTGGTGGGAAAAGAACAAAGGAAAACAGGAACAAAGGAAAACAGGAACAAATCAAAACACAAACTGAAAGTCCAAACTGACACATGACAGTTTCAGAACGAAATAAATATGAATGAACATCCGACAATTTTTTGAAAGATACAGTCCAACTTACCTAAATTCATCATGTCTCTCTTCCCATGTCATCGCTCAATCAGTGTTTCAACAAGACGTCAGTAAAACAGCTTGTAAACAGTTACGCAACTCAGAAAAACCACTCGCCACAAAGTGGACAGGAGTGAGAGTTACAGTTACAGGTTACAATAGATAACCATCAGTGTAATCTGTCAAAATGACGGATGGGTTTCAGATTGTTCTGTCACTGCTAAAAAAAAATCCACCAATGACGGAACATTTCGGTTAACGCGACCTCTGATGGCAACTGAGGAAAACTACTTTTTGGACATTTTGTCCTTTTTACATGTTACATCTAGTTACGTTAGCACTTTTTATTTTACAGTCCTGTTCCGCATGTACATACTTTGTATTTATTATGGTAATTATAATAACTGGGTAATAACTAGGTACTAACCGATAACTTATCCTAAACTTAACCTTAACCCATGTAGTTACCTTGTATTGCCCACTACTTTCTTATGTACACGGAAGTACATGTACTGTAAAATAAAGTGCATAAAAATTGTACTTAAAAACGAACCCTGAAACCACAGCCTAATCCTAACCCTACAGTAAGAACATGTAGTTAATTATTATTACTTAATACTTAAATGTATAATTACACTGTTACAAGGACATCTTATAATAAAGTGTGGCCAATTTATTGACCATTTTTATTGATTTAATATACATTTTCATACTCCATTTTCTCTGAATCTGAGCACAGTTGAGCCAAATTCATTCAACAGGACAGATCATAGTGTAAGAGACACAATTTCAGTCATAATTTGACTACCGACAAATGTGTGTGTATATATATATATATGTATATATATATATATATATATATGTATATATATGTATATTTTTTATTATTAATTCTGTGTTTTGCCATTATTATTTTTTTATTAGTAATTGACATTTGCCACAGTACAGCCAAGCAATTAGAACATTTTTAAAAATATAATGATTATTTCTCTTGTCCTCCACCACTCTATGGTTTCTATGACCCTGGTTCTGGCTCAATTTAAGCCCTGGCCATGATGTATCAAAGATATGGCTAATCGAGTAGCCACTTGTGACGCAAACTCTGTGGTCTTGGAGAACATCCTTTTTGCATGATCACTTTCACACAGAAAGCCCAAGCCTTTGCCTCACACAGAACCTTGACCCAATAAACCACATTCAGCAAGCTCCCCGTGGCCCATAAGGGCTGCACAGGCAAAGTCATTGTTGTGGCTTCTGCTAATGGCATTAACAATGTGTGGGCAATAAATAATGAGAACGAATAGGCACATAAAGAGAATTAATGAAATGTGCATAGAAGTAGAGCAGAGAGATGCATGGTTACACAGGGTGCCGACAAATTACTGGGGGTGTGCGGGGTAAGGGAACAGTCATCATTCCATACATCGAGTGGCTCAGCCTAACACCTGTGTTTCTCTCCTAACAACTCACCCTAATTAGCCCAGCTGAGCTCCAGGGATTCCCATGCTGTGCCCGGAACGGGTGGGTGGGACGGAGGGTAGGAAAGGTAATCTTCCCTCCTCCTTGTTTCTTCCTGCAGTGGAGAGAAGAGGTACTGTATGGATGCATTTCTCACAGATCACAGATAATTTATAATCAAAATTAAATTGACCAGATATAAAATTTGAGAACAAGGTATGGTAATATGAAAACTTGGAGTATACAACATTCATATACTTTATACCCAGGACTATGATGTTAATACAGTGATCATGATTATTGGAATGTCAGTGCTCACTACTGATCAAAAGTTCAGGGTTGGTAAGATTTTAAGATGGTTATACTATCAACAGGACTGCATTAAATTGATCAAAAGAGATTTACATTGTTACAAAATGATTATGTTTTGGGTTCCACAAACAATAATATCAAGCATTGATAGTCCTAATAATAATAAGATTAAATCTTTCTTGAGCACCAAATCAGCATTTTAGAATGATTTCTGAAGGATAATTTGACTGAAGACTGGAGTAATGAAACTATAAAAAATATTTCCCAATATTTCCTGTTTTTATTGTATTTTGATCAAATGAAAAATCACATAAAAATCTTTTCAACCCCAAACTTTTGAACGGTTGTGTGCATTAGGGCTGTCCCCAACTAAAGATTTTTCTAGTCGACAAGTAGTCATTCATTTAAGCCATTAGTCGACTAATCACACGTTTATATGAACTGAATTAGCCTACTTAAATATATACTGAGGAGAATACTAAACCATATTGATGATGCTGACTCGCCATCTCCGCAGTATTTGGACGCGCCTTTAGAGAGAAATTTAACTTTCATACGGATTACATACATGGCGAGAGTTTTTGTTTTTGTTTTACCAGTTTTGAATTGGTTTGTTTAACAGTAGACATTTCAAACTTTCTACAGATGCATTTCTCATGTCTGTGAGGCAAGTATACGCTGAGTTTTGGTTCATTTTTGTGATGCACTCCAGTTCACGGAGAACGAGACGGCAGAAAGCGCGCCCTGTTTGTTTTCTATATTTTACAAGCACAACGTTGTCTTGTTATTGTGAGTTTACACAAATAAAAGTAGACTCTATCCCCTGGTTTCACAGACAGGGCTTAAGACTAGTCCTAGACTAAAATGTAAGTCTGAGCTGTTTCCACTGAAATAAACTTGCACTGACTGATCTTAAAAATATATCAGTGCCTTTTTAGTTTTAAGATGCACATCGGTAATGGTTTTTTCTAAGCATGTTTATAAAAATTACTTAAATGTCCTAATTGATCTATGGTCTAATCCTGGCTTAGTCTAAGCCCTGTCTGTGAAACCGGGCCTAAATGTTTTTGAATGATGTATTACTCTTATCTGTATGACCAAAAATTGCGGAGTATTTGAAATTGTATTTGTAAAAAAAAATTCCGCTGTTATCATGAAAGAATTAAAGTTATTGCACCAGTGCTTCAATGTCATGCAGTTAGCGCGTTAATACTTCAGCTTCCACACTCTGAACAAACACTTGGATATGCACCCTGATAATAGCGCACATTTATCTAGGTTAACGTTAGAGTGAGCAGCCATGTAAAGTTGCTACTTGCTACATGCTACTTGCATGTTTCAAATTCTAAGCCATATTTGAGGTCGATGGATGATAGGGGAACATTTGGACATAAGGACTCACCGTTAATGATCCGTCCCTCACGGACTGCGTGACTTCGCTAAGAGGTTTTTTCTTCTTCTTTTTTTTTCTGCAACTAACCGGCTAATACAATTTTCGTCGACTAAGCCTCTTCTAGTCGACTAACATTTAGTCAACTATTAGGGGGCATCCCTAGTGCGTATATATAATTCTATTATACCACAGTGCAGATGATGCCTCACTGTTCAGGGTTTTGTGTCTGGTTATGTCACGATTGTGCCTGTATACACCTGTGCTTAACTCCCAACTTAAACCAGACACAGAAGATCACAGCCCTTCTAACACACAAATTCGCAGCAGTCACACATCACTAAACAGGTGTCTTCAGAGATGCCTCCTGTGTCTTCCTTCACTTACTGTAGATCCCCAATGAGCCAATCAGAGACGGTTGATGTGATCAGGCTACTGCTCTGCCATGACTGAAGTGACCTTGAGAGGGAAATGAGTATCTGATGCCATGAGAACGGCAATTTAAATATCATAAGGAGGCGCTTTTCTTGCAGTCTAAAGTTTTGGCTCATCAATCAGTGGGTTAATTCAAATGAGACTTGCTATAATTTAGCCTGTTCTGGATTGCATTTTTATAGTACTAACTTGTCATTGTTATCTTCACCTGTAGTGATAATGATCTTATTTCCCTACGGCAAAATTGTAAATAGTGTTTATATTTAATATTAATAGCTACATGAGAACATGACAGAACCATGTGGTTAATTAGCCCAGGAACAACAAACAGCATTAACAACATAACCTTGATATATGTTTTTTTGTGGACCATTTCCACTGTTTTCTCAAAAATGTCTGGAAAAGTCTCACATGTACATCCTACATCTAACCAGTGCAGCAGATTTGTGTGCTTGATACTTCCAAACTCATACATTCCTCATGTAATCTTCTCTTTTCCTTCTCTTGAGGTAAATCACCTCTGTTCAGATTGAATGATATTATCCTACTTGTGTCAACATTGAGATGGCACCAAACAAAGATAATGTGTTTAGCATGAAGAAGTTTAACACCTCAACTTTCAGTGTGTGAAGACAGGGAATTAATCAACAGAATCGATATATGTGGAGCAGAATCCAGGGTCGATCCTTTCAAATTTGTTGCCCGGAATCACTACTGCATTCTCAGCATTCTGAGGAAAAAAATAATAAAAATAACGTCATGCAGGAAAGGATAATACACAAAACAAAGCAGTATGCCAATTAAATGTCTAATATTTAGATAAAATGAATGAGCTTTACCACGTGGAGGTCAACCACGTGGAACTAAAATCATCATTCTGGTCTAGTATAAAATAGTTCCAGCAAGACCCAAGTCAGCAGGTTCCTGAGGATTTCCCCTTTATTTTATTTCCTTTTTCCTTCTATCCCATTTTCTTTCTCTTCACTTTAATCTACTGCATCTTTTCCAGGGTTTCCTGGCCCATTCAAAGTTGCGCTCATCCCCCTCTCACTCTTTCTTACCGTCTGTGGCAGAAGACTGATCCCCTGCTTCTCGAAGGCTGACAGAAGTAGGCTGCGGTATGTCAGAGCCCAGGACCAATCAGAGCCGATATGCATAGTAATAAGAAGCAGGGGCGGGATAATGAAGTTCCCAGCTTGCAGCCTGGAAGGGTATCCTCCGGTGTGCGCAGTGATTTATTTCCCCTGTCAAGAGCCAGGACAGCCAGGACTTGTCCTTCCCCATGGTCCCCGGGAACGGCAGTGCAGCTCCAGACCAGATCTGAGAAGAAAGGTATACCAGGGCTGGGGCGTAAAAACGCAGATGCCCTACATTTCACACTTGATTCTGTGTGAGACGTAACTGACAGAGAATGTAATGTGAGGTTCTTGCGGGGCGGTGATTAAGGCACAGACAGTTTTATGGTTGTGACTTTACCTGCTTATGTTGTCTTTTTAATTTAGGTAATCTTAAAGTAGGCCTAATTTTTTACGATTTGACAGGGCAAGTGGGTATTGAGACTTATTTTCTTTCCATGGTGTATCTCTGATTGTAATTGGGCATTAGATACTATGTTTTCCACCCTAAAACTACACATGAAAAGAAAATTACATTAAATTCAACATGACATCAACATTTGAATGATTAATTGGCGCACATTATTTAAAAAAAAAAAAAAAAAAAAAAGCTATTATGAAGGTTATCCTCCAATGGCCAAATAGCCATTAGCTATGTTTCCACTCAAAGTTGCGGATTTAACTTGCACTCAAAATTGTAATATCCCATAAAACATTTGCAAATAAAGCAGTGTTTCCATCCCATGTGTTCAAGAGAACAGAATCGTTTCCTGGGAAATTGGCGCAAAATATCTGTAATAAAAATGTAAGTTGCAGCAATCGGCGAAGCTACTGTGGCTCTTGCGTCTCAAAGCGCGCAGACGGAACGCAGTAAATGCTTTCATGTTATCTTGCGTTCGTATAGACCAACGCTACTTTTGCGTCATCGAAGGGTAACGCCCCTTTTTGGGGGAAAACAAACGGATTCCCCTGAGAACAGAACTCGCTCGCTCTAGACCTGCAAAGTTTCTTGATAGCAAAAATCGCACAAACATACACTCTCTTTGGACTATTCAGACATCTACCACTATCTCGTGGAATCACCAAGTAAGTAGCCTTTTTTTTTGTCATTAACACACTCACAGTATGACAAACTAGACGATGAGGCCATGTCAAGAGGAGTCGGTGGTTTACTTGGATCATATTTCACTTGATTTAAGCTATTGACATAGTTTTGTTGTCGACTAGCTATAACTTACTAGTTAGAAAGACGAAGCTGCTAGCAGCTACGTGATTAACGTTAGCTCTCACTAGGCACGCTACCTTGGCTGTTAACTGATTTTACTGTTGAAATAGTGGCAGGCTACGACTAAAGTGGACTTGGCTGGTTTCTGCTTGTGTCTAGAAAGTGCTAGGACTTTGAAAGTTGTAAAAAGGTTTACAGTGTACGGCAAAATATGTATGGGACCTATGTATGGGGCATGTTTTTCATTGTCTCTAACCCCACTTAAGGTACGGACTATTTATGTTTTTAGCATCTGACATGATTGTTCTGATTACAGTGTTTGAGGGTTTCTTACTAGTATAGCTAGTCGACAACAAAACAGTCAATAGCTTAAATCAAGTGAAATATGATCCAAGTAAACCACCGACTCCTCTTGACATGGCCTCATCGTCTAGTTTGTCATACTGTGAGTGTGTTAATGACAAAAAAATAGGCTAACGTTACTTACTTGGTGATTCCACGAGATAGTGGTAGATGTCTGAATAGTCCATATTTGGCCACTGCGTGGGGTCATTAATCCAGTTTTCGACCATTTCAAAGGGACACCTCTGTAACTCCCTATCCAGTAGCTTCTTTAAATACCGCTCACGGTCCTCGGCCGGCAAAGAGAGTGTATGTTTGTGCCATTTTTGCTATCAAGAAACTTTGCAGGTCTAGACGAGCGAGCGAGTTCTGTTCTCAGGGGAATCCGTTTGTCTTTCCCCAAAAAGGGGCGTTACCCTTCGATGACGCAAAAGTAGCGTTGGTCTATGCCTGGCGTTTAGGAACGCGATTGTGTGAAACGCTTATGGGAGGGAATTAAAACAAATCAATCAAATCAAACAAATCGATTTCACAATTCGCGCAAATAATAGGTGGATAGAAATACTGTATAGCTATTGTTTATTCAGTCATTCACATTCTGACCTGGCTCAGTTCTGGAATGTAACTCCCGTTTTTCAACATTCACATTGATCAAAAATGGATAAAGTCTCTTTTCCCGCATTAAATATCCTGTTACACTTATGATGGTGTTTTAGAGCCATGGAAAAAAATAATAAAATAAAAAGTTTATTCTCAGTAAGAAGCAAAGTGAATTCGATCTTCTAATGCAACCACCTTTGTAAGCGCAAGATTTACTTTGATTATTCTTGTTACAACTTCATGCATTAAGACTATTTTGTAAAAGGTTATATTGTCAAAGCATTATGACTATTTATGAAATCTTAGAATTTCTTTAAACATTTTTACATGTTTAACATACATGCTGTTGTACGCTCAAATGTGTCCCATTATGTACAATAAAAAATAAAAATAAAAAAAAAACAGCAAAAGGACATTCACTCTAGCTCTACATGTTTTGAAGATGGTCAAACTTTGATTTTTTTTTTCACAAGAACAAAGAAAGTGATTAAATAAGAAAGTATAGGCTAATTAAATATTAGCCTATGGTTTTCAAAAGAACAAAGAAAGTGATTAAATAAGAAAGTATAGGCTAATTAAATATATTTAACCATACAACTCTATCTATTTTTGCCTTCTTCAGACTGGCCCACGTTCAGGTGTGACACCAGTGGGCTATTCAGACCTCGTTTCACTGGTTTTCTAGGGTCACATTAAATCTTCGTCAGGCTTGACCTTGGCCAAAAGTGTTAAATTGTCCAATGAAGCACTTAATTAGTTCATTTAGGTAATTAAGCATTCAGGTGGAAGGGAAAAAATACACAGCTAACATGCCTGAGGTTGGCTGTACATCAGCTTGGCTGAATGATGAAAATGCTGAAGAAATCTGTTTGTCCACGTGTTTCAGATCTTTCAGTGCAGTGTGTTTGGTTACTCTCGGAAATGTAATGTTACAAGTTCATCAGCAGAGGTCAATATCACCGGACTGCTGAAAATATCACCATGACAGAATCTAATTATCTTCACTCATTCCTAATTATCTGCTTTGTATAAATAGTTGTAATTGACATTTGTTAATTGGATAGATTTTTCCCCCTCAGCTTCAGTTGTGAGTGTTTGCGATGTTTGTTTAACCTCTCATTCTTTGTACCTGTGATTACAATTTGTCTACACTAATTTTTGTAGTTTTCATATTTCTGCAAATAGATTGGAAGTGTCACAGATGCCATGAACCCTAGCAGTTTTTGAGTAGTGCTTTAGAAGTGGTGATGCTCTTGATCCTACTGCAAGAAGCCTTTACCAGCAATTTATTTGAGGATAACTTGATCATACACATACACATTTTGGTGCATGAGACTCGACTCAAGTTCCCTTGACTACTTACTGTACGTTAGTTAATTTAAAGTTGAGATATTAATGAAAGAATTTGACATTGCTGAGTTTACTGTACATGCTTATGATTTTGGAATGCTATCAGTTAAAGAGAAAACCTGAATTTTAAACGTTTAAGACCAATGTGTTGGCAAAGCTTAAGGCTCAATCCCAATTCACCCCTTACCCCTACCCCTTGGCCCTACCCCTCCGTTTTGCGCGTTCCCGTGAAGGGGTAGGGCTGTCTCGATTCTCTTTTGGTTGGAGGGGTAGGGGTAAGGGGAAGGGCCAGATAGCCCTTGAAACGAAGATTTTTCGGGACCACACTTCAAACGAAAGGGTATGAGAAATGTACCTGCATACACCGGCTACAGAGGCAACATGACTGCCAATAATCATTTTCTTTATGTCACATTCAATCTAGTGTTTACGGTCATGTTCTTCAAAGAAACGGTTGCAAAAAAAACGTTAAAGTTCGTTAACAATATGACGCGTGTAAAAAGCAAAAGTTTGAAGCGAAGTGGACGCGCGAATGAGGCGAATTCGCGTCCACCGCGCCGCGCTAAACACCTCATTCGCGCCGCAAGACCTCCAGACGCGCGTAAACACGTCTTAACATTGAAATCACTCGCGCCAGACGCTCTATTCGCGTTTGGTGTGAACGCAGCATTAGGCGTTGAAGATATCGTCATCTCCGTTGTTTTCTGCAAACTTCAGAAGAAAAATGCAAAAAAATAGCTGTAACTCACGCAAGACTACAGCTGACGACGGCATCTTGGAAGTTTGTGATAAACATTGGCGCATCTCCTGTGACGTAGGCGTTAGCGACAATGTATAATGACATGTAACGGTGTAGTAGTGGTGTCCCATTTCTTAGGGGAATATTTTCACCCCTACGCCTTGAAACTCTGTTTCAAGGGGCAAGGGTAAGGGGTAGGCGAAGGGTTAGGGGTAGGTGAAGGGGTATAAAATAGAATTGGGATTGAGCCTAATTCTTTGCATATCCCTGCTAACTGATTTTGGGAGTACAACAAATATGAGAAATGGACAAATGCACAACTCTATTGAAGACAAAAACCAATTGGAGTGAAGCCACTTGGAACAACATATAAAGATATTGTTTTTTAACCCAGCTACATAATAGACTGGCATCTGGAGCCACACATTGTTGGGGTCCGTCACCAATTCCATAACTGGACCACTGATACTATCTCCTTAACAATGTCCAATTACTTTCACCTGTTTTGATTGTCTGCGCTGTATAAAGAGTAGGGCTGCGTTCCAGTCCACTTTTAGACATGCACTTGCGAACTTCCCTAAGCACTTCCCCTCGGGGGAATCCCTGCCGCCATTTTGAAGTGCGTTCCACTTCGTGAAGTGGACGAGGGAAGTTTATATGGACAGATCCTCGTTCCCTCGATTTTGACAGAGGGAGCGAGTCTACTTCATATGTACACTTCAGGCACCTAAGTGTCCCACAATGCAATATCACGTCTTATCACCACCACAACAAACAACTCTATGGTATATTAATTATATATTTTTTTCAATTTAAAACAACCCAAACAACCTATATACATTTGGATGCTGCATTAAACAAAAATTAAATAATTTCAACTCCATAGCTGATTCCAAGTGATCAAGGGCTTATGACGTTCCAATTCAGCCCATTGCAGTTTCCGCCAGTAGTGCACTCGTGCAGCGTAAGCAAAGAGGTACATCTGAGTGAACGAGACGAAGGGAAGTTAGCGAGTGAAGGGCATGACAATGTTGGACTGGAACGCAGCTCTGGTCTTTTCTTTTTGCTCATCTTTTTAATTGTAATTTTAAATATTGGTTAAAGGTTTTTGCTTGTTGGCTGTTTGTTGTGTTAACCAAAAGGTTTCTGGTTCGATTCATGCATCACCTTAGACCTGAAATTATTTGAATGATCTTCATTTTGGCGCTTTTCACATCAGATATTGATGTATGCAATTAATTAGTCAGCACATCATCTAAATAATTTGATTAAATGTTTCATTCAATTGACTCCTTGTAAAATGACTTGATCTAATGTCGCTTGGGTTGGATCTACTGTAAGTCTGATTTTTTTTATTTTATTTTTACACTTGATCAATTTAAATCAGCTCTTCAAGAAGAAATGCACCTGGTGATCCTAAACAAGCATTCAGTTTTTGATGTTGATCAGAAATGTTCCTATATCTGTGCACTAGTTTTTCCAACTATATGGTGAACAGTACTGACAGTAACATGGCACTGTAAATAGTACAATCTCATGCACAAGATACAGTGTGAATCCTAACATGGAACAAAACACACACTTATCCCTCAAGACAAACACACACTTGTGCTGCTGGCCCCCGACGAGGCCCAGAGCAGGTCCCTTAGAAGACGCTAAGGTGACAGCGTCGGCTTGACTTCACTAATGAATACTTCACTCCTTTTGGCTCTCTTCCTTTCTCCTTTCTTCTCTCCTTTGCTCTCCTTTCCATATATCCCTCTGGCTTTGGCCATCCTCCCTTTGGCCCTTAGCAAACACCATCATCTTCAGCGTGACCCTGTGGCCTCTAAATGTCGCCTGAAGACTTACTGTCACTTTGGCTTTGGTGGGGAGAAAGGGGGTGAGAAGATGGTGTCAACTGCAAGCTAAGGATAAAATACATTAATACAATTTAATGAGAAAGAAAGACACACTGGGTTTAATAGGGTCAGCCTTTATACTCAAGGCCGTTTGTACAGTAGCTTTTTAGCATCCTGTATCTTGATTATTTAAAGGAATATTCAAAACTACTCAGTCATTTTGTTTCAAATCATGAGTGACTAACTTCTGTGGTTGTTTTCTTCAAGACTTGTGACGTCACAATAGCTGTGTAAACAGGCTGAGGTTCTTTGATAATCTTGACTCCATTGAGCTTTTAACCATGAACTAATCATTGAGTCAGTGAGTTGAACTTGAGAGTTTTATCAGTTTGATTCATAAACAAATTATTCAGATTGGCTTTGTGAACTGGATCAAACAATTCATTTAAAAGATCTGATTCAAAAGAATGATACATTCATGAATTGGGTATTTCTACTGCACCCCAAACACCCCAAGGTGCAGTTATAAACACCCCAAGGAAAGCCAAGGTGAATGACAAGATTTTCAATGAATAATGACAATCTTTAAACATTTAATCTTTTTAAAACACAAAGCTATTGAATGGATTCAGAAGGCTTGGGATATAGCACATGGCCTCTTTTATTATTATTCTATTTATTACATTTAAAAGATTTCCCAGAACTTTCGTAAAAATTCACTTTTTGTGTAGAAACAAAGTCAGAGTGAGTAAATTATGAATTTAAATTTTTCGATGAACTAAAGGGTTATTTGTTCAGCCTCATGTCATTCAAAAACCTCCATTTAAAGTCAGTTAAACCAAAACTTTGACACTTCAAATAGTCTATAAAGATGTCGTAAAAAATGAAAATAAATAAATAAATAAATAAATAAATGACATCCATTTGAATTAAAGCAGTTTAAGCCAAGTCTTCTGAAGAGACACGATAACTTTATATAGCGAACATAATATAATTTAGGCTTTTATTCACATATAAACATTGATCAACGTACATACATAGAGCACATCAAATATAATAAAGCAAAGCTCAAGTGTACTTGCTTAATGCACAAGAACCAATGAGGTTTGTTATTATACGTCAATACATTTGAGCTTCCATATAGGAATTGATGACAGAATTTAGTCTTTTGGTTGAACTATCTTTTTAAATACCAGCAACTATGTATAATTATTCCTATATGGGTGGAAAAAAAAAATTCTCCGTTTATACAAACACCAAATACTGTTAACTTTTTTTGCCCAATAATCACAAAAAATGACCCTTCTCCAATCTTAACAGTTGTCTTTCTATGGCCCTCACGCTTCAGCCGTCCCGGTGTCCTCTGAGGCCTCTTCTTCGGCTGCTGGTGTTTTAGGAGCAGGTGTTGACGTAGTGGTTGTGTTCTGGGTCTCAGCCACCAGGCTCACAGCTCACATCTGTCTGTCCCAGTCAGCCTGTGTCCTCAGTGACCACACAACCAACAGCTGCTCAAATAGGTCACTGATGGGTGGATGCTGCAGAGATGCTCAGAGCTGGCCGAAGGGTACTGGGGACACGCAATGGCCTTTAAATGGGACTTTGAATCTCTTTCTTCAAGCCACAGATTTGGGGAATAAAATGAACTGGAAGCACTGCAGTATATGTATAATATTTAAAAAGCATAATAGCATTTACAGAGCATCTTCTGTTTTGCATTGTAATTAACTTGAACTAAAAGTACCAAAGTAGATTGACTTTGCCCTGTAACAAATCACTGTTTGAATAATTAATGAATCTGCTATATCGCTGCTAATTGAATTTCTCTGTCATTGTCTATTAATTTGTCCTTCGTGTCTTAGCTACATGGCATGATGATAATGCTTCTTGCCATAGTTTTAGCTAGCACACAGTGCCATCTTCACTATCAATTCCCTTTCCTTTTATTAGGTCAGTTCCAGGCAGGGTGTTGCTGTTTTAAGAGTCTATGAAGTAAAAAAAAGTTATATTTTCTAAATGCATCTAATTTATTGTTTTGTAAATTATTCAATGACTAATTATATATGTCTTCTATTATGTTCCTGCACCATTTGTTTGTGCATGTCATTTTCAACCATTTTTAAGTATGGCTGAAGTGTCCAAATACTTTTTGGTGCCACTTGAAGAGTCCCCAGCCCTGTCTACATAAAGAAACCACCTATTCCATGGCACTCTGACATAATTGAAATGTTACTCTGACATCTCTGTTACCTCACTAGAAACGTCTTTGTCGGGATCCAGACAGTCTCAGCCAACCCCCGGCCAGCCTCTCCTAGAGTCCACCAGCTGTCGAGGGAGGCTGATGGATATGGATGTGGCATGTGGCATGCATTGCAGTTGGGTAAATGTGTTTATACTGTGTACTGCATTTTCCATAGGGAGAGCGCAACTGGGGTGTGTGTGACCTGAAGTGGGTGTTTCGATAATGACAGCAGAGGCTTGCGTGGGTGAGTAAGAGTTTTGCACACGTATATAATCGAGCACATGCTCACCGCACATATGCCTCCATCTGTCGGCTTGGGTGGGGCTGCTGCAGGTCATGGCCTTGCCCACCTACAGCACAGGGCCGTGGGCCGGGACTTCCGCCGATGCAGGCTGGGAGGGGAGGGACACCCGACTAATTACACCCTACTTTTGAGTGAAAGGCATTCCTGAGGTCTGGTGTCAGTGCCACTACTCCACCCCTACCCACCTCCATCCACGGCTCACCACATCACCCCTCCCCCCACCCCGACCATCTCCCCACCAACACCCCCCCATGCCCCCCTCCTTGAGATGGCCACTAATTGGCACATTCCCCTGCCAGTGTGGGTGCTGGGAATGTCAGTGTGCCACATGTCCCATTCGCAAGCGGCAGGAGAAAACGTCTGCCTTTTGTTGCTGTGGAGGGCTCGTCCGTAGCCGAGATGGTTTCCACCACACTGCATCACCCTCCTACCCTAATGACAGAGAGAGAGAAAGAGAGAGACAATGAAATGCTAATTCATCAAAGGTGGCGGCTGGTGCCATTTCCACAAGGGAAATGAATTAATGCATACATGTATGATATTGTATGCAGATCATCTCCATGGCGTGAAGCCCTGTGAATTTACATCAAAGCTTAATAACGTGTAATTGTTTAATTTCACCTGATTTCGGGTTCAAATTAAGCTCAATCAACAGCGTTTCTGCGGTAAAATTATATTAATAATATATATATATATATATATATATATATATATATATATATATATATATGTATATGTGTATATATATATATATATATAATTATTTTTTTAAAGGAGGCAAGTTGTAATAATCATCGTGTTATTTTTCTCTTACAGTTCCCAACCATTTTTATTAATATAACTCAGGCTTCATTACTAGTGCCACAATAACAATAGAACTGTTACTCTGAATTAGGAAATACAGTATGCAGAAATGTCTCTATTAACCAATAACTTTATATGGAAGAAAAATAAATGTAAGCTTTGTGGTTTGAAGTGGACACCCTTGTGTCTGCTTGCCAGGCAGATAAATAACTGCCTTGTTAAAGTTTTTGTGCTCTGTTTTTATAGTGGTTCATTTTATGTTTGAAGTCTTTTTATGGGCCTCTTGTCCCCTTTTTTATGAACTGCTCCTGCCATCTGGAAAGTTCCAGCTGTGAAGCTCCATGTCTCATTTATGGCCTTTTGTCTGTTGATCTCAAGAGCCAGTGCTTGCCAGACTAGTGCCCACGACAGGAAAACACTGTGAAAATGTACATATACAGTACAGGGTGACAGGGAAGCAATGTTTAATGCCAAGCCCATAAGACAAAAGACAGTCACCCTGCTCTAATTTAAAGTCGGCATAAAATGAATATTCATCTATTTTCTAAATGCATGTTATTGATCTCATTGCCTCATTGATCTCATCTCATTATTTTATTTTTTTTATCAAAATGTCAGCACTTAAACCCCGCCTCTTTCTTGCAATCGTCTGCAAGCTCGCATTCAGATCTGCATTCATCCAATCTTTCCATTTCACTCTGATGTACATCACAACACATCACACCAGATATGTCGCTACTTCTGTTTAATTGCGCCATTTGCGTTGTTTGTATTAGTGCACACAACTAATAACAGGTTTTTTTTTACATTAATTACATTTTTTGTTTAACACGGAATGGAAATAAACCCAGTAGTTTTTTGTCGTAAATACAAAATTTCACTATGTTCAAGTTGGTGAAATGAGAAGATTTAATAATTTGGTAACTCATATGATAATTACAA
This sequence comes from Squalius cephalus, assembly GCF_949319135.1. Taxonomy (NCBI): domain Eukaryota; kingdom Metazoa; phylum Chordata; class Actinopteri; order Cypriniformes; family Leuciscidae; genus Squalius; species Squalius cephalus. The sequence goes on from NC_137126.1 coordinate 21,593,674, forward strand.
AATAGTATAATATTGTATGACTTTGATCAAATATAATGTTCAAACTTTTTAGGGATAGCCTACTATTTTTTTTTTTTGACCCCTCAACCCCAAAATCTTCAAGTCTTGTGTAGCTAGACGTTTGCCCTGCAATATACAGTCTGTTTCACTTTGTATCTCATTTTGGCCAAGAACTGCCAATTAGACACGATGAGACAGTCTGACTGACATGTAAACAGGCAAAATACAGTTTGTTTGGCTTGTATGTGCCATTTAGGGCTGGGTAAACCTGAAATAGATTGTACTGTACTACAATATATATATATATATATATATATATATATATATATATATATATATATATATATATATATATAATTAAAAAGAAAAGAAAAAAAATTCAAAATGCAGTGCCAGGCTAGAAATAATATCTGTAAATGAATGTGCAGAAAACACAGAAGAAACGAGTGGAAATGTGTGGATAACGCATTGATTTTCCACAGATTTTTTCACAGTTGCTGCTTGTTACTGTCTTAGACGAAACTCTGAATATCTTTTGAACATCTGAAGCTACAAACCTAGCTTATGATTTCTAGTTTTGTATGCAATTTGCACCACAGATGATCAGTGAAAGGACAGTTTCGTCTGAGACTGAGACTAGTAAAACCTGCTTTCGGGGTTTGCAGTCAGTGGGATAACAGTTTTGGGCAAGTATAACAATGTGAGGAGAAGGTGTCATGTAAAGGGTTATGGGTCGTGAGCTGATATACCATTGAAAGACGAATGGTAACGGAACATTTTCCAGTCAACATATGAGTCACTCTGCAGAGATGCACTCGAAATAAATAGCCTTCCTGTTCCAGCCTGAAACCACACCCTCGTGCGGTTTCGTGGCTGGTGAGTCCGGCCTGGGCCTCACGGCCGGCCGTGGTGAGGCTCTAAGACCTGACTGAGGGGTTGAGCGGGTGCACGTGGGGGTAGAGTGGGGGCAAACCTAAAAACGGACTTATTAATTTTTTCATTGTTTATTGTTTACCCACAGCAAGGAAGTGTAAGCAATGGAGTGCCCATCGCTGGTCTCTCCGTGGTGGGCGTGAGGTCTGGCTGTGTCCCCTGAGGTGCCCTCCCCCCTGTGGAAAATCTTACTGGAGATCCTGGCATACAAACAAGTATGACAGCTGTCAATTGTTGAGCTGTGAAGGAAATAGTAAAAGCTGTACTCCCGGGTTTTGACAGCACACCGAGCGGTTTAGGTGGTCAAAGGTCAACAAACTGGAAAACAAGTCTTTCCTTTTCTAGTTTTTTTTTTTTTTTTATTTGCATTGGAGGAACGAAGCGAGGCCTAGTGGACAGATGCGAGGAGGGGGGTAAGGCTCGAAGCTGGATGTCTTCTGTGGGGATGGCAGGGATTTCGACAAGCTTTGTTAGCTGTCAAGTGTCATCTTTATTAGTCAGCTGGGTGAGTCAGAGCTGAGATAAGAGTTAGCGGAGCCACCTGCGGGAGCTGCCGTTCATTACCGCCGGCCGCTGAGGTGTCACACTCTCCATCTATTATTTATGCTCTTTGCATTTGCACTGCCACAATTCAGCTATCTCAGACTGAAGAAATACTGGTACACTTAAAGAAAAAAAAGAAAAAAAACAACAACTTGGGCTGCACATACAGTATAAAGTCTTGATAAGAATGCCAACTGTTCTGTTAATCAATAAGATGACAGTGAAGGTGTTAGTTCACCCCAAAATGGAAGCTTTTGAAGGATCTTCATGCAGCTCTTTATTCATAATGAATCAGTCTTGCGCAACATTGTAGATCTTCTGAAGACAAACCGAAATTTAAAATGTAAAAATCTTTTGCACTACCATAACTTTCAAATGTTATTCTCTATTCAATATTTTCAAACTGGTATATAGTTTAACTAAAAAAAAAAGGCATCACATCATTATAATGTACAGAATAAAAAATGGATATTCATTTTCAGATATGACAAAGATTACATTTAACAGAGTTTTTTTTTTTAAGATTAAGTGAGTGTTAAATGAGAAAAGAGGTAATATAAATGTAAATATTCTGTAAATAGGCATGCACAATTAAATATAAATTATACAAATTTAGATGGATACTGATTAATTTATTAATAAATTAGTAATTAATTTGATTATTCAAAAAACCTAACCCTAAAAAGCTAACCCTAACCTATTTATAGTGCATCCTTAGTATGCTGGTCCTTTTTGGAGCTTGAAAGTAAGGTAGAAAGTAAGAAAGTAGTCTTGAAGACTAGAGGGTTCTTGTATAGAAATAGGATTTTCCTTTTTGAACTCTGGGGTAAAAATGCACGCAGGTTTGGAACAATATGAGGGTGAGCAAATAATGACAAGTTTCATATTTCTGGGAAATGTTCATTTAATATAAAGCTCAACTCTAGTCTTGTAGTTTTGATTCTAAGTTGTGAAATAATTATGAACAACAAAAGAGCAACGAAGAATAAACAAGTGCATCCAAACATATGAGCACAAATGAATGATACGCAAACATTATTAACCGTATACATGCATAATAATCAATGTATAATTAATCACTCAAGCATTACAATGCTTTTGTTTGTTATTGTTTTCATGGGTTTTCTTTCTTTTTCCGTGATCATTCCTTTCCACGGAGTTGCAAAGTAAGTTTTGCCCTTTGGGAGTACAGGGTTGAATGAGAAGGAAAGAAAAAAAAAGATCAAACGCGAATCACACACCTCCAAAACCAAACATGCGAACACAAATGCGCATAGATACACACATACGTATCCAATCATACACGTGCCTGTCTTCAGCAGCTCTTGCTTTTGAGTTGTAAAAACAGGAGCAATGACAACAAGAATGCCAGGGATGAGAAATTTGACTTGAATTACAGCGTGAAAGTATCGTCACTTGAATGAACGCAATGCTGGTTCCAGGTTTCCACACAAACAAGAAGACCTCCTTGCTTTTCCCCTGAGGACCTGCCACGTCAGAAGAAAATAATTGATGAGTTCACTGATGTGAAAGCAATCTCTCTCAGAGAGAGAGAGAGAGAGAAGAGACTGGGAGCTAAAAGAGTGTTGTGAAAAATTCCGCCTTGAACACAATCCATATACACCAGGCTTGAGAAAGAGACCTCCCTTAATGAGAATGGATTTAGCTTTGTTTTTTCGTTTTTTTTACAAACCACATCCATATGTGATTTTTAATATTGTAAGGATGTTTGATTGCACAGATTATTATTATTATTATTATTTATTTATTTATTTTCAGGATGTGACGTAAGTAAAGGAGTGAACTCCGACCTGTAAGGTGGGCCATTTACGTTCATGATTGGGTGAGCTAGATGAGTCCATCCGTGAAGTCAGTCCTGCAGTATATGCATATGTACTTACAGTTAATATTATACTTTTATGTTGTTCTAATGGACATAAGTGGAGGGACAATTTTCAGTCCTCTTTCCTCATTGAGAACTACTCTTGAACTGTATATCTGTGTCCGTTGTGCTGACGGTTGACTCATTACTATGGCAACTGTTGTAGATGCCGTATATTGACTACAATGTCTGATGTGATCTACAAACTGATCTGATCACTTACAGAATGTTGTGGACAGTCAGTCAGATTGAACAGCAAACCAGATTTAGTGTGTGACTGATGTCATCTTAATTAATATACATGACTCTTTCGCTTTTAATAGACAATGCTAATCTGTTCAGTTATTTATTCAGTTATTAAAACTGGGGGGGGGGGGGGATGACTAGGATACTTTTGTCTGCAGGCATTATAAAGGAAGACATTTGTGAATTTGAAAGTGAAAAAAAGTGAGAAGTGAAATGCCTATCTCTGAGCAATGACTAGTCTTCCTACAATAGCAACATTCAATTAGGAGTACTGGGCTGCCTTCAAGTGCTGCCAAACACCGGCTATAAATACCAAAAATAGGCCGATCTGGTTGTCTGTGTCAACATTTGGACAAATTTTTAGAGTTGTTAACTGCTAACTGCTGTACGAATGCTGCTTGTTTCACAAATGGATAGAGGATCTTCGCCACGTGAGAAAACTGTTCACAACAGCCCTCCTGAGACAGAAGTGATTACGCCATTAATCACTTTTATCGCACGGCTCTCTGGAATACTTGATTCTAATCGTGGCATTCTGCAGTCAAATATTTGTATATACAATGATTTGTAAATAAACCCCTTTAGAGGATTGTGGCAGGGTCCTGATCACCCTGTCTGTGTTTATATCACAACAATGACCATCTGACTGTACATTGTCCATTATTTAAAGCTCCAATATGTAACAATTTTGTAATAAAATTTCCGAAAACAACTTGCACAGTGTGATATATTTCCTCCAGTTGTGTACTTAAAATATCTCAAAAGTCTCCAAAGATTTTTTTATTTCAGAGAAATTCCGATTTTAAATAACTGTCTGTCCCGGAAAAGAAATGTCGCCTCTCAGTGATGCAATGTCCGCACTATCCTTTTTTTCCGGTGTGGACCATGTGATATTCCACCACACCGGAATATCACATGGTCAAATGCGGAAGTGGTGGTTATAGCGTTATAGCCACAGACTGTATGGTTATAGCTGTTATGGATCACGATTACTCTTTGGCGAGTATTGAAGTGCCAACAAAACGAAAGCGTCCATATTCGGATACACGCAGACTTTGTGACAAACGGAGGAATAAAACTCGGATAAATATCGGCCAGGCGTTTTCGAGATGGAGAGAGCTGCGCGACAATCTTGGACTTGACAGAGACTCTGCTCTCGCGAGTGTATTGATAGACAGGTAAGCAAAACATTTTTTATTTTTTATTGTACAAGTAAGTTATATTGCTCTTTGCACTTCGGGAAGGCTTTTTATCACGTGTGGTGACCGAGATTATGGCAGTACAATTAAATACAATCGGATATGTGTTGTTAAAAAAAAAAAAATTTAGTCATTACTTGCAAATGTTCGTTCAAATTTACTTTTAGAACGATTGGTTTGAACACGTTAAACAACACGACATTAACCATAAACACGTAAAACTGCACAACATTAACCCAACAAATCATTTGACAAATAAGTCAAGTTGTAACGGGATAATATAGCATAACATTTCACTTTCCTTGCAGTTCATTAATTATGATGACATAAAATAATACGATCAGACATACAGGTAATACAAAAACGAATAAATTACCTCATCCGTGATCATGATTCATTAATTCCATTTAGATACATCGCTAGATGGTGAAAACGCATTAAAAACTACATCTCCCATCGTCACCTCCTTCATAGCGTCATCAAGCTTCGCCTTTGTTATTGTTGGAAACTGCGCCCTCTTGTGGTGAAAAAATATTACATATTGGAGCTTTAACCAACAGGAGACCCTTTATGTAGATTAAATAATGGTACTGAAAATCTGCTGCTGTTTATTATTTAACTTTTTTCATGTTGAGCAAAACTAATCAGTACTGTAAAGTGCATTTTGACTTTAAAGCAAAAACACTTTTAATGGATAGTTAAGTTAATGCAGTCTCTTGTCTTTTGATTTGTATAACATAAATAATGTATACAAATATGTCTGTATTTACAGTATTTAGATGTCAACTAATATATTTCACATATGTAAGTGTCTCTATTATAAATATAGACATACATTTACAATATATTATTTAAGTGTGTGTGTGTAAAATCAGTCTACCTGGCAATAATTATGTAATATTACAGTATTTATATATATATATACTTAAGAAACAATATAGCAGAATAAATGGATGACTTTATGCTTGCAACAAATATTAAGCAGTCTGAAAATCCTCTGCTTTAACAGTCCAGTTGATGATTCATTAGGTGCAAAATGGCATTGTTTAAGGCACAAATATTAAACAATGGTGAATATTATTCATATTATTAGACTGCTACATTAAGCAGATTGAATATCATTTCATCAACAACACCAGACTATAACCTGTTTTCGGGTAAATGAAGGATGGAGCACCTGTGTAGGGAGAAGAAGAGCATGGAAAATTACTAGGCTAATGATAGCCGCTCTTTCACAATTAGGAGAGCAGTGGTCAGCGAAACCACAGAGGTTTTTAACCAAATGTATTTATGACTTGTGGCTTGTGTACACACACAGAGACACCTTCAAACACAGTGACACACGCCATAAACACTCATCCTTATTATCGCCACCGAGCACGGCATCACTTTGCCCAAGACCGGCCTCTCGGGTTAGCGGTCGCTCCCCTCTCCATGTGTGCACCAGTGTTAGCCCGACGACCACACAGTCCAGTCGGGTCCGGGCGAGCAGGCCAGCGGTCCCACTCTCAGAATGGTCCAGTTAGTTCACTGGTACCGGGTAGCAGCGGGGCAGAGCAAGGCGGTTTTGTGTATTTTCAGTATGTATTCATTACCGAGTCAAAGGGTTGCAGTTGGGCTACACGATTGTGGCGCCAGCGTGCGATTGTGGCAAGACGGCCTGACCACTCTGAAATCGCTGAGCTAACAGGGACTGGGGCGGTGGCGCGACAGACGGAGCAGGCCAAGTTTACACTCGCCACTGAGCTCACACACCTTATAATGATAGATCATTGCCGGCAAAAAACCAAGCAACCCACCCACGGCAAATGTTTGCGAGGAAAGAAGTGAGAGCATGCGTCGAGGTGCCAAAAGAGTAGGCTGCTATGTTCTTGCGCAAACTGACAAACTTCAAAACAAGACAAGCCACCTCGCCGTCCTCAGAACAAAACTCCTACACAGACCGAGTGGGGAGATTGAGGGAGAAAGCGCGAGAGGCGCGCACACATGCACAAACGGAGGGAAGAATCTTGAGAAAATGGCTTTGTAACTTTCACAAAAGCGCAACAGAGCGTGTTCTTTGATGACTGAGGGTGTTTGATACCACGTAAACTTTGCACTTCTTCCACCTTTGGCTCCGTAACGCTTCTGTCATACTACAGAGTTTTTGCCGTTCCACACCAGAAAGATCAGCACGCAAGTTCATCCCCTGCCTGGAACGCAGTGAAAATGCCCTGAAGGGAAGGTAAACGGCATGTAGGGTTCAGCAGCGAACAAAAGCCTTCTCATCTTTAAGCGGCAAACAGACCGATAAAAATCAATGCGGAGATGGTTTGTCAAGTTTTGTAAGAGAAGCCTTCAGAAGGAATCCCTTGATAATAAGCAGTGCAGTTGCGCTTTGGCAAACGCCATGTAATTTCGCTCCAGCCATGAAATCAGCTCAAGGTGCAGGATTGCTTCTCTCAGAACACGGTTTGGTTGCCTCGCTGTGCCTTTGCTACATGTGAAGGCCGTGGCCGGTTCCTTTTCTCTCTCTCTTTCTCTCTCTCTCTCTTAAGATAATCAGCCTTCCTAGGAAATCTAGCCTGCAGCCGTGCTACCTCAGAGAGGGAACTTGGTCATGTCTCATTGGTTTCTTGGTACAGGGTGGGTCAGAACAGCACAGAGAGTGTGAGGAAAGGAGGGAGGAGGGAGCCAAGGGCAGTGCCCTGGATCCTCTGTAGGGGGCAGTCTTTCCTTTAATCATCTGTGCAGGAGGGCCCTTAGGGTCTGTACTGGAGCTCAACAGGCCAGCGAGACTGGAAGCGATGAAGAGGGGCAAAAGTAAAGGAGGAAATAAGAGCTTTGTCTATCCTGTGCAGTGCAATGAATTTAGGCTTTGCAACATTTTGTACAACACTTATACATGCTGAAGTAATTCTACCTTTGCAGATTGATTGATTAATTGATTGATTTATTGTTTTCATTCATTCATTGCCATCAGTTTAACACATTAATAGTGCAGCAAAATATAATAGAAACATTCTTACTTATGAGAATAATTTCTTACATGATTACCACAAAAAGTGACTATCATGCCACATAAAGGCCGAAGATGTACATCCACAGACCTGCGCTAACTCTACAGTTTTGGATGTATTGCTGAGGATGGTAGGCCAGTGAATGAATGATTGATTGATTGATTTACTTATTTATCTTGTCTATGTCCTCATATTATATATATTATATGTTAATATTTGTTTGTCCAAATGTTTTTTTTTTTTTTATGTTACACAAATGAGACAGAAATAAGATTGTTTCATTATCCTGACCACATTTACTATATGTTGACTATTAAAGATACATTTTACACTTTAATATTTTTTAACCATTTAACTATTACATTTTATCTTAAGATTCAGTTTTTAAAATTTGATCACATGCTTTTGTCTTTTTTATTTATTTTTGTATATATATATTTCTATAATGCTTTAATTATAAATTGTTTTAGTCTTATTTATTTTCAACATTTATTTTGGTTAGTTGTCAATGCTACGGCAATATTTCTGTACTTCATTTATTTTATTTTTTTAAGTACAATTTGTTCATGTAATATTTAGATTTATATCTGCTTTATTTAATTAACAGACCATAGGTTTTATTAGCTTTAGTTAGTTAACAATACCAACACGGGTATTGATAGTGATTGCTTGATTGAAAGCCCACACATCACGTCTGCATTAGTGCTCACTTCAGGTGAACATTCTAGGCATTTATTACAACAGAAAAGTATATTTTCCCGACAATAGAAAAAGCATCACTGACATGCCCTGTGTTTCAGCCTTGCTTCGTGCAGGGGAGGCAGTCGACACACCTGCTACCCAAAAGATCCATCTATCAAGGGAAGAATGACATTATCTCCTCGACTCAAGGTCCCAGAGCATCTCCTTCTCTCTGACATGCAGCTAAAACCACTGAAGAACCAAATGTCTGCTAATCTAGTGCTGTTAAAAGCTTCGTTTTGACGCATTTTGTGTGCTCTTGTTGCTGAAGTCACAGCTCAGAGGCTGTCGTGGTGTTGCTGCCAAGTTTGGTGCGGGAATAACACTTGCTGGCATGCCGTTTGAAAACTCTGAAGCACCTGTCATTCTGCAAACCTGCAATGGAGAACATTTGGTTGGTCACATAGTTCATATGGAATGTGGATGTTAGATGCCAACACTCCCATGAAAAGAAACAAGATTGATAACCAAGTAAAGTGTAGAGACTGCGCAGAACGGAAAGACACAAGTATAGGTAGACTTCACGACAATGAAACTAATAAGACACACTGTTATTAAGGCACACTGCTCGGAAAAATAATCAGCATTGTTATAGTGAAACTAAATATCTTTATTAGAGTTTTGTTTAGAGGGTGTACAGACCCCATAGTGTGATTTCTTAAACACCACCCCCTCCAGTATAGCCATGATCTTTTGTATTATTAAATCTTGCACTCTATTTCACTCGCAAAACATTAGTTACCTGCTGAGCGTGACTTAGATGTGTGTTACCTAATTGGGACTGTATAAGGAATAATAAACCTGAAGTAAATAGACTGATTCTCATTCAAAGGAAACAAGTAAAACAATTCAACTTGAATAAATAGGTTAGTTTTATAACTGATGTGATTCCAATCTATGCAGTACATGTTTATTTTGCAAAACCTAGAATTTCTGAAAATGATTGATGACATAGGCTACTGAAAATAGTATGTATTTTCAGTAACAAGCATCCAACTTTTAGTTTCCTTTCAGAAGCAAACAAAAGTGACTATTTCAAAGGAAGCGTGTTCAACCTCAAGCGATTTTCTGGTGTTGGGTAGACTAGGTTCAGAGGCCAGAAGTATAGCTTACAGTGAAGGTGCCACACAGCTATAATCAAAGCGCATGTGTATACTCCCATCACTTAACATTTGTCTTCACATTTATCGCTGGCTCCAAAACTACTCCTTACAAAACCCCAAATACAGGGATCATTTTCCGGTGAATTGTGTATGCTGTAATTCCCTTGGATAACCGTTGATTCTTATCCCTTCATCTCACTCTATCCAAGAAATCTTGGATTGTGTTTTCTCCATCCCCTTTGTATTCTTCTGGTCTGCTGGAGACAAAATGGAGAGAGGTCTGTGATCATTCTGCTAAGGAAGCGCAAATGTATGATATTAAATCTCACTGCACTTACTCCTTAGTTTGTCTAAAGTTAGAGGTCTGTTGGATGTTTGCCACTAGTGACAATGCATACATTGCATGCTGTATTACACACTGTAAAAATGTAAAAAAGAACATTTGAGAATTCTCGGATCACCACGCAGGCACATTTAGGCACCTTTCGGAAAAGTTTGTTCTCTGGAAATTCTGAAGACCCAGTTTTAACGCCATCATAAATGAATGGTTTTAGATACCTATAGTACGTTCTGCCAGTGTGTCAGTTTGTGGAACCTCAAATAGTGTCTCTATTATTATAATAATAATAATGTTGTTGTTGTCGTACAGTGTATAGTGATATATAATGATTTGAGGCATTTTATAGTATATAAATCTAACATTATCTTTAAAATTCACACAAAAAGTGTCTGCAGGTCATGAGGAAAATTATGCAAGTGAAGTAAGAATGAAAAAAAAATATATATATATATATAAAAAATAAAAAAAAAAAGTTAAATGAAGCGAATCGCCACTTTGGGAACCGTGCAAAAACTGTATTAAAGTCCCCCTGTGGTGAAAATCAAGCTTTTAATGTTGTTTATGTCATGTGGTGTTTTTAATATGCTTTAAGACAAACCATGTGCAATTTCATAAGTCAGCACCATTGCTGAGTATTTTCTCCTTAAAACTGCAGTGAACCGAAGACAGTCTCAAAATCACGGTTTGAAATAGGGCTGGGCGATAAAACGATAACGATAATTATCGCGATATAATTTTTCTCGATAAAACGATATCAAGAGCTCGATAAATGTTCGATAATGTTTATGCGCCAAAAGCGGAACGAAACTAATTTGAACCGCGCGCCACACGGACCTTTTATCCGCTCGGCTCAAAGTCCAAACGGCAGCGCAGCGCGAGCGCGAGCTCACCATGGAGCTCACTAGAGCTGAGGCGTTTACGCTGATCGCTCTCGGTCACGAGATCCAGTGAGAAGCGCTTGAATTCAGCGAAGAACACAATGTCTCCGTGATTTAAACCAGTTTAAAGGCAGATGAAACAGCGCTGACAAACAGGAGAAACACTGTGCGCAACGATACAGTCAGAAGGCTTTTCCGTCTACAAATTCCCATCATTTACCATGGATTTACTGTAACGTTAGCATAGTAATATTAACTGCACCATGAAATGTGGGATATACATATTGAATTGTATTATATTATTAATGTAGACGATGTATTAAAGGACTGATGGAATATAATTACAGTATTTAGGCTACTGTTTTTCATACAAATACCATAGAAACCATAACGTTACATTTTGCCATGATAGTGAGGTTGTCATGATCTAATGCATGATACTGGATGACCAATGTGGTTAAGTTTAATAAAACTCAAACAGTCAGAATATTACATTTTACCAAATAAAAATTAGCACATGCAGAAACTAAGAAAATAATTGTCCAATAAATATATTTATTTTGTTAAGGAAAAATGACAAATGTTTGAATGCTCTACCTCAGATTTGTGAAATGTTCACCAGTTTGGCAAGTGTTTGTCCTGATATGATCTGACAATAAAGAGTAGTTTAAAACCACAGTTAACGCTCTGGTTTCTACAACTTTCACTTAGGAGCAAAAATCTGCCTTTAAACTTGAAAGAAATAAATATTTGACTTTTATCGTGATAATTATCGATATCGACTGATATAAAAAAATATATCGTGATTTTTTTTTTGGGCCATATCGCCCAGCCCTAGTTTGAAATCGCTGGTATTTCTGACGTCACAAATTACCTTGTAACCAATCACGACAACGTGTGATCATCAACGAGTGGATCTCTGAGCTGGTGTGAGTGAGTGGAGGCGGGGCTAATTTGCATATTTATAGAACCACGTACACTAAATTAGGCAAGGGTGTAGGGTTACATTCAAGCTATTTTAAGGCATAACAAAAAAAAATTAAAGGAAAAAAACTTATAAATGTAATTTTGGTGATAAAAGATAAGTTTTAAGGGATACAGTTATTTACTACAGGGGGACATTAACATTTAGATTTTAAAAAAAGAAGTAAGTTTAATACATTGTAAATTGCGTAATCAGAAGAAAAGATTCCTCTGAATATCCTATGTTTGTTGAATGTGTTTATATTTATTTTCTTATTTAGTGATGTTTCATTTTCCAGAGGCATATTGATTTTTATACTGTACAAACAGCATATTATCTTCCTTAATCCTGAACCTACCGCTATACCTACCCATTACAGAAAACGTTCTGCATTTTTACATTTACATTTACATTTTTACATCCAGGACCACTCATGCACGCACGCACACATGCACGCACGCACGCACACACACACACACACGTATATAAATTAAATGTTACATTAATTTACAGTCTGCAAGCAAGTACAACTTAGTCTCAGTGAAGCCAGAGTGCTGAGTGTGTTGTTTTGGAGCAGTGCATGTAGAGAGGACATCATCACTGACTTACTGTACCTGCCTGACCTAGTTTAGACCAATGTGGTCTATCCAGAAAACCCTACACTTTCATGCCCTTCCTCTGTTACTGTACATGTATGTACATAATGGACAACAGCCATAGCTGAAAACAGTGGAAAAATAGTCATTTTTCTAAAAAACAAATTCCATAATAAACAGTGTAAGTGCATACATATTTTGAAACATGCTTAAGCAAAACCTCTCCACTGTCTGAGTATCACATCACAAAATAAATATAATATTCAAATATAAATATTCAGAAGAATCTTTTGTTCTGACTCTTCTAAGGGATATGCATGCCACACTGACATAATAAATAGAGAACTTGTTTATTGTATATAAATATATGCTAGATAATGAATTTTATCATTGTTGTTGTTGTGTATACTCAATGTCTGGGTAGATAATGAGCAGCTCTTTTAGACATATGATCCAAACAGTTGTGTGTGTGTGTGTGTGTGTGTGTGTGTTCCAACACCCATCTAGTACAAAACTCCCCTCTTTTTCTCTCTTTCCATCTCTCTAAATCTCTCCCTCACAGGTAGGGAAGAAAACTGCTTCCATGTCTTCTGCTGACCTATTTAGGTAATTGCACTCTTCATTAAAAAACTCTCATCTGAAAGAGAAATTACACTTCTCCCGTTGGTATCTAGGTAACGTAATCTCCCTCCGGCGAGCTAATTGCATGGCATGATAACCTCATAGGCCGGGCCTGTTTAATTTTTCATCTCTTTTCAAATAATTATGGATCAGAAGAGAGAGGTATTGATTTGATTCATTAACTTCCTCGCTCTGCGCCAAGGTTAATGATTACATGTATCCCAATTATACGGTAAAGATCCACTGGGCTATTTGCTTTGATTGGCTTCTACTTTGTTATTGGCAAAGGTTGTGTTGAAACAAAGACAAATTTGGGCGGCGAGTAAGCTTAGAAGGCCGTCTAAGTGCTTCATTTCACTGTCCCTGAACCCATAATTGACAAATAAAATGAATATGTGCTGCTGAATAGGCATTAAAAGACCGAGACGAACTGAGACAAGCCGGAAAACAAGCTCCGACCTGTTTATGGTGACTTACAATAGCGACTGAAACCGCGTCTTTGCCATTTGTCATTATGCCAAGACTGTGACATTATGTATAATATATAAGACTACCAGAAAGTGCAAGTGCAAGGTCTAAATGATGTCACTTGGCTATTGAGCGAAAACCTTACGAAAAATCACAGTTAAGTGGGTCTTGTACCCGAGAGGTGTTGATTTAAATGACATAATTATGACGTTCGCTTTCGTGAGATGTTGTAATTCCTATCAAACACTTGAGTTCTTTTCACTCGCTTTTCGCTTTTTCCTTGAGCCAGAACATTATGCTACCTGTGCAGTCAATAACTCTCAAAGCCTCTGCTGACAGGACTAATGCTCTGTGACTTGTAGCAGTGTGCTGCTCAAGGGGTGATTTCAGGCAGACATAAGTACATTAAAATGACTGTAATGTCTAAACGGTTTCCTCTATTAAGTCCGCTCCTCCTGTCCCCCCACAATCATTTCTCTTATTTCCGCTGTGATTCACGGAAATGGGGAGATATGCTAGGAACACCTTATTATTGCAGGTCCTGGAATGAATTACTCTCATCTCTGGTAATGCCAGGGAGGGTGAAAAACATCATTAAAGGCTGGAAAAACAGGGGCACAGTCAATTTGATGGTTATTTATGTAAGTGGAGGCCCTCCTCTCTCTCTTCTTCGGCAAAAGAGATTCTGTCATTTGAGTTCAGTTGAGGCTTCTTCGCATTGTGGCACAAGATGCAATTCCTCTTGTAATAGTTAATATAATTGCATAGACTTTAAAGTGCAGTTGTTGGGGAGGTTTTATGTGAGTTTCCTCCTTCTTCTTCTTCTTCTTTTTCTTCTTCTTCTTCTACTACTACTACTTCTACTTCTACTTCTACTTCTTTTTCTACTTCTTTCTTGTATTATTTTATTATTATTATTATTATTATTAAGGAAAATAGTCAATTGGTCCTTTGCCAAACTTTTCACTTATTATTATTATTGTTTCATATTTTTATTATATTATTTTTTGTCATTTTTATTTAAATAATATACATATCCAGTTGACCTTTCATTAATCTTTGCCCTCATGGTTAATGTTGCATATTTAAACATTACATTATAAATAAATAAATAAATAATTAATAATAATTATTATTTTATTATAAATATTTTTTTTGATGATCAGTGCAGTTTTCAGTATAATGTGCACATTAAGTGGTAAAAATGATTGGATGTTCGCATTTGTACTGTATAAGTTTGACATGGCAAGGTGCTTTTTTTTTTAATTGTTCAAGTGCTGTCATCAATTACTCCCCCTCATGATGTTCCAAACCCATAAGACTTTCAATAAGCAACCCATTGACGCTTCAAAAAGTTCAAAGAGATCGTAAAACTAATCAATATGAATTGAGCGGTTTAGTCTAAATTTTCTGAAGATACACGGTAAATGTTTATATGTGAATAAAAGCCTAAATTCAATCTGTTCAGCATTTAAAGAAAATTTGGACTAAATCGCTCAATTCATATGGATTCGTTTAACAATCTCTTTATGAACTTTTTGAAGTGTCAAAGTGGTAGTTGCGTAGCTGTCAACAGAGGGACAGAAATCTCTTGGATTTTATCAAAAAAATCTTCATTTAAATTCTGAAGATGAACAAAAGTCTTATCATTGGAAAGTTAGCAAACTGGCATGAAAACTAGCATGTATAAACCTTAATTAAACTATTTAATAATCAATTAAAAATGAATTTATACCTGTTTGATATTACGCTGTACTCACATTGGACCATCGGATTAGAAAAATGGATGGATGGATGATTCACATGCGGGCGCCATCTTCTGGTCAGACACGTGAATTAATTTGGCACTACCCTCGCAGTGCATTCTGGCTGTTATCTAGCCATTGGATGTACACTTATCATTACAGTGGATTGTGAGATTGAATGAGTGCACTCATTAACGTCCACTATAGTTTCGGATACCACTACAAATGGTTGTTTCCTCAAATAGTGCCCTATAGCTGGCGATTTTGAACACAGCCAGTTGAATCCACAGCATGAACTTCTCAAGTCTGATTGTATCATCTTTAAGCACCTTGTTTCACTATTGTGTAATTTTAATTATACAGACACCTAGGTCATAGACTTACATTTGAAAAGTAATTAGAAAACTAAAATAAATAAATAAATAAATAAATAAATAAATAAATAAATATATATATATATATATATATATATATATATATATATATATATATATATATATATATATATATATATATATATATATATATATATATATTAGGGCTGTCAAAAGATGAATCGCGATTAATCGCATCCAAAATAAAAGTTTGTGTTTACATAATATATGTGTGTGTACTGTGTATAATTATTTTGTATATACACTCTAAAAAATGCTGGGTTGTGTTAACCCAATGTTGGGTCAAATATGGACTAACCCAACGTTGGGTTAAAAATTCAATTTAAAAATGGACAAACCCAGCCGTTGGTTTACATTTTTAATGTAACCAATGCAATTTGTCCATTTTTAAATTGCATTTTTGTCCATTTTTGATTTTGTCCAAAATGCAATTTGTCCATTTTTAAATTGCATTTTTTAACCCAACGTTGGGTTAGTCCATATTTGACCCAAAATTGGGTTAACACAACCCAGCAGTTTTTAGAGTGTATAAATACACACACATGCATGTATATATTTAAGAAATATTTGCATACATATACTGTATATATATTTATATAGTTTAGATTATATATAAATATTATTTTTTTATATATAAATAACACATTTTTCATTTTTCACATTTTTCGCGATTAATCTTTTGACAGCCCTAATATATATATTAGTTGCAAAGGTAGTCAGTAATGTTTTTAAGTGAAGTAGCTGGGATGTTCTTCTAGCACATTAGGACACATTGTGGGGAAATTAAGATGGAAAGGGGCTTTCTGTGATGCAATGAAATGGCAATGCAATCATTCCTGGGAAGTCCATTTTGGCTCTTCTCCGTCCTGGCTCTTGACCACCACTGCCTACATAGAGAGTTATTCCATGTCTTGCCGTGGCGCCTGCAGAAGCTCACAGTCTAAGAGCACTCATGATAATCCATATGGACACCTCCACCGGTGGTCTTCCTTTTCCCCCATCACTAAAACAATGGAAACTCCTTAGACCACACTTTCCAGAGAACGTTGGAGGCCATGGTTGTCTAAGCCCTGCTTGAGTTACCTTTCACCATCCATCTAGAGGGAGAGAGTGCAGACAGCTTTGCCCTATTTTATTTGCCCAGCATTTCCATTTGGAGTACATGGTGCTGCCAAAACTTCACAGGTAATAGGAATGTAACTGTGATCATTGGTCTCTGCTGTCTAGTTTGGGGCTTTTGGACTCACTCGGGTGCGTGGTGGTTGGCACGGTTGGATGGGTTTGTCATCCGTCTCTCAATCAGGCCCTTCATGAGAAGAGAGCAAGCAGAGGGACAGATTCTATTCTGGCCCTGTTTTCCCTTTTCATCTCTCTGCAGTGTTGCGGAGCAGTAGGAACCTTCTCTGCGGGGTGAATGGAAGCTGTTGACTTAGCAGAAAAAAGTTTAAGTTTAACAAGTGTTTAAAGAGTGTGGCCGGGGCCAACGCTTGGTGACTCTGAATGTTTTGAGTGTTCGCAGAGCTCTGGATGCTGAAAAGCCTGTAGAGCAGATGCCCGGTTTGTTTTAACAGGTACGGGGTATCCTGGGACCGACCTGCAAATGCCAGCCACCATCAGGATACCACTACAGGGTCAAAGTGAGGTTTGACAACCCCCAGTATGTGTGCAGTAAAGGATAGTTCACCCTAAGATTAAAATTTTGTAACCATTTACTCTCCCTTATGTTGTTTGAAACCTGTAAACACTACCATTCATAAGTAGTTTGTGCGATTATTTTTAAATATTTTTTTTTGGAAGAAGTCTGTTAAGCTCACCAAGGCTGCATTTAGAGTAAAAACTGTAATAATGTGAAATGTCATTACAAATTAAAATGTTTTATATTTATTTTAAAGTGTAATTTATTCCTGTGATGGCAAAGCTGATTTTTTTTAGCATCATTACTCCAGTCTTTAGTGTCACATGATCCTTCAGATATCATTAATATGCTGATTTGGTGCTCAAGAAACATTTATATACCTATGCTAAATACAAACGGAGAGCTTAGGTGGAATGTTCACAATGTTCTTTCCCATAAAATGAATGAGAACTGTCCAGCTCCAGAATATGACAAAAAGCATGAGCATAGTCCATATGAGTTTTGTAGGGCTGCTCCCACCAAAGATTTTAGTAAACTGGTAGCCATTAATTTAAGCCATTAGTTGACTAGTCAGAACTAGGCATCAGAAATTCAGGACTGAGAAAGAACGCTAACATTGTTCTACATTGTAGAGGTACACTAAACCATAATAATGAGCCTTTAAAATACAAACGAGCCGTAGTGAGACCGGCAAAAGTAAAGATTATCAATATGTCGGAACAGCAAGGAGACTGTCTAAACATTTTAATTTATTATTGAACTAAAATGTGTTAATGAAAAAAAAAGGTTTTCTGAGTCTGAGTTTGCTGCAAAGATGAAGTTGACGACGCTGACTTGTGACCTCCACAGTATAGTGGAAGTGCCTATAGAGAAAAATGCATGTTAGGTTAAACATGTCATGCAGTAAGCACTGTACTAGTTAACACACTCTACACTTTATCTAGTCTCGTGTATACTTCATTTAGCCAAGGCTGCAAAACTGACTCCCTGTTACAAATATAGTAGAATTATCACTTCTATAATAGTAGAATTATCACAGATTGCTTTATAAATAATCTTCCTGATCAGTTTAATATCCTCAGCAAAACACCAGATAGTTTAGAAGAACTCGATGTTGCAACAAAAATGACTCTCTCTTTTCCAGCACTTTAGACACAGTTGCTCCTTTGCACTTAAAGAAGATAAAAGAAAATAGTCCAACTTGCATTTTGAAACCTACTTCAAAGTTTGCGTTCTCAGGCCACCAAAAAGCTGTTAACGTTAACAGCTTTGCCACTTCCTGTGGACCATCTGACTAATTAAAATTTGGTTGACCAAATTTTGACCAAATGTTCTCATGGACTAATGTAAAAGCACTGCAAGTCTTTTGAAGCCATACAGTTGAGTTGTGTGAGGAACAGGTCAAAATGTAATTGTTATTTATGAGAATATGTCTTATAGTGAATTGTACTCTCACAAATACACAAATGTATCATATGGCTTCACTAGACTTGGATTGCAGT
Organism: Squalius cephalus; assembly: GCF_949319135.1. NCBI lineage: Eukaryota > Metazoa > Chordata > Actinopteri > Cypriniformes > Leuciscidae > Squalius > Squalius cephalus. The sequence continues at coordinate 21,612,465 of NC_137126.1, forward strand.
AAACAAGTTATATGATGTTTTTTAATGTTGCTTTTTTCCATTTTTGGAGCTTGTCAGGGCCTGGTCACCATTCAATTTCACTATATGGAAAAGAGTAGCATGAACTATCTGCCTAACATCTCTGTTGGTGCTCCACAGAAGAAAGAAATGCAGATATGGAGCAACAGAAATACCGCATGGAAGCATGAGGAAAATTATATTACAGGGCCATAGCGTACCTATTTAACCTGTAGATCCCAGTAGGGATATAGCACAACCAGTGTTAACTCCTGACCTTTATTAGGTTACTGTTAGACTATGGAAAGGACATTTTTAATTGGCTCAAATGAGACACCTGTCATCTTCATCTTGTGCTACCATTGTCTTTATAAATCCTTTTCACATGACCAACACAACAGCAGGTTTGAGTTTTGTTTGGAATCAGTCAGTTATAAGCTATTATATCGTGATCAAAACATAGATTTCCATATGAATGAGATAGAAGTGGCTACTCTACGTATTATTTAAATAATACATGAACAGCCTCTTCTTGTTCATAAGAGACCCTTGCCTAATTGCTTCTGAATGATTCATTTACCTGCTCAAATAATCTACCGGATATTAGGGTTGTGCAGTGGAGCCTGTATCTATATCTATATCTATATCTATATCTATATCTATATTTACATCTACTGTATATCCATATCCTATATTTATATCTATGTATCTGTATTTGGATAAAACCGGAAATGGTCGGGGCTTTAACCGGAGGTTCGTGAAATTATATGAGAAGCCCATTTTAAATGTAATTCTGTTCCGAGAGAGTGAGAAACATGTCATACAAGGTTTAAAAACATTTAAATAAACATATCAAATAGTAAAAAATGTGTATGATGTAGTATATTGAGGTACGTCCACACGACGATATACAAAAAATGGAAAAGTTGGAAAAGACGACAACGTTGTCAAAACGATCCCCAATCTCATGGATCGGCAAAAACGGCTAAAAACTCTGTATTATGCTGCCTGTTACAGCAGCTCTCAACACTGTCTAATTTTCAGCTGTCTTCCTAACATGAAAGCAAAAGAACTTTGTAAGAAGTGAACTAATGCCATAAAAAGTGCTGACTTGTTTATAAAATAGTTATTTTTTTTATTTTATTTTTTTTTAACCCTCTGAGTAATTGTCGACTGTTAGAAATTTGCCTTCCTGCAAACACAAAATGAAATGTGCTGTTTACTGTCCATTCAATTTTTTAAAAGGTGACCCTGCGGACCTGTTCCAAAATTGTATCTTCCTCTCTTTGTTTCATGTATCTATTGTAGAGTCTCTAAGGTATTAGTGAAGCTAGACCATAAGGGGTTTGCAGTTTTCATAAAAATATTTTCACTCATTGGACTCCACAGGGTTGGTTAATAGGCCCGGAAGACCCATGATTTTTGAAGGAAATTAATATATAAAAAAATTTGTTTATTGCTTTAGGGAAACCTGAAAGGAAATTAGCTCCGGAGGAAATAATTAGTCCATTGCGTTCACTTTCTCAGAACCATGACTTGCTTTTGACTACAAACTTTAACGGTCTTATAATAAGTTGAACCCATGTGGTGTTGCTGAGATTTGGAAAGTAGGAAACATCTTTTTGCAAACTTCCATGAGTTATTTGTAGTGTACAAAATGACCATAAAATATAATCTTTTTTTATAGTCATTGAAAACCCCATGAAATCATTTAAAAATAAGTTTCCTTTCCATTTGTGTTGTATTTCTTATTGAAACAGGAAGTTGGGAAACTTTAAATTATTTTCATTTTATGGAGCTTCTTCTTAAAAAAAAAAAAAAGAAAAAAAAAAAAAAAGGGATTTGTATGTTATATTTTCCAAGAAAAGAAGACAACTAAAAGTTTTGCTAAAAGTTTGCTAAAAATTTACACTTTTAGGAGGTACACTTAAACCATAAGGAGGTAAAACTTAAGGCAGGTCTCTGTATGCAGTCACCTCAAGGACACCCTGTTCAAATTGCTTTGCCGAAACCATTCCTCTTTTCCAACCTAAAACCACACCACATATACAGTCATTGTGATTCACTGACACCAGTGAGTAACAGGGCCCCTCTCTAGCCATCAGCGAAGGCCTCAGGTCTATCGTGTCTGACTGTACCACACTGATATGTACTTACACAAGCACACACATAGACCAGTGCCCCTGTGAGTCAATACACAGAGTACATACTGACATCTCTCAGACAGTCTCTGAGACAAGGAACTCAGTTTGACTAATCTGTGGTCTGGGATATAATGGAAAGGAAGTTCAATATCCCCTTGATCCTGTCAATTAATCTATATTTTTTATATATACTTGCCAGGATTCTTCTGACATTGTCTGTATATTCTTGTGTGCCACATTATACACGTGCCTAGTTGGCATTTTTACTTTCAAATGAGTTGAACGTGTGTCCGCTTCAGTTAAAAATACTGAGGACTTCATCAGACTTGTTCTAAGCAGGAGCGCAGAAGTCACTCAATAAACAAATGATTATTCACTTCATAGTGACATATATCGAAGCCGACAGAATCTTTACCACAACATAATTATCTTGACTCAGTGTCTTTGTCTGTTAATACCCATGTGAGCATCAGGAACTATTAACAGCAGCTCCCACATTAATAGACCAGATGTGGATATGCAGTGCCCTTAATGAAGAGTTACTAACTTATTTTCAAACAGTAAAAAATACTCAACAGCACAACAGACGGCAATATCATCACGCTTCAGTATTAAGTAAACGCATCCAATTAGCATGCGTTTTCTCGATGTTCATTAGAATGGTAGTCCCCTCCAGCTACAAGGACGTAAACAAACACGGTGCACGCCTTGACAATCACCCACTTTTTTGTCTGTCTGCTTAATCTAGGAAGGTAGAATAACAAATAGCAAAATGCCATTCTAGGCCCCTCCATTACCCAGCAGTCCTTCTTTTCCCCAGGGGCAATTAGGGAGTTAGATTTATTAGACATAATTAAACGACTACATGACTCCTGTTTCTGGCCCTGATATTTAATTTGCTCACTATAATGAAACAGAAATAATAAGACCTGCACACCGTGGGTTGCAGATAGCTACCTTCTGAGGTTCCTTTAAGATAAATTTGTTTGATTAAAAAAAAACTCAGATTTGGCGATTCAGGTAGGATTTTTCATTTACACACACACACACACACACACACACACACACACACACATACTGGTATATATGGTTTAAGAGGACAGCATGTAACCACTATGGTTTAGAGGGACACCCAGTGCCTAACACTCTACAAATTAAACAGACATGCTAAACAATGTTATATGGTCTCTTTAAGATACATCTCACTTAAAAGTGTTGTTCAAACTATAAAATCATGGAAAATAACACACCTGATTTTATATGGTTTACGAGGACAGCATGTAACCAATGTGGTTTAGAGGGACACCCAGTGCCTAACACTCTACAAATTAAACAGACATGCTAAACAATGTTATATGGTCTCTTTAAGATACATCTCACTTAAAAGTGTTGTTCAAACTATAAAATCATGGAAAATAACACACCTGATTTTATATGGTTTACGAGGACAGCATGTAACCAATGTGGTTTAGAGGGACACCCAGTGCCTAACACTCTACAAATTAAACAGACATGCTAAACAATGTTATATGGTCTCTTTAAGATACATCTCACTTAAAAGTGTTGTTCAAACTATAAAATCATGGAAAATAACACACCTGATTTTACACAGGCTTCCATGGTCAACTGAATCATGGTTTGCCAGGACATCCAGGTTTAAAGGGACAGTTCCCTTTCGTTCAGTCACTCTGAGTTACGTAAGTGATTGACGAATGGGGGTTTCGCTTGGAAGCCTATCACCTTCGAGATCTTAAAAAACGAGCCAATGGCAAAACTTGAATTTGCATAACGCAACTCCGCCCCACCGCGTGGGTATAAAAGGAGCAGCGCGGCAATCTCGCATTATGTTTTTGCTTTGGAGCTGAGTGTTTCTTTACCTCTCTCCACTGCAAGCTGTCTACGAGTTCTAGATACTGTATGAGACGAGCGACTCTTCAACGGTGTTGGTTTCATGGCGTATTCCAGCGAGATCTCTTTCCTGCTGCTGGTCTGTGCAGTGATCTGCCAACAGTGTGTGTTTTCTCCTGTCACCGCGGAACACTCGTCCTTCCCTAGCCTCCTCTGTCTGGACGCGGCCTTGCTGCCCCATTGAGGGTATGTCTGTGGTTCACATGATATGCGGGAGGCTGAGCGAAACACGTTCCTCAACACCCCCATATCCTAGGCTGGCCTCTTCTGCGGCGCGTCCCAGGACTTTGCCCAACAGTTTTCGCCCACCCAAGAGCAGACCAAGGCCATTAAACATTCTGCCCCGGCGGCCAGCTGCTGCTTCCACCCAGCCGCCGACTCAGCCGCCTCAGTCCACTCACCGCCGAGGACGCCCTACTGTGGCTCCCGCTCCTCCCGCCCGGCCCCAGCAGCAGCATTCACCAGCCTTGCAGCCTGCCAAACGGCAGGCAAAGCGGCACTCCAGATACGGGCAGATGGAAATGTGAAAGCTCCACCTCGCCACTCTCATTCCCCTCTGTCGCCAGACTCGTCCTTCCCTGGCCTTCTCTGTCAGGACCAAGCGTGCCGCACAAGCCCTGAAAAGTGAAGCCAAAACGTCTCGATCGCCCCCCGGTGACTGGTCCTAGTATAGGTCATAAGCCCCGCCTCCCCGTGTTATTCAACGAGACGTGAGACCAACTAAACAATTAAATTACACTTCAAATATCTTTTTTCCAAAGGTGGTTTCTTTCATTTGCTGTCGTTTTTATCACGCTGATGTAAGTTCAAGTGTCTGTTTCAAAAATAAGTTGTTTTTTAGTTAGTTACGTGATGTGGTGGTGGAACGCCATGATTGACAGCTGTGATTGACAGGTTCTCTGAGCGAAGTAGTCACTGAAGCACCAACGGACATTTTTTTCGGGATCTTCGGAGGACTGAGGAGATTGTATTTACTTTATTTTAACAAGCCTCTTGTCGTACTGCAATCAATTTTTTAAAAAGTGTGCAGAACTGCGAGAGTGAGGGCGGAGCGTTGATTTCGCGACTTTACTTCCTGCTCATCTGGTCCCGAGATAGCTACTGCGCAGACTCAAGTTCCAATATGTCAGCGCCATATTGGGACACTGGCGGCTTCAATTCTCATCAATGGAAGAGAGCGAAGGGGCGTCGTCCATCTTTTTTTACAGTCTATGGTCAGGACGCAGCCTTGCTGCCACATCATGGGTACATCTGTGGTTCACATGACCCCGCTGGTTCAGTTTTTGGGAGCCTGGCTGGAGCTTCGTAAGCTGTCCCGCTGGCTCGCGAGAACCATCAGGCTCGGCTATGCATTTCAGTTCGCAGTCTCCTCCCTGAAAGCAGGGAGTCTGCTATACCATGGTGGGTGGCAATGCCCCTGTCATGCGTGCAGAGGTCACCACCCTACTGGCGAAGGGTGCGATCGAGACCCTCCAGCCGAAATGTTGTCCGGCTTCTATAGCCCCTACTTCATTGTACCCAAGAAGAGCAGTGGGTTACGCCCAATCCTGGACCTGCACATTTTGAATATATATACAGGCTCACAGGCTTCCATTCAAGATGTTGACAGCCATACGCATTTTTGAATGCGTTCGTCCGTTGGATTGGTTTGCAGCGATCGACCTGTAGGACGCATACTTTCAAGTCTCCACTCTTCCTCGACACAGACCGTTTCTACGGTTTGCTTTCGAGGGGCAGGCATACTAGTACACGGTACTTCCATTCAGGCTAGTGTCTCCTTGCATCTTCAAGTCGTTGAGGCACTCCTTGTGCCACTCCGGCAACACAGGGTTCACAACCTGAAGTATCTTGCCCATCTGGGCCTTCGGGTCAACTGGGAGAACAGCAAACTTTCCCCCGTGCAGAGGATCACTTTTCTTGGTATGGAAATTGACTCGGTAGCCATGTACGCACAGCTTACGAGCGAGCGCGTGTAGTCACTGCTGAACTGACTCTTGAGTCAATTCAAGGGCAAGAGTGTGGTTCCACTGAAGTTATTTTAGAGCCTCCTGGGGCATATGGCATCCGCAGCGGCTGCCACGCCACTCTGCACCGTTTACGTTTGCTCAAGGACCAACACATACTAGTCCGTTCAGACATCATGGCGACAGTAGTGTATATCAACCAACAAGGTTGCGCTCCCGCCGTATATCGCAACTCACCCTTCACTCTTATGGAAACAGAAGCATCTGAGGTTGCTTTGAGCCATTTACAGTCCGGGAGAGCTGAATTGTGCAACCGCAGGCTCTCACGATTTCGGCCACTTCCCGGGGAATGGAGACTTCATTCCCAGACGGTTCAGCTGATTTGGGAACAGTTCGGCGAAGCACAGGTAGATCTGTTTGCCTCCCCAGACACTTCCCACTTTATTCCCTGACCGAGGGGACCCTCGGCTTGGATGCACTAGCACACAACTGACGGCTGCATGTGTGTGTTCTGGACAGGACGTGGCAGGTTTGAGTACCCTACCACCTCAGGTGGTGGCCACCATCACTTCTGCTAGGGCCTCCACAAGACACGCCTATGCTCTGAAGTGGAACCTCTTCATCACCCAGTGTTCTTCTCCATGTATACCATGATTGTGTTTACACAAACACATTTGATAGAGAGGAACTGTTGGTTATAGAACTACATACACAAGTCCTGCTAAACCATGTGTCCTTGTATACCATGATTGTGTTTACACAAACACATTTGATAGAGAGGAACTGTTGGTTATAGAACTACATACACAAGTCCTGCTAAACCATGTGTCCTTGTAAACCATGATTGTGTTTACACAAACACATTTGATAGAGAGGAACTGTCGGTTATAGAACTACATACACAAGTCCTGCTAAACCATGTGTCCTTGTAAACCATGATTGTGTTTATCACAATCATGTGATATTTGTGATATGTGATATTTGGGGATATTTAATTTAATGAATCAATCAACAATACTATTGATCAGCATTACCAAACGTGGACGTTCAACTAGAAACAAACATTGATGTATTGTTTTAATTTATTACTGTGAAGCTGCTTTGATACAACCTATGTTGTGAAAAGCGCTATATAAATAAACTTGACTTGACTTGACTTGACTTTACACAAACACATTTGATAGAGATGAACTGTTGGTTATAGAACTACATACACAAGTCCTGCTAAACCATGTGTCCTTGTACACCATGATTGTGTTTACACAAACACATTTGATAGAGATGAACTGTCGGCTATAGAACTACATACACAAGTCCTGCTAAACCATGTGTCCTTGTATACCATGATTGTGTTTACACAAACACATTTGATAGAGATGAACTGTCGGCTATAGAACTACATACACAAGTCCTGCTAAACCATGTGTCCTTGTATACCATGATTGTGTTTACACAAACACATTTGATAGAGATGAACTGTCGGCTATAGAACTACATACACAAGTCCTGCTAAACCATGTGTCCTTGTACACCATGATTGTGTTTACACAAACACATTTGATAGAGAGGAACTGTCGGTTATAGAACTACATACACAAGTCCTGCTAAACCATGTGTCCTTGTATACCATGATTGTGTTTACACAAACACATTTGATAGAGATGAACTGTCGGCTATAGAACTACATACACAAGTCCTGCTAAACCATGTGTCCTTGTACACCATGATTGTGTTTACACAAACACATTTTATAGAGAGGAACTGTCGGCTATAGAACTACATACACAAGTCCTGCTAAACCATGTGTCCTTGTACACCATGATTGTGTTTACACAAACACATTTGATAGAGAGGAACTGTCGGTTATAGAACTACATACACAAGTCCTGCTAAACCATGTGTCCTTGTATACCATGATTGTGTTTACACAAACACATTTGATAGAGATGAACTGTCGGCTATAGAACTACATACACAAGTCCTGCTAAACCATGTGTCCTTGTACACCATGATTGTGTTTACACAAACACATTTTATAGAGAGGAACTGTCGGCTATAGAACTACATACACAAGTCCTGCTAAACCATGTGTCCTTGTACACCATGATTGTGTTTACACAAACACATTTTATAGAGAGGAACTGTCGGCTATAGAACTACATACACAAGTCCTGCTAAACCATGTGTCCTTGTACACCATGATTGTGTTTACACAAACACATTTGATAGAGATGAACTGTCGGTTATAGAACTACATACACAAGTCCTGCTAAACCATGTGTCCTTGTACACCATGATTGTGTTTACACAAACACATTTGATAGAGATGAACTGTCGGTTATAGAACTACATACACAAGTCCTGCTAAACCATGTGTCCTTGTACACCATGATTGTGTTTACACAAACACATTTTATAGAGAGGAACTGTCGGCTATAGAACTACATACACAAGTCCTGCTAAACCATGTGTCCTTGTACACCATGATTGTGTTTACACAAACACATTTGATAGAGATGAACTGTCAGCTATAGAACTACATACACAAGTCCTGCTAAACCATGTGTCCTTGTAAACCATGATTGTGTTTACACAAACACATTTGATAGAGATGAACTGTCGGCTATAGAACTACATACACAAGTCCTGCTAAACCATGTGTCCTTGTAAACCATGATTGTGTTTACACAAACACATATGATAGAGATGAACTGTCGGCTATAGAACTACATACACAAGTCCTGCTAAACCATGTGTCCTTGTATACCATGATTGTGTTTACACAAACACATTTGATAGAGATGAACTGTCGGCTATAGAACTACATACACAAGTCCTGCTAAACCATGTGTCCTTGTACACCATGATTGTGTTTACACAAACACATTTGATAGAGAGGAACTGTCGGTTATAGAACTACATACACAAGTCCTGCTAAACCATGTGTCCTTGTATACCATGATTGTGTTTACACAAACACATTTGATAGAGATGAACTGTCGGCTATAGAACTACATACACAAGTCCTGCTAAACCATGTGTCCTTGTATACCATGATTGTGTTTACACAAACACATTTGATAGAGAGGAACTGTCGGTTATAGAACTACATACACAAGTCCTGCTAAACCATGTGTCCTTGTATACCATGATTGTGTTTACACAAACACATTTGATAGAGAGGAACTGTCGGTTATAGAACTACATACACAAGTCCTGCTAAACCATGTGTCCTTGTATACCATGATTGTGTTTACACAAACACATTTGATAGAGAGGAACTGTCGGCTATAGAACTACATACACAAGTCCTGCTAAACCATGTGTCCTTGTACACCATGATTGTGTTTACACAAACACATTTGATAGAGAGGAACTGTCGGTTATAGAACTACATACACAAGTCCTGCTAAACCATGTGTCCTTGTATACCATGATTGTGTTTACACAAACACATTTGATAGAGATGAACTGTCGGCTATAGAACTACATACACAAGTCCTGCTATAAATATAATTATTAAAATATTGAATATCAATTTTCATTTAAGAGAAATAAAAAATTTGGTTGGTGCTGCACAACAGAGAGAGGATATGCTGGTGATGACAAAGCAGTGAGTTGTCATTACAACACTGAAAGCAGATAATTCTGACTGTGTTCTAGTTAAGTAAATACATTTTGAATATAAATAATAATTTAAAATATAACATTTTAATATAAATTTTCATTTAAGAGTATTACGTATATAACAGATTTCTCTCTATCAAATGTGTTTGTGTAAACACAATCATGGTATACAAGGACACATGGTTTAGCAGGACTTGTGTATGTAGTTCTATAGCCGACAGTTCCTCTCTATCAAATGTGTTTGTGTAAACACAATCATGGTGTACAAGGATATGTGGTATAGCACATATTTTCTGATCATTTCTGGTTGCTATGGTCTCGTAGGTTGTTTATGCATTCAAGAAATAGATTGTGTTCCCTCAACATAAAGGAATAGTTAACATAACAAAAAAAAATGTTTTTACTTATCTGGCATATTCCTCCTGTCAAGTTTTGTGGCAGAACTACCCATAGATATTTGTGCAATAAAGCTTGGTGTGGAGGTAATTAGCTGTAATTAGCAGGGAATCAAGCTAGACAAGGAGAAATGGTATCATGAGGGTTATACACACACACACACACACACACATATATATATATATATATGTATATATATATATGCACTAGTCCAAATGATGATCCTAGTTTGATGGACTAGTCCTTCCTAGTTCAAACAACAGACAACAGAGTCTATAAGTGTGTAGAAAGTAGAATTAAGTTGTTTAATATAAGTTGTATAACACTACTCTTTATCATACAAGTAATCGTTTTTAACCCTGAAAAGGTTATTATAATCTGGGGATTTTAATATATATTTTGCTCTTTTAGGGGTATACAAATAGACTGGTAAATTGTGGCTTGTTTTAGGAAACTGTTGATTATAGAACTACATACACAAGTCCTGCTAAACCATGTGTCCTTGTATACCATGATTGTGTTTACACAAACACATTTGATAGAGGAACTGTCGGCTATAGAACTACATACACAAGTCCTGCTAAACCATGTGTCCTTGTATACCATGATTGTGTTTACACAATATTAATAGGGAATAGGTAAGCAGTGTGAATAGAAGAATAAAATAGAAGACAGATAGAAAAAACTCATTTACATACTTGTTGCTTGTAAGCTAGGGAAGCAGTTTGATTTGACGGTCACTTACTGAATTGTGACAGATAGAATAGAAGATAGATAGAATAAACTCATTTACATATTCGTTTCTGATTTGACGGTCACTTACTGAATTGTGACAGATAGAATAGAAGATAGATAGAATAAACTAATTTACATATTTGTTTATTGTAAGCTAGGTGTCACGAACTGCTCCAAGACACGAAGGTTAGATCCAAATGCAGCTTTATTGGCTGGGGAAATCCAGAGGCGTAATCCAACGTACAGGCTAGGGTCATACACAGGCAGGCAGTCAAAACAAAGAAAGAAACGAAACAAAACAAACAAGCAGGCAGGCAGGCAGGCAGGCAGGGACCAGAGGCAAGAGAGTAATCCAGGGAACAGGGCAAGATATCAAAAACCAAGAAACAAGAAATCCAGGGAAACGCTCAGAAATGCAGTGTAACACTTAACAAGACTTCGCGGTGAGTGAATGAATGAACATGGTATAAATAGACTGAGACTAACAGGATGATGTGACACAGGTGAATGCAATCAGTGAATGAGGTACAGGTGAATGTGATCAGTGATAAGTGATGATGAGTCCGAGCAGTGAGTTATGGGAAATGTAGTTTGTGAGTGATAATAGTCTTATGTGGAGTGCCCTCTGGTGGCTCTCAAGGGCACTCCAGCTGGTGACCGTTACACTAGGGAAGCAGTTTGATTTGACGGTTACTTACTGAATTGTGACAGAATAGAAGATAGATAGAATAAACTCATTTACATATTCGTTTCTGATTTGACGGTCACTTACTGAATTGTGACAGATAGAATAGAAGATAGATAGAATAAACTCATTTATATATTTGTTTCTTGTAAGCTAGGGAAGCAGTTTGATTTGACGGTCACTTACTGAATTGTGACAGAATAGAAGATAGATAGAATAAACTCATTTACATATTCGTTTCTGATTTGACGTCACTTACTGAATTGTGACAGATAGAATAGAAGATAGATAGAATAAACTCATTTACATATTTGTTTCTTGTAAGCTAGGGAAGCAGTTTGATTTGACGGTCACTTACTGAATTGTGACACAGAATAGAAGATAGATAGAATAAACTCATTTACATATTTGTTTCTTGTAAGCTAGGGAAGCAGTTTGATTTGACGGTCACTTACTGAATTGTGACATAGAATAGAAGATAGATAGAATAAACTCATTTACATATTCGTTTCTGATTTGACGGTCACTTACTGAATTGTGACAGATAGAATAGAAGATAGATAGAATAAACTCATTTACATATTTGTTTCTTGTAAGCTAGGGAAGCAGTTTGATTTGACGGTCACTTACTGAATTGTGACATAGAATAGAAGATAGATAGAATAAACTCATTTACATATTTGTTTCTTGTAAGCTAGGGAAGCAGTTTGATTTGACGGTCACTTACTGAATTGTGACATAGAATAGAAGATAGATAGAATAAACTAATTTATATACTTGTTTCTGATTTGATGGTTACTTACTGAATTGTGACAGATAGAATAGAAGATAGATAGAATAAACTCATTTACATATTTGTTTCTGATTTGACGGTTACTTACTGAATTGTGACAGATAGAATAGAAGATAGATAGAATAAACTCATTTACATATTCGTTTCTGATTTGACGGTCACTTACTGAATTGTGACAGATAGAATAGAAGATAGATAGAATAAACTCATTTACATATTCGTTTCTGATTTGACGGTCACTTACTGAATTGTGACAGATAGAATAGAAGATAGATAGAATAAACTCATTTACATATTTGTTTCTTGTAAGCTAGGGAAGCAGTTTGATTTGACGGTCACTTACTGAATTGTGACAGATAGAATAGAAGATAGATAGAATAAACTCATTTACATATTTGTTTCTTGTAAGCTAGGGAAGCAGTTTGATTTGACGGTCACTTACTGAATTGTGACAGATAGAATAGAAGATAGATAGAATAAACTAATTTATATATTTGTTTCTTGTAAGCTAGGGAAGCAGTTTGATTTGACGGTCACTTACTGAATTGTGACAGAATAGAAGATAGATAGAATAAACTCATTTACATATTTGTTTCTGATTTGACGGTTACTTACTGAATTGTGACAGATAGAATAGAAGATAGATAGAATAAACTCATTTACATATTCGTTTCTGATTTGACGGTCACTTACTGAATTGTGACAGATAGAATAGAAGATAGATAGAATAAACTCATTTACATATTCGTTTCTGATTTGACGGTCACTTACTGAATTGTGACAGATAGAAGATAGATAGAATAAACTAATTTATATACTTGTTTCTGATTTGACGGTCACTTACTGAATTGTGACAGATAGAATAGAAGATAGATAGAATAAACTCATTTACATACTTGTTTCTTGTAAGCTAGGGAAGCAGTTTGATTTGACAGTCACTTACTGAATTGTGACAGATAGAATAGAAGATAGATAGAATAAACTAATGTATATATTTGTTTCTTGTAAGCTAGGGAAGCAGTTTGATGTGACGGTCACTTACTGAATTGTGACAGAATAGAAGATAGATAGAATAAACTCATTTACATATTCGTTTCTGATTTGATGGTCACTTACTGAATTGTGACAGATAGAATAGAAGATAGATAGAATAAACTCATTTACATATTCGTTTCTGATTTGACGGTCACTTACTGAATTGTGACATAGAATAGAAGATAGATAGAATAAACTCATTTACATATTTGTTTCTGATTTGACGGTTACTTACTGAATTGTGACAGATAGAATAGAAGATAGATAGAATAAACTCATTTACATATTTGTTTCTGATTTGACGGTCACTTACTGAATTGTGACAGATAGAATAGAAGATAGATAGAATAAACTAATTTATATATTTGTTTCTTGTAAGCTAGGGAAGCAGTTTGATTTGACGGTCACTTACTGAATTGTGACAGAATAGAAGATAGATAGAATAAACTCATTTACATATTTGTTTCTGATTTGACGGTCACTTACTGAATTGTGACAGATAGAATAGAAGATAGATAGAATAAACTCATTTACATATTTGTTTCTTGTAAGCTAGGGAAGCAGTTTGATTTGACGGTCACTTACTGAATTGTGACAGATAGAATAGAAGATAGATAGAATAAACTAATTTATATATTTGTTTCTTGTAAGCTAGGGAAGCAGTTTGATTTGACGGTCACTTACTGAATTGTGACAGAATAGAAGATAGATAGAATAAACTCCTTTACATATTTGTTTCTTGTAAGCTAGGGAAGCAGTTTGATTTGACGGTCACTTACTGAATTGTGACAATAGAAGATAGATAGAATAAACTCATTTACATATTCGTTTCTGATTTGACGGTTACTTACTGAATTGTGACAGATAGAAGATAGATAGAATAAACTAATTTATATACTTGTTTCTGATTTGACGGTCACTTACTGAATTGTGACAGATATAATAGAAGATAGATAGAATAAACTCATTTACATATTCGTTTCTGATTTGACGGTTACTTACTGAATTGTGACAGATAGAATAGAAGATAGATAGAATAAACTCATTTATATATTCGTTTCTGATTTGACGGTTACTTACTGAATTGTGACAGATAGAATAGAAGATAGATAGAAAAAACTAATTTATATATTTGTTTCTTGTAAGCTAGGGAAGCAGTTTGATTTGACGGTCACTTACTGAATTGTGACAGATAGAATAGAAGATAGATAGAATAAACTCATTTACATATTTGTTTTTTGTAAGCTAGGGAAGCAGTTTGATTTGACGGTTACTTACTGAATTGTGACAGATAGAATAGAAGATAGATAGAATAAACTCATTTACATATTTGTTTTTTGTAAGCTAGGGAAGCAGTTTGATTTGACGGTCACTTACTGAATTGTGACAGATAGAATAGAAGATAGATAGAATAAACTCATTTACATATTCGTTTCTGATTTGACGGTCACTTACTGAATTGTGACAGATAGAATAGAAGATAGATAGAAAAAACTCATTTATATATTTCAAGACACTTTAAAGTCCATGCCAAAGAAGACATGGATATAGCAAAGGCTCTGAGTTTACCTGCAAAATCGAAAATAAGAAAACAACTGCTTGAAAAATTGAGAAACAGAGGCAACTTCAACCACAACAACAATGTCCTTAAAAAGGGAGAAGGTACATTAAAAGTAAAACGACGAGCATTTAAAAACACAGGTTCAACCCAGAAGAAATATGAATACTGCTTGTATTGCAAGGGAATGTTTTTTGCTAAATGAGCTGTGGAGGCACATGAGAGGATGCAAGTCCAAACCAGCTAAGATAGATAAAGCTACTGAGGGCAGACAGAGAGTCCTCACCATTGCTGCAGTGGCCAAATCTTGCTTCTCTGGTAAAACAGAGGAAGGGTTAATGAAAATATTGAGTAAAATGAATAAAGATGAAATTGCCCATGTTGTGAGACATGATTCTGGCCTTTTTCAATTTGCTCAGTCCCTATATAATCGCCACGGATTGCACACTTCAAAGCATGAATACATCCGCCAGAAGGTCCGTGAGCTTGGCAGATTCATGATAACACTGCGTAAAAAAATGCCCATCTGCATCTCTGGATGATGCCATGAAGCCAGCAAATTTCATGAATGTCATTCAAGCAGTTAGAGAAACTGCAGGGTTTCATGAAAATACACATTTTTTCCAAATTCCAAGCTTAGCTTTAAAAATCGGACACTCCCTCTTAAAAGTTAGCGAAATTATCCAATGTCATGCTCTTATTGCTGAAAATGCAGAGTTGGCAAGCAGTGCAGAAGCATTCCAGAAACTGTACAAATCAAAGTGGTCGGAATTCATATCTAACTCAGCGTTAAGCACCATTAATGATTCGAAATACAACAAGCCGACCAAAATGCCACTCACTCAAGACATTGAAAAGCTTAATGACTATTTACAAAGAAGTGCAGAATCGGCCTTCCAGGAACTTAGCCAAAATACCCCAGAGGGCAACTATGCATGTCTCACCAAGCTAACAATGACCAGGATCATCTTGTTCAACAGACGACGGGTTGGAGAGGTCTCCAAGATGCCTTTAAAAAATGTCTCCAAAGAGAGGACACTTACACATCTGACGAGCTGGGTCTTTCAGCTTATCAGAAGAGCTTGTGCAAATATTTTACACGAGTTGAGCTAAAAGGAAAAAGAGGACGAAAAGTAGCTGTTTTGCTCAACCCAGACATCACAAAAGCTCTGGAAATGCTTATTGAGAAGCGGGCAGATTAGATAGCTTACAAGAAACAAATATGTAAATGAGTTTATTCTATCTATCTTCTATTCTATCTGTCACAATTCAGTAAGTGACCGTCAAATCAAACTGCTTCCCTAGCTTACAAGGTTCTCCACACACAAAGCAAAAATTCTGCCCTGCTTTGGCAAGTGTTGATGATGTTTGAGTTTCTGAATAGCTGTCAGGAAAATCATTTTTTTGTGTTGTATCTTGAACTTCTGTGTAGTCCATAGAAATAGGCTCATCTGGTGTCGTTTCATCTGGTGTCGTTTCTACATGTATTTTACATGTAATTGATGCATCAAGTGGACTACTGACTGGGTTTTCACTTTCAATGTCTGTGTCATTATCAGATGCAGAACAGGGGGGACATATTCCTCCAGAGGACCTTTCATCCCCCTCACTTTCATCAGCTGATCCTGATGTATACTGAAGAAACAGTGTAGTAGATTTATAGAATTAAATTTCATATGCATGCATAGAAATTTATTAAATATATTTTAATGTAATTATTTATGGTAATTGCTTACATCATTTCGCAGTTTTTCAAAACATTTTGCATGCCATACAGTGAAGCAACCTGAGAAGTAAAAATCATTTAATCAGTTCAAATCAGATCTTCAAATATGGTAAATGTAATTTGATTATTTCACAATAACAAACTGTTCACCATTCATTGTTGTTGAGAACTGGACTATAATTTAGTGTTATTCAAAATATCTATAAAAAAATCCAGACAATTTAAAAATTACCTATACATTTGACTCCAGACCACTTTAGAGAGGAAAATGGTCCATGGCAAGCAAGACACTTCTCAAAAGAGGACAGTTGTTCAGGTTTTATAGTGTGTTTCTTACAAACTGAAAGAAAGCAGAAAATAAACACTTTCACTTTTGAAATTGATAGATTCAGCTAATGTCCTTAGCTATCCTTGTCAGGATAAATCACACTGAGAGGGTGATTAAACTCAACAAAACTTTATTGAACACTAGGTGTGTGAACCTTGACTGGTGTCACGATTTGATTAGAATAGGATTATCATGTCAACAATTCGGTTCAATTTAATATCACAATGCATTGATGATGTGTTGCATGATTTTGATTACATAAACTGAATTTGCGTTGCATGATTTTGACCACATTTGAAAGAGGGTTGCAAACCAACATGAGGAAAAAAGGTAAAGTGTGGCTCTTACCTGATGTACCTTGAGCAGGCTCATCGGCTTGACTGAATTCTTTAGGGTGCCAATGGGCTGGATCACGCTCTGGAGTGGCCTCATGGGCTGGATCACGCTCTGGAGTGGCCTCATGGGCTGGATCACGCTCTGGAGTGGCCTCATGAGCTCGATCACGCTCTGGAGTGGCCTCATGGGCTGGATCACGCTCTGGAGTGGCCTCATGGGCTGGATCACGCTCTGGAGTGGCCTCATGAGCTCGATCACGCTCTGGAGTGGCCTCATGGGCTGGATCACGCTCTGGAGTGGCCTCATGGGCTGGATCACGCTCTGGAGTGGCCTCATGGGCTGGATCACGCTCTGGAGTGGCCTCATGGGCTGGATCACGCTCTGGAGTGGATTCTGTTGTGTTAATAGAAGTTGTGTTGTGTGATTTTGACTAAATTCAAGAGGGCTGCAAACCAACATCAGGAAAAGAAAATAAGAAAAGCGGTGCTCTTACCTAATGTACATAAAGCGGGCTCATGGGTTGGAGCAGATTCTACTGTATGTTCTTTGGCAGGAACGGGCTCTGGAGCTGATTCATGGGCAGGAGTGGGCTTTGGAGAGGACTGTTTTCAAAATATATTCAAAAGTATATTCTTAATACATAATACCCAGATAGCAGATAGACGTCAATTCAACATTGATTTTTAGTTGTAAAGGTCTGTATCAGTTAGGGGTGTAACTGTACGAGTATTCGTGTTGAACCGTTTGGTACGAGGCTTTCGGTTCGGTTAGTAGCCTACATTATTTAAATGAAAAGTTGTATTTGTTAACATTAGTTAGCTTAATGCACTGTGTGGAGTAACATAAAAATACAGGGTTAGGGTTAACTAAGATTAACAAAGATTAATAAATACAGTAACAAATGTATTGCTCGTGGTTCATGTTAGTTAGCCTAATACATTCACTAATGTAAACAAACCAAACCACATTTAACACCTCTTAAAATGAGAATTTAGTTTGTTACCTCAATAAATTTAGGGTCATTCCTATTTTATTTGCGTACATTTTAATCATTAACATTAAAAACACTCTTTTTACGACTAAAATAACAGTAAAGGGTAAAAAAAAAAACTGAATCCCCAAAAATTAAAACAGAAAAAATGGAATTTGCAAAAATTTAAATGGAAAAAACGGAATTTGGGAAAAAATAAAACGGATTTTATAGGGCCCTAGTTTAGGATGTTTGCATGGAAGGATTGTACAGGGAGAATACAGATATAAAATCTGCTGACTCGTTAAGTGATTCTTTCCCTCATTAAAATCAGATAATTTCAAATTAATTCTAAATACTAGGGAATACCAATATGGTGGCACAGTGGCTTCCCTATTTATGGTGTCATGAGCAATCCAGTCATTTATATAGATCAGTGGCGTGAACGCAGTTTGATTTTGGGAATGCTGCTAGTTATTATCAGGAATAAACAGTATCTAGAATGCAAACAACATGTCTGGATTTTAATTAGAGAAATGTTAATTGATAAACATACATTAGAATAAATAAAATTACTTACCTTTCACATCATTTATAAAAACAGCTTGGATACAATTCTTGTCTCTACTCTCCTGTATATAAAACAAGGCCTCTTCAATGGGGGTACGTCCGCCCTTTGATCTCGTACAGATCCTTGTCACTAAATGAACAAAACATTGAAGATTAACATCTAAGACTACATGACATTCAACAAAAACTTTTAAATGAATAAAAAAAAAAATATATATATATATATATGTAGCTATAGAATTACACCACATGTCCTTGTATACCATGATTGTGTTTACACAAACACATTTGATAGAGAGGAACTGTCGGCTATAGAACTACATACACAAGTCCTGCTAAACCATGTGTCCTTGTATACCATGATTGTGTTTACACAAACACATTTGATAGAGATGAACTCTTGGTTATAGAACTACATACACAAGTCCTGCTAAACCATGTGTCCTTGTAAACCATGATTGTGTTTACACAAACACATTTGATAGAGATGAACTCTTGGTTATAGAACTACATACACAAGTCCTGCTAAACCATGTGTCCTTGTATACCATGATTGTGTTTACACAAACACATTTGATAGAGATGAACTGTTGGTTATAGAACTACATACACAAGTCCTGCTAAACCATGTGTCCTTGTACACCATGATTGTGTTTACACAAACACATTTGATAGAGAGGAACTGTCGGCTATAGAACTACATACACAAGTCCTGCTAAACCATGTGTCCTTGTATACCATGATTGTGAAAAAATGTATTGCATCACAATAAGTGTATTGTGATTGTCGAAACATTTTAGTAACTAAACTGAATTTTATTAGGCTTAGTGACAACATGTTACAATGTTTAGCCTAGGCTACATGGTACAATTTCTGGTTTTCAATTCAATTCAATTATTGTGATTTGATTTAATATTGACTCATTTAAATAAATATTAGGTAGGCTACACAAGATAGGCATTCATTTTTCTTAAGAAAAAAACAACTCACCTAATGCTGTAAACATGCAGAGAGATATATAGGCTAATGCTTTTTTTATTATAATAACAACTTTATTTAATGATATAAGTAAAAATATAATAAATATGTAATATAGTACACATATTTAGCAAAATACTCTCTATAGCTCTTTTTTTCTAGCCAACTAACGTGCTATAGCCTATATTATGGTCATTAAATGGCTTTCCTGAGGTAAATGTTATGTGACATAATTGTTCTCCAGCTGTTTTATTGACCCCTTTGTTTGATTGATTGGTCGATATTATGTATGAGGAATATACATTTCGGTAAGTTGTACTGTATCTTTCAACATTGTTCATTCGTGTTTATTTACTAGCTAGAGATGATCGGTTCACCTGCCGCTCTGTCGTCATATATAATGTCATTCTATATAGATCAGTGGTCGCGTCACATTTACAAGCACCAAAACAGTATTTATTGTTTGAGTTTCGTAATAAAAGTGACAGAATCTGAGAGCTGAGATTTTTTTATATCATAACTAACCTGCTCTGTCTAATCTGTCGGTCTCCGTGTCCTCTTTGCTTCGCGATTTTTCTGTGCGTGAGAAAATGGATGTGTGTCGTGAGAGCGTGTGAAGTGTCAATTGCGTGTGTCTCACGGTGGATGCGTGAGAGTTGGCAGCTTTGAAGCTAACTGCGAACTGGTTCCTGCACAAGACCCACCCTCCTCTCTAGCAATTGGCTAAGACAACCTAATATGCTCCCATTGGCTGTGACAGCTGTGCGCGCTGACTCTTGAATCAAGGTGGTAGGTTGAAGGGGACCGGTGTGTTATTCAAGTCAGATTAGGGCCTGTTCAAATATCGCGTCTTTTGCGCGCTCAAGTTCGTTATTTCAAATGTAGCCGCGCGGTATGCGCGCTCATAATGGGAAGCGACGCGCTCGTTTTTTTACAAGCGCGTCCGCGCCGAAAGTGCCTCCGACTGTAATTTGCAGCCTGATAATTAAATTTTGCCTGCGCCGGATGCCGGACCTGCCCTCAAGCCGGAAATCCGGCCCCCGGCCGGAGTACTTTAAGCCCTGTAATTAATGAACTGCAAGGAACGTGAAATGTTATGCTATATTATCCCGTTACAACATACAGCTATTTGTCAAATGATTTGTTTGGTTTATGTTGTGCAGTTTTACGTTTTTATGGTTAATGCCGTGTTGTTTAACGTGTTCAAACCAATATCTAAAAGTAAATTTGAACGAACATTTGCAAGTAATGACTAAATATATTTTTTTTAACAACATATCCGATTGTATTTAATTGTACTGCCATAATCTTGGTCACCACACGTGATAAAAAGCCTTACCGAAGTACAAAGAGCAATATAACTTTGTTTGTAAGTGCTATTATTGACAATTGCATGTCTTACCTGTCTATCAATTAGGGCTGAACGATTTCGGAAAATAATCTAATTGCGATTAGTTTTACCAATATTGCGATTGCGATTTAATATGCGATTATTTTTTAAGATCTTTATCTTTTCTATTATTTCAACAAAAACAAGCATTACATCATTGTAAAATAGGATGGGAATCTTTAGGCACCTCATGAGCCGATCTAATTTTTTCTTATTAATTAATCTTATTAATAAAACTTAAAATATTTATAATTATAAGTACTTTTAAAAAGAAATACACATTAAAAAACTAAATGTTCATCTCTTTTGAAATATAAGATGTGGTTTGTCCTGTCTGTTAAAATAACTGACTGCGTTTACATTCATTTCGCGTCATAAAAGCATTTTGAGATGCAAGTACATTTAACCACGTAGACGGAGTCGCTCACAGCCGCATGCTCAAGCGCTCTTCGCAAAGCGCGTGTGACTATTTGAAACTGAATGCAGCTTCTGTCGGTGATTTTCATATTTTTAATATATAAGCCAACTGCATTCCAAAAGACATATGATGCCTTCGTAGAGCATTTGTAAGGAAAATACCGGCGCCGGCGGGCGAGACTACAAGAGTAACATCAAGCAAAGCACGCGTGACGCGTATCTTATAACGTTAGCGCATCTTGTGCAATGCAGCCCGCGAATGTCCTTGTAATTCGCTTCAACTTCTCCGAACTTTATGAAAGATTATTTTTCGGAAGGTTCGAGTGGTGTCGTGTGTGTGTGTGAGACAGAGGAATTAGAAGCAAGCAGAATATGGTTGTTTATAAAGCACACGCAGCGTAATCACGTATATGTGTTTAAAACTAAGCTCATACTCTATTCTGAAATGATCTGAATAGATACAAAATCGTTGGAGAGAATCTATAACACAATATCACATAAATTAAACACAAACTGTTCTTTCCTGTAGCCTATGCCAGGTCTATAATAGCGTGCCAAGGTGATGCTTCCTCCGTAGTGCAGACTGCTTTACTCTCGCGTGTCACGTGACCAAAGTTTAATCGCAGCTTTTGCGGTTAGAAAATCGCGTTTCATCATATCGCGATATTATCGCAAATGCAATTAATCGTTCAGCCCTACTATCAATACACTCGCGAGAGCAGAGTCTCTGTCAAGTCCAAGATAGTCGCGCAGCTCTCTCCATCTCGAAAACGCCTGGCCGATATTTATCCGGGTTTTATTCCTCCGTTTGTCACACAGTCCGTGACTCCGCGTGTATCCGAATATGGACGCTTTCGTTTTGTTGGCACTTCAATACTCGCCAAAGAGTAATCCATAACAGCTATAACCATACAGTCTATGGCTATAACGCTATAACCACCACTTCTGCATTTGACCATGTGATATTCCGGTGTGGTGGGTCATATTTTTTATTTTATTCTTTTTTTATTCTTTGTCAGACGTCTTTATTGTTTATTGTGTTAAAAAAAAAAACTCAATAAAGTTGTTGTAAAAAAAAAAAAATCCGGTGTGGTGGAATATCCGATCACATGGTCCACACCATGTGGGCAAAAAAGGATAGAGCGGACATTGCGTCACTGAGGCGCGACATTTCTTTTCCGGGACGGCCAGTTATTTAAAATCGGAATTTCTCTGAAATAAAAAATCTTTGGAGACTTTTGAGATATTGTAAGTACACAACTGGAGGAAATATATCACACTGTGCAAGTTATTTTCGGAAATTTTATAACAAAATTCCTACATATTGGAGCTTTAAGCATGATAATATGGTAACATATCACACTGAAGTACTCTGATTTAAAATGAACATTTATTTAAAATAAAAGTTATTCTTTTGGCAAAATTACATTTCCTTTTTTTACATTTTTTACATTTTTTTTTTCCTTAATAAGTAATAAGTTTTATTGGTAAAAAGGGGATTTTCCCCTAATTTTATTAAATGTATGCTCCATCTTTCATTTCAAATTCTTAAATTTGATCAATATATTCAATTAAAATAATAAGACACTAGGCTGTTACCAATCAAATTAAATAATTTGCATAGAAAAATTATAACTGTATTAAATGAGATTATTTTAAATATTTTTGAATATACAAGGAATATAAGGAATGTTGAAAAGAATGATACTTTATGAAACTAAACTGCCAGTAGGAGGCGGCAGGCGACCGTCTTAATGAGCGAGTCAATAGCCCCGTTTACATGTAGCATTGTATTCCGATTATAACCAGTTTAAAAGTCCAATCAGAATGAAAATGCTCCATGTCAACACCTCAATCGGAATAAAAATGCTCAAACCGATTGAAATTTCAGTCGGATTGAAGGGGGTGGAATAAACCTTTTCATGAACCGATCAAACGAAAGATTACACCATGTAAACGAGCTGATCCGATTACTTTGAGTGTACGTCTTTCTGCGCATGCCTGGTTTTGCGCCAGATAATTCTGTCAGCTAACATTACGCCTTCTGTTTGTGATCCGTTGTGGATTCTGATCACCGTATAAGGTAGGAATATTTATACCCGATGCAAAAAACTATGCGCGCTAACCATTACCATAGTAAACATGGTAAATATGAACGCTTGAAGAAATCAGACATATCATAAGTTATCTTAATCCTGTTTTTATTTTATCTCTTTATACTGGACTATCCTCTTTTAAATATAACTGTATCCTTCTGGGAGAGAGTGCTAAAGCTCCTCAGGTCAAATTTCTGGTGGCATATTTGTAGAAATTATAATCCTTTCTAAATGTGATGTAAATGTCCGGTAACTAGGCTACCAAATAAACAGAGACAGACGCGACTGAATAATTGTGTGTCCTCTTTCTTTTGTGAACGTTCACAAACGTCATAAACGGTAAACCACTTTATTTCTGTGTGACTAATGTGCAATTTTGACACAAATTAATTCATTATGATCAATGTATCGCTTTTTATTGTAAACCTGTGGTAAAACATCTATTCTTGGGTTTTAAATATTCAATTAAACAACAAAAATGCCAGCAAACGGTCGCTCTTGTTTTGCGATCACGCTGTTTCCAGTGATTTCTTTCTGATTAGTTTTCTGATAAAACTTCCATTTTATTGGTGAAATGATGGGTTAGTGTGACGTTGTTCCAGAGAGGCGTGTTACGGGCAGTGTTGGGCAAGTTACTTTAAAAATGTAATTAGTTATAGTTACTAGTTACTTCTCACAAAACGTAACTGAGTTAGTAACCGAGTTACATCATTACAAAAGTAACTAATTACAAGGGAAAGTAACTATTGCGTTACTTAAAAAAAAAGTTAAATGAATTAAATGGACACTAAATAGAATAAATTATTATTATAAAATATTGTACACTAATTCACACTATTTTAATGTTAATTTGGTGTGGGACATTGTGAGAGACACCTATTACCTTAAATATTAAAATGTTATCTTTACTATAGAGGAACAACAAAACAATAGAAGGTTTAGAACTTTTAATATTTATTGCACAGTCAACAACTGGCCAAGAAATAAGTCTAAAAATAAATGATGCTTCTTAAGAAATGTACCAAAAATAAATAAACGGTAATAAAAAATATACATACACATACACTCTTTGTAGTGCAAATTAAAATGATAAAACTCACACACCTTTACAACTAGACATACTGTATAGCCTACTTGAAGTATTTTCTTCCTCACGAAAGTAAGCAGTTTAACAAAATGTGCTCTCAATATAATACTGAACAATGTACCAAAATAAACAATAATAATAAAATATAATTTTGGGGGTGTTTATTTCTATAACCTACAGAGAACTTCACCATCAGAGGTTATTTAAGCCAAATTCTAGTTGTGTTTGCCGCACGTGTTCACAACCGGTCAGATGTGTTCTGGGAACGTTCTCTGCAGGTTATTTTGGAGTTTTGTTTCATATGTAAACTAATGAAAACGTTGCAGATGATACCAATATGCTACAGATATTATTCAAATGCTGAAGTGTGTAATTTATTTATAAACAAACTATATTATGCTCGAACACATTCGGTCTCTCTCGTGCACTTCCGAGCGCGCTCTCCAACATACACACCGGTCTCTCTCGGACACATCGGTCTCTCTCGCGCACTTTCGAGCGCGCTCTCCAACACATCGGTCTCTCTTGCGCACTTCCGAGCGCGCTCTCCAACGGTCTCTCTCGTGCACTTTCAAGGGCTATCGCGGCGTTCGCCTCGCTTTTGTTCACCTTGCTCTCGCCTTGACTCGCCATGACTGCCGGTCTGCCGCACATAATTAGTTTTAAAAAGTAACGGACAAAGCACCATATGGTACCGGTAACGGAGTTAATTTATTTAAAAAGTAATGCATTACAGTATTAGTTACTGTCAAAAGTAACTGAGTTACATTAACGCGTTACTAGTAACGCGTTACTGCCCAACACTGGTTACGGGCGTGTTTTAGTGAAGCGCTGTGGAGCTTCTGGCCCGACAGTGGAAACGCAGCAGATTTTGGGCACGGTCCGAACGTTACTGGCCCGAGGCTATTAGCCTGGCAAGGCCCGTTTAAAGCCCTGGCTCGCACTGGCCCGACATTGGAAACGCGGTTAATGCCTAACGTACAACTAACGTGACGATTAAGTGATGCACCATCTTGACAGGATTGAAAACGTGGGAAATAATGAGCTTCCAAATCCGGCAGACAAGCTGTGTGTGCATGTCACAAAATGATTTCGATTGGAAGCGTCAGCACATGTAAACACCTGATCGGTTTAGATAACATCCCATGTAAACAGTCAACCGGAATCCGTCAATCAGAACGATCTCAATCAGAATAGCTAAAAAAGTGTGCATGTAAACGGGGCTATTGAGTCATTCATTCAAACGATTCGTTCAAACGGCTGATTTATTCAGAATGAGGCAGTTTATAAATGGGTAATTGAATCTTAGACTCAACCGATTCGTTCAAAACGCTGAATCATTCAGTAATGAAACACGGTTAAGTGTTGCTGTGAGATGCGCGGTGGTTCTCCTGTGATCTCTGTTTGGAACTATTTTCGCTGCTGAAACAGAACAAAAACAGTCATTGCGTCTAAAATGTAAGTGACTTAATTTTAACTGTTTGTTTATTGAACTGTTATGAAATCAGTCTCGGTTTCAATCTTGATGGCATTCAGGAAAACATCACTCTGGTCTTGTGTAGCCTAACCCTAGGCTATATTGTTTCTTAACTATAATATGTTATAAATAACTGCGCGAGCCTCAACAGCGCAACTTTGTTACCGTCAGCCTATACGGCCTATATTATTATAAACTATAGGCTATCAATCGCCACTTACATTAAATGAAATTCGGTGATTCCCTAGTTTTATTTTTAAATAAAAAAATTGTTTTAATCAGGGCATTTGTTCGGTTGGGTAAGTTGTAGGCTACAATTCTCTCACTTTTCCCTTCAAAAAAAGAAAAAAAACACACGTGTCCCAGACAAGCGTTATTGTCGAGCCCTGATATGTTTTCCTTGATTGGTTTTCCCTGAAGAGAATTACGTTGTTGAAAACGAAAGTAAAAGTGACGCACGTTCATTGCGTTTACCGTGATGAGAGTTCCGTGTCTTTATTAAACTCAACACATTATAATGATTTATCTGTCATCCACCCTCGATTAATTGGAATGGAATGTTTTTATTACTTGGCCCGCCTGACCAGCGATCCGCGCCGCGCTATCGGCAAACTATACGGGTTGAGAATGGACACAAGCGGTAACCGCAACAGAACCGTCACGGTGGAAAAACTGTATCTGACCATGACTGTCTGTCCGAGTTTTGTCGAGAGCCGGAGGCGGCACGAAATTTGACGGAGGCAGCCGCCTCATAATTCTCTATGCAGGAAAAACCCTGACATTTGATAGAGAGGAACTGTCGACTATAGAACTACATACACAAGTCCTGCTAAACCATGTGTCCTTGTAAACCATGATTGTGTTTACACAAACACATTTGATAGAGAGGAACTGTCGGCTATAGAACTACATACATAAGTCCTGCTAAACCATGTGTCCTTGTACACCATGATTGTGTTTACACAAACACATTTGATAGAGAGGAACTGTCGGCTATAGAACTACATACACAAGTCCTGCTAAACCATGTGTCCTTGTAAACCATGATTGTGTTTACACAAACACATTTGATAGAGAGGAACTGTCGGCTATAGAGCTGGTAAGTCCCGCCCCTTCCGTAAAACCCGGCTGGACCTCAAAGTTGAAAAACCGTCAATGCAAGTGAATGGGAGAAAATTATTATTTTCTGGTCCCGTTTGAATTGTGCCATGAATGTGAACATATGTTGTCTGTGAATTTTTTATATAACTTTTCATGTTACGAGTTTGACAGTATATGGTATGATTCTTCGGCTAGCAGTTGTGGAAAAGACATAACGAGAAAGACTACATGTCGCCTATGTGACGTCACCCCATAAAGTTGACTTACCCGTGGTTTTCACCAACTTCAACGATTTTGTCCTCTCCCTGAAAAAAGTCGGTGAAGTGCACCAAAGACACAGCCATGTTTAGCGGGATCCGTGAGCTAGTCCGTGTGCTAGTGGTGTTGACGTTTCAAACGCGTCGAGAGTTGTAGTCCACAAAGTGCTCTCACACAAAGTCTAACCGTATCAAACTTCTACCCGCTAAATTGTATCATTCTTTACACGAAAAGTTATATAAAAAATTCACAGACAACATATGTTCACATTCATGGCACAATTCAAACGGGACCAGAAAATAATTATTTTCTCCCATTCACTTGCATTGACGGTTTTTCAACTTTGAGGTCCAGCGGGGTTTTGCGGAAGGGGCGGGACTTACCAGCTCTATAGAACTACATACACAAGTCCTGCTAAACCGCATGTCCTTGTAAACCATGATTGTGTTTACACAAACACATTTGATAGAGAGGAACTGTCGGTTATAGGGCTGCACGTTTTCAAGTTTTTCATTAACCGTTAACCGAGGCCCTTAGCGGTTAATACTCGGTTAACCATAGTGTGCGCGCCGCGGTTAAAATGTGCTGAGGTATTATTAATTCGTGGCCACGAAACAATTCACCTGAATATTAGTGCTGGGCGGTTTGACCAAAAATCCACATCACGTTTTTTTTCTAAATTAAACCGGTTTCACGGTAAATGACAGTGTTTATTTTTTTTTTTCAAGCATGATGGGTGTTAACCACATTTTCTACTGAGTGAGAGAGGAAATACTGCAGTAGATTAACTTATAATGCCCTATTTTATTGTCATGAGTGAATGAAAAAATCCACACTAATATTAATAATACAGGTTTGCAAGGCTGTTTACAAAGAGGTGCCAGCAGGACGCGCTTTAGGAGCGGCAGAAATAATGGTTTCCCCGGTAATGGAGTCTGTACTCAAAGCAGCAACGCTGCTTTATCAGGAAAGATAAAGAAAGATTCAATCGTAATAACAAAGAAACTTTTCTAAAGACCGTCAGTTCACTTCAGATACGTTCATACAGTATAAAAACACGTGCGCCGCGAGAAAAAAAAAAACACTCTCACCCCCACACGGCTGCGACACGGCTACCGGAGCTGATCGCGCCCATTCTAGTCAATGCTTGTGTTTTAGATCGAAGCTTCCCAAAAGCAGCTCTCTGCGCCGCTTCGCTAAATATAGGCGCCTAGTCTATTTTGACGCACGCGTGTGGAGGACGGAATAAAACCTTGTCGCAGCCGTAATGCGCCGCAGACGTGTGTTCTGTGTTGTAAATGAGGTGTGAGACAGTGTCGCGCAACGCCGCGTTCCGATTAAAGCGACATACACCGGTATTGCGGTTTATTAAAAATTCATATCGTAACAAAAATAAACACCGGTATTCGGTTTGAACCGGTAAACCGCCTAGCACTACTGAATATTCACCAATTCACAAAAAAAAAAAAGGAATAAAAAGCTGTACGAGAATACTCGGCCTTCACTGAAGAGCTATCTTCACAGGTAAGAAAAACAGTTTAATAATTATTATTATTTCGTGGCCACGAAATAATTCACCTGAATATTCACCAATTCACAAAAAATAGGTCTTTAGCATTCACTAATTAATAGTATCAAACTGTTTTTGGCCACGTTGTAATTCGTTAAATTAAAATGAGGGAGGGAATTAGTTCAACGTGTCCACGATAAAACGAGGGAACAAATAAGTCGTCGAAAGTAACAACTAATTATTTAGATCAGTGGACAGGGCGCATAAGAACAAACAGTGAGAGAGAGAGAGCCCCGGCCGCGCGCGAGCGCACTCTCACCGCCTTCAGTCAACAACTCGAGCGCTGTAATTGCTCTCTCTCCCTCGCGCATATCAACACAATAGTAAAAGGTCGGAAGACCGATTGTGTTTTATAGATTAGTAGTTTGTTCATATAAAGTGTTTGATTAGCAAGTACATGTTTAGGAAATGCATAATACAAATTGTGTGGGTTAATGTAACGGTAAACAGACTCTGCGGGTAAAACTGTTGTGATGAAACTGCGCATGCGCGGGGTAAAACTGCTGGGGTAAAGCTGTGGCTCTGCGGCTCTGCAGACAGATATTATTGTGCTGCGATCAGTGGCGCGGATACTATGTTTGTTTCTGGCTCGCGCACAGCCTTCACTCTCGGACGCGCGCTTTCTTTGCCCGCTTCATATTAGAAAACTGGTCTAGCGGTCTCTGGTGGTGCAAAAATGTATTACAACTAAATTCAATTCACGCCATTGACGCCACTTAACCGAGCAAAATGTTTCACTCGGTTACGCAATTTTTAACGGTTAATCGGTTAACCATGGGCACCCCTAGTCGGCTATAGAACTACATACACAAGTCCTGCTAAACCATGTGTCCTTGTAAACCATGATTGTGTTTACACAAACACATTTTATAGAGAGGAACTGTCGGCTAAAGAACTACATACACAAGTCCTGCTAAACCATGTGTCCTTGTATACCATGATTGTGTTTACACAAACACATTTGATAGAGAGGAACTGTCGGTTATAGAACTACATACACAAGTCCTGCTAAACCATGTGTCCTTGTATACCATGATTGTGTTTACACAAACACATTTGATAGAGATGAACTCTTGGTTATAGAACTACATACACAAGTCCTGCTAAACCATGTGTCCTAGTAAACCATGATTGTGTTTACACAAACACATTTGATAGAGAGGAACTGTCGGCTATAGAACTACATACACAAGTCCTGCTAAACCATGTGTCCTTGTACACCATGATTGTGTTTACACAAACACATTTGATAGAGATGAACTGTTGGTTATAGAACTACATACACAAGTCCTGCTAAACCATGTGTCCTTGTATACCATGATTGTGTTTACACAAACACATTTGATAGAGATGAACTGTTGGTTATAGAACTACATACACAAGTCCTGCTAAACCATGTGTCCTTGTAAACCATGATTGTGTTTATCACAAACACATTTGATAGCTTCCATTTCATGTAGTAACACGAAAAAGCTTTGATTTATATGCTTATTATTGTTTGATAATCATGTTTGATCTTATACATCTGATCAGTGCGTCTGACGCGATTGGATCTTTCACTTTATGAAAATAATTTTGATATTACTATTATCACCTTTATGAAAAATAATTAAGTACATAATTATAGATGATATAACTACTTACTTTTATTTGTCGAGCTTCTGTCTGTCCCTCCACTCTCCAGAAGCGCAGATAAACAGCTGACAGGATTTTCCCCGCGAATTCGGTTCTGTGGGACATTTCCATGTGTGGCGGGAAAGAGAGATGATGTGTACAGGTTTAAAGGATAATATATATATATATAAACGTAATAATCATATATATATTATATACACACTTATTCTCATAAGAGGCAGTGTGTTCATGATGGCCAGTTTCCAAAGTGTGAATTTATTTCTCTCACACTATGATGTTTACACAAACATGTTTGATTAGCTTCCATTTCATGTAATAACGCACAAAAAGCTTTGATTTAACGTCATATGCTTATATAAGTTAATGTTCGATGATCATGTTTGATCGTAAAACCTTAACGTTAACGTTACACCTGATCACTGCGTCTGACGAGATCTCCTCAGATCAATTGGATCTTTCACTAACTTTATGAAAATAAGCTTTTGATATTACTATTATCACCTATATAAAAAATTATTTAGTTAATAATTATAGATGATATAACTACTTACTTTTAATTGTCGAGCTTCTGTGTCCCTCTCCAGAAGCGCAGATAAACAGCAAGCTGACAGGACTTTCCCCGCGAAAGTTCTGTAGGACATTTCGATGTGTGGCGGGAAAGTGATGATCACGTGTACAAGTTTAAAGGATATTATAATAAAAAAAATATATATTTTTTTTCATTCAATCATTCTCATAAGACGCAGAATGTGCATGATGGCCAGAGTTTCTAATATGTGGTGAATTTATTTCTCTCACAAAAAGGTTATTATTAGCCGTTTAGAAAAAAGCCAACATTTTTTAGCATTTATAACAATAATAGTGTATACACAAACACGTTTGAGACAGTGAGGAACTGTCAGCTATATTACTACACACAAGTCCTGCTAAACCACATGTCCTATAATAGCCTAATGATTGATTGTACACAAACACGTTTATGACCATTGTTGACAGCAAGGATCGACTCTCACCCGTCTTTAAAGCGCTGCAAATCTCTCTCCCTCGCGCATATTAATCAAAATCAATTGAGAATTGATGCATGGTAAAAGGGTGGAATAAGACCGAAGTTTCACGTGGAGCATTCTGAGATTTTTTTTCCTGAATTACAGCTGGGTGTGAATTGTGCTAAAAAAAAAGTTGCCTTATCTTCTCTGAAAAGCGTTCCGCACATTCAGCTGACATAAACCACACTCTCAATAAACAAACAAAAAACTATCCAGTAATGACCACAAATCTTGTGCGATGTCCTAAACTGCTGTGATAATCACACAACGCGTCGTAGCCTATAACGTTACACACGTGCTAAAAATGTATGTCCGATTCGCGAACTATATGACTCCTATATACCGATTCAATTGAATTGGTTAAAACAACGGATCTGTTCAACACTGAATTCACAAAACGTCCGAATCGGTGTATAACAATTAAAAAATCGGTAACACTTTACAATAAGGTTCCATTTATTAAACGCTAGTTAACGACATCAGTTAACATTAATTATTACTATTAACTGATAAACTGCACTTCTATTTATTAATCTTTGTTAATTCACCAAATTGTAATAGTAGTCTATAAATCAAAAGTTGTATTTGTTAACATTAGTTAGCATAATGCACTGTGAAGTGACATGAACAAACAATGAACAGCTGTATTTTTATTAACTAAGAATAACAAAGATTAATAAATGCAGTAAAAAATGTATCGCTCATGCATGGTTCATGTTAGTTATAGGCTACATTAATGTTAACAAATCACATTTACTCAGAACACCTCTTAATATGATAACATAAGTGAGCTTACCCCATTTGTTTTTAGTAAGAGTGTTAGCAAGATTTAACCTTAATAAACTACAGTATTTTCAGGTTACTTACATGACAATGTGAAGAAAAATAAGCCAAAAAACTTTTTGTTAAGATTAAGACTGAGGTGAAACCAGAAAAAAATGGCAAAGCAAGTTGTTGTTAGCTAGCTGCTAATTGTATTCAATTGTATATGGTAGAAAATATAGACAATTAGTTAAAATGTACTTTTTTTTATTCTATGTTTTTATATTGATATATACCAAAATAATTATTAGGTCTAGCAAAGAAGGATTTTATCTTACAAAGCTATGAAATCCAGTGGTAAAATCACAGCTTTAAAAAAAAAAAAAAAGAGGGCAAGAAAGGACGACAGAGTCCGTCGGCCACCACCAAAGACCAATTTTGACCCAGGAAAAACCCGTAGGTTCATTCTCACTGCATTCTAATAGGCTTCATCACGCAGTGCTTTTGGAGTATTTAATTTTTTTTGCAAAAGTGAGCTGACAATGTCAGCTCGCACAGATCTCTAAAAACTGCACAATTTGCCTTATAGATATTTGCAGGCACTGGCTTCAAACACAATAACTCATCATTCTCCAGCCATTTTTCATTAAACTTGCATGCATTACTCATTTTAAACTGGAGTCTGTTCAGATAGCTCAACTTCTGCTTTCTGCTTCTGTCGGATAACGCACTAAATAGGAAAAAAAAAATTCTAGATCTGTCCATGATTGTATCTTGATGGGACATGTAGCCTACAGTACATTCATGCTTACACATCATATATAACAAGTGTTGAACACTAGTGTGTACTGCAGTGTAAATGCTGACAGGGGAGGGTATAAAGGGGTAAGTAGGGTATAACCACTGGTCACCTGATGTGAGCAAACTATTTTTAAAAAATCATCATTTATACAATATATATATATATTATATATATATATATATATATATATATATATATATATATATATATATATATATATATACACTGCTCAAAAAAATTAAAGGAACACTTTGAAAACACATCAGATCTTAATGGGGAAAAATATCATGCTGGATATCTATACTAATATGGACTGGGTAAAGTGTTATGAACTAAAGGATGCCACATCGTTTGATGAAAATGAAAATGATCAACCTAAAGAGGATTGAATTCAAAGACACCCCGGAAATCTAAGTGAGGGCAGTCAGGGTGCCATTGTCTAGCCTGCAGAGGTCTGTGCGTCCCTCCATGGATATGCCTCCCCAGACCATCACTGACCCACCACCAAACTGGTCATGCTGAACGATGTTACAGGCAGCATAACATTCTCCACGGCTTCTCCAGACCCTTTCCTGTCTGTCACGTGCTCAGGGTGAACCTGCTCTCATTTGTGAAAACCACAGGGCACCAGTGGCGGACCTGCCAATTCTGGTGTTCAATGGGAAATGCCAATCGAACTCCCTGGTGCTGGGCAGTGAGCACAGGGCCCACTAGAGGACGTCGGGTCCTCAGGCCACCCTCATGAAGTCTGTTTCTGATTGTTTGGTCAGAGACATTCACACCAGTGGCCTGCTGGAGGTCATTTAGTAGGGCTCTGGCAGTGCTCATCATGTTCCTCCTCGCACAAAGGAGCAGATACTGGTCCTGCTGATGGGTTAAGGACCTTCTACGGCCCTGTCCAGCTCTCCTAGAGTAGCTGTCTGTCTTCCTGGAATCTCCTCCATGCTCTTGAGACTGTGCTGGGAGACACAGCAAACCTTCTGGCAATGGCACGTATTGATGAGCCATCCTGAAGGAGCTGGACTGCCTGCGCAACCTCTGTCGGGTCCAGGTATCGCCTCATGCTACCAGTAGTGACACTGACCCTAGCCAAATGCAAAACTGGTGAAAAACAGTCCGAAAAGATGAGTAGGGAAAAAATGTCAGTGGCCTCCACCTGTAAAACCATTCCTGTTTTGGGGGTTGTCTCACTGTTGCCCATCTAGTGCACCTGCTGTTAATGTCATTAACACTAAAGCAGCTGAAACTGATTACCAACCCCCTCTGTTACTTAACTGACCAGATCAATATCCCAGGAGTTTAAAGGTATAGCGGAGGATGTTTTACTTCCTGGTGGGTAACCTATACTATTGGTCCTCCTAATTAATAATAATAATTCATTACATTTATATAGCGCTTTTCTTGGCACTCAAAGCGCTTTACATAGAAGGGGGGATCTCCTCAACCACCACCAATGTGCAGCATCCACCTGGATGATGCGACGGCAGCCATATTGCGCCAGAACGCCCACCACACACCAGCTTATTGGTGGAGAGGAGACAGAGTGATGAAGCCAATCAGTATTTTGGGATGATTAGGAGGCCATGATGGACAGAGGCCACTGGGCAAATTTGGCCAGGATGCCGGGGTTACACCCCTACTCTTTCGAAAGACATCTTGGGATTTTTAATGACCACAGAGAGTCAGGTCCTCGGTTTTACGTCTCATCCGAAGGACGGACTAATTGTCAATCATTCTGGTGAATCAAGCAAACTTTTCAAAAAGTGGAGAGGGCGGGACTTATCTAAAATTTGGAAAGATCCTCCGCTATACCTTTAACTGACTTGATGCTATTCTCTGATTAAAAAGTGTTCCCTTTATTTTTTTGAGCAGTGTATATAGGAAACGCAGTCATGTTTTGTAAATGATTAGCTAGATCATTAACTAATCAATTGTAAATGACTTAACTGAATCTACAAAACTTACATAGAATAAAGAACATATCACTTATTAATAATTTATATTATCCGATAGTCGTTTCATAAATGATTCGTTAATCATATATTATAATATATAAATAAACATACATAAAATGTTACTATATCACTTGCTAATCATTTATGAATTTATGAGTTCATCATTAACTAACCATAACTTACTTACAACTGAACGTTATAAGTTTTACCCTCAATATAAAAAACTAGACAACACCACTGTACACAGGTATGTTAAGTCTCAAAAATCTTAATTTCAAATTGTAATAACAGTGTCTGTGTCAAAGTGTTCTCAATATTTTGTACATATACACCAAAATCATTACCTGGTTTGAGAGGAATATTTACACATTCACATCATGGTATGTAAGGTCATAGTTGTATTCATACACATTCACATCATGGTATGTAAGGTCATAGTTGTATTCATACACATTCACATCATGGTATGTAAGGTCATTTTTTAGAAAATGATCAAACTTCATATGGGCATTTATTTATGCCAGAAAATAACATATATGACCTCGGAATTACGGGGACACTGAGGTGTCCTCATAAACCTAGGTGTCCTCATAATGCTGGTGAGTAACCTGACATATTGTCCTTGTAAACCATATACACAAGCACACACACACACACACACACACACACACACACACACACACACACACACACACACACACACACACACACACACACACACACACACACACACACACACACACACACACACACACACACACACACACACACACACACACACACACATACACACACACACACAGTATTCAAGTATTTTTGAGGTAGAAATTAGCCACTTAAGTCAATTGAAGGCATTTCAGCACATACAGTGTATTAAGTAGCTGTATCAGTCAATAAGGCATTTGGATGGTTGGGAAATATATTTATGGTCTAATAAATACCCCAAAGGTTGAATGAAACCTTCATAGACATAATTGAATATTTGCAAAGGTCTTCTCCTGTGGTTTGCAGGTAGGCCTATTTAATTCCCTCAATAAGAGAATGAGATTTTAGATCGTTTAATATAGGGTTTAATTCAAGTCCTATATAATATCAACTCTATGAAGATTTTTAGCATGGATGGATATGACAATGTTAATGTATTTGATCTCGGAGGGATATACTATATCTGTTACCATGCTGCTGCTGCTGCTAAATTGCTGTTGTTGTAGATTATTGCTGCTGCTGCTTTTGCTACAGTACAGTACAGGAACTTACTACTGCCAATACACAGATACGCTGCTGTAAGACATGCTGCTGCTGCACAAACAGCATATATATATATATATATATATATATATATATATATATATATATATAAATTACCCGTAGCAGATCTATACAGCTGGAGCTGGGGAAGATTGAGGGTTTCAGAGGAACTCGAAAAGCGTGCTGCAAACTGCTATAGTGAATTCTAACCAGCCATTTAAATGTTTGAGCAGCAAGCTCATTGGCTGATTCGTGAACCAATCAGCTTGTGCTAAGTAGTTAACACTGTGAATATCATCAGTTTGCGTTAAAGCACCCATCAGCCTGCACCCATCAGCCTGAGTTTCATGACAGAACTACACTGATAAAAATGATTTTGTGGTGAAGTAAATACTACAGAAAAAAACAATGTAATTTACATGAAAAAGTTAGTTCAGGCAAGAATTAAAAAAACAACTAAGTAAATTCTATATTAGTACTCAATTCAAGCATGTAGAAATGAAAGAGTATCAACGTTGTAAAATTAAGTAAAATTACTCAACTTTTCTGATACTGGTGTTCCCATCATGCACTGGGCCTTGAATAATTAATGAGGTTGACTTTTCACTGTTTTCCACCGAGGCTGTATTTACACTGTTTTATCATTGCTTTTGTTTTTAGGATTAGTAACTTGCCATTTTGTGACATTTGGAGTTAATTTTCTATTCAAAATGACACATTCAAACACAAAAACGATCCACCAAATGTTACAGTCATTGTGTGTTGTCTATCAAGTATCGAGGTCTCTGCATGCGTTCACGTGATGCGTAACTTCTGATATGTAGATATGGTGTCTCACACAAAATCTATTGTATTAATTACTTAGATGTTTCTAAGTAAAGCATATACTTTAAAAGTGTGGTTTAATTCAATGTTATATTGTTTGAGTGAAATGTACGGTGGCCGAGAGAGCTCAACGCGCTGCAAATTAAGAAAACACATGCAAACAGAAAAAAACGCATGCAAACAGAAAAAAACACATGCAAATAGAAAAAAACACATGCAAATAGAAAAAAACCCACCAGCGAATAAGAAAACATCTTCATCAGTTTTACAACTCACGTGCGTCCCAATACTCACAACACAACCAAATACGGAAACGCGCTGCAATTACAGAAACGCGCTGCAAAAGTTCACAACAAAACCAAATACAGAAACGCGCTGCAAATAGAACAGAACACAACGGAAATGTTTCCGGGGAACCCAATAAGTGACGGACGGACGGCTCGCGAGCTTTACCAGAGAGACGCGGGCTCTGGCTTTACCTATGCCCTAACGTTACTCTCTTAAAAGGGCAGACGGCAGAGCCCTTGAATTGGGCACTTTGGAGTGAGCGGGGCACTTGTGTGCCATTATGTTGATGAAGGGAGCAACGAAAGACAACGTAATTTCCTCATTATTTTCACCTGGGATGTTCCCATGACAACGCAGCGCGTGTCCATCAGCTGAATAGCTGTTCTTACCAGAAATATAGTATAGGCCTATGTCACACTTCCTGCTTCCGGAACGCGGAGTAGGGATTCAGAACTTCCGGTCAACAGTATTTCTCCATAAGGATTTATATTATCAGCCATAATGTCTAAACCATCCGAGGTAGACTGACCAGGAGCTATGAGGTTGTGAAACGAAGGTTTTTGCTCCTGTAGAAGCTATAAGTTCGTATGAAATCAACCTTGTTTCAAGAAAAACATGTTTTATCCGCGATCTTCTGAAAAAAAACTACACTACCCACAATCCTAAGCGTAGCAGCAACGTCTGCTGATTGGTCCAACTCGCTGTTACCATAGAAACGTTTACCTAACTGGCGAACGGCCCGCTGCTGCTGTTGTAGTGCACCGGGTTGCTCTGCGTCAGGACGTAGAAAGCCATAACTCAGCTTTCACGCTTTTCCACTTGAGAGTTTTCATTTACCATCCGAACCACATCGTCATATGTGACTTCAGGCAGGTTGCGGAGAGATTTGGTCCAGCGGTATCTATCGGACTCCGCCATTGTAAAGAGCTAACCGGAAGAGCTGTATCCCTACTAAAAGACGTACTTCCGGTCTTCAATTTTTTCGTGATATAGGCCTATTAATGCTGTTAACATAACTGTTGCAAATAAATATACATTTTATACAACAAAGTTTTTAAAATATGTGTTATATCTTTGTGTGAGTGTCTCAACTTTAAAACTTGCCGTCTCATATTTGGACCTATAGCTACATTCTAACATTTCTTATGAAACTTATTATAACATAACATGACAAAATGTGTTCAATGTAACTGATGTATAGATTAATGTCTTTTCCTCGTTGGTTTTCTCTATCTTTTTATTTATTTATTTATTTTAGTCTTCAGCTCATTGTTCTTTTTAGTATTCTTATGACATTGAACATATCGCAAATACATTTTGTATGTTGTATACAAAGTTGTATGTCATAAACGTGTCATCTTTGTATGTTTTGCAAAAAAAAAAAAAAAAAAAAAAAAAAAATAGACAGCTGTAAGCACGTCCTAGCACTTATTGGGTTCCCCGGAAACATTTCCGTTGTGTTCTGTTCTATTTGCAGCGCGTTTCTGTATTTGGTTTTGTTGTGAACTTTTGCAGCGCGTTTCTGTAATTGCAGCGCGTTTCCGTATTTGGTTGTGTTGTGAGTATTGGGACGCACGTGAGTTGTAAAACTGATGAAGATGTTTTCTTATTCGCTGGTGGGTTTTTTTCTATTTGCATGTGTTTTTTTCTATTTGCATGTGTTTTTTTCTGTTTGCATGCGTTTTTTTCTGTTTGCATGTGTTTTCTTCATTTGCAGCGCGTTGAGCTCTCTCGGCCACCGTAGTAATGCATTGCAAAGGAAACGTCAACTAAATAGATATTATTCAACCTTTTACTAGCCAAGTTAAAATTACTTATTTTATTTTATTACTTTCACTTAACTTAGTTAAGTAGAGTTTACTTATAATTCCATTTGTGAAATTTACTTAAAAAATATGCGTGCAAAAACTTGCCAAAGAAAAATGAAGTACATTTTACTTATTGTTTTTTTCAGTGTCGGCAGTTAAGCTTATTTGACAGCATTTGTGGTATTATGTAGATTACCACAAAAGCAAAAATCGAAGTTAGGTTGAAACACTTAGAATGGAAGTAGATGGGGCAAATTTTTTAAGATTTAAAAATGTAGAAATGTAAAGCTTGTTTTATAAATGTATTGTATTAATTATGTAGTTAAAACATATTATTTGAGCTGGAAAGCTGTTTAAATCATGAGTGTTGATTCATGAACAGTTTTACATTTTCACGGAAACAAAGTTGTAAA
Source organism: Squalius cephalus (assembly GCF_949319135.1). Taxonomy (NCBI): domain Eukaryota; kingdom Metazoa; phylum Chordata; class Actinopteri; order Cypriniformes; family Leuciscidae; genus Squalius; species Squalius cephalus. The sequence continues at coordinate 21,652,393 of NC_137126.1, forward strand.
ATTGGATATTACTTTATACAGAAAAGGTTAGTAACCTATTATTTATTTACATTTCAAAAAGAAAGGAGTTAAGTGGAATTCTTCTTTTGTGATTTATGCCACAAATTCAGTCAGTTGAGCTCAACTTCTATTGAACCTGCAACATTCAATTAATAATCCACATAACAATATTGTGTCGGGAACAATAATGAAAGGATGTCCATATGTTTCAGTAATGTCTGCCTTTGTGCTGATAGACACCCACTCACATCCTTACATTTGATGTTTGTGTGTGTGTGTGTGTGTGTGTGTGTGTGTGTGTGTGTGTGTGTGTGTGTGTGTGTGTGTGTGTGTGTGTGTGTGTGTGTGTGTGAAAAAAAAAAAAAACCTACAACACTTCACCATGTCTGTATGTCCCAAGAATCTGACGTTCAGCTGGCATTAAACACAAATTTTTCGAAGTTGTGAATTCAAGGGGGTTGCTTTGCCTTGCAATTACACTCAATTTTTTCCACACTTTGCAGCATGTTCATGCCACGCTGGAAGTTTATTGGTGCATGTCTTAACAAAATGAGTCTTTAAGTACCATTTCAGAGCAAGTTTTCCCTCCACTCCTCTACGGCATCATTTTAGATAAGAGTCTATTGGCATTGTGATGGCGCGTAGTTCATCAAACCTATTTCTGACTAAATGAATTCCAGCAGAACTTTCACAGCTCTGATGTTTATATCATGCTGGAGTGAAAGGAACACACATTTGTTCAGCTCAGTCAAATCTCTTCTTCTGTAGTGACAAGATGTAATCTTTAAACAAAGGCTTCAGTCTCTGAGATCTTGAAATCCTACTTTTATGTTGTGTGTGTAACTGTCTGATAACTTCAAAGAAAGGCCTCATTTACAGCAATTGTTGGTAAATTTTGTCTAATATGGCAACAACAAAGGAAATGTATAATTATATAATTGTGCTTGAGCAACACCTTAATTCCCTGGATGTCTCCATGCCCTCATTCTGTCAGGGAAAGTTCACACCCAGCGTTTTATTCTGAAGGAGAGAAACGGGCTACTGTTTACTCTGTAACTAGAGTAATACAAAATACAGTATTAGGTCATTATGTGTCGAGATAAAACTTCCTTTCAGTGTAGGAGTTACTTATTAATGGGCTTGGATGTGTTTGTCTGGAAAAAAATAAAAATCATGTCAGATTCTTAGAATAGAATATTAAGGCAAGAAATACCATAGAAGCATATTTCTGTTCTCAGAATAATTGTTACGTTTCTAAAAATAGTGTTCTGTAATATTTGCAGAAGCTCCGATGGAAATCCCCTTGGATGTAGTGCCCAGCGGTCAAAAGATTTTTCAGTACACTTCCCTGTATTTTCTACAAGTCTGCATATGCAGGATTTATTGGCATCATCATCTGTGACAAGACACGGACTTTAAAAAAAAAAAAAAAAAATGATTGCATTTTTTTTTTCTACCCTACAGACATTTGAAATCACGCAGGAAGTGACAACATTCACTCATTCACTGCTGCCTCCTCAGAATTCAGACTTCCTGTCTCACTTCCCCTGAAGAAAAAGGGTATCTAAATGAATCGAAGAAACGTGCAGGTATCATTAGGCTCTATTTTCTCATTTGTACTGCACTTAAAGAGATAATTCACCCAAAAAATAATATTGTGATCATTTACTTACCCTCAAGAAATGACTTTCTTCTGTGAAACACAAAATCAAATATTTTGAAGAACCTTTGTGTCCAAAGAACACTGGACCTCATTGACTTTCATTGTATAGACGAAAAATTCAATAATAAAGTCAGTCATGCAGGTTTGGAATGACATGAGGTGGGTGAACTATCCCTTTAATTGTACAGAAAATCAGTGCACAATTATTTTGTTAGTGCGTGTTGTGAGATATGCTGGCAAAAAAAAATTATTGACGATGCAGATATACATATCAATGTGTTCTTGACAGACAGCTGTAACCTCAGCAACAATATACAAATGAACAAATGATTACCCTGCCTGGGGGAAACAGCCTGGAGGTTTAATAGGTTAACAGGTATGAATGTTAGGTGCAGAAACAAAAAAAAGGCAAAGATAAAATATGAAGGATAACATCAACTTTCACCTGCTTTAATAAAAATAAAAACAGTGAGAATGAGCATATAATAAAGTGATAAAGTGTAGATAAGATGAGATGCTGCATGCATATTATATAATTCCTTTTGTTTTCAGTCCTATATATAGTTAAAGTCTTGTCCAGAAGTGTATGGATGTATATTTGACTTAGATATATATATATATATTATATGAAAAATCAACATTCACATACCTATCTGCAGTATGGTTCATGGAGTGTTATAAATTATATTGTTTGTGTATATGCAGTATAACAGTTCAATTGCACTTGACATTGTGTATATCTACTAAATGTATGAAGAACTGTACAAAACATAAATATAAAGCTGCACAACTGTTTTCATCTGTGATAGGAAAACACCAAATCAGCATATTATAATGATTTCTGAATGATCTGGAGTAATGGCTGCTAAAAAAAAATCAGCTTTACCATCATAGGAATACAATACATTTTAAAATATATTAAAATTGAAAACAGTTAGGTTCCACTTTATTTCGATAGTCCACTTTAGACATTCTACTAACTATAAGTAACTTTGCAACTACATGTCAATTAACTCTCATTAGAGTATTAGTAGACTGTTAGGTTATGTTTAGGTGTTAGGGTTCGGGTTAGGAGAATAAGTTGACTTGTAGTTGGCCAAGTTACTTATAGTCAGTAGAATATTTGTTGGGGGAGCATCAAAATAAAGTTTTAGCAGTTTTTACTAATAAAGTTTTTACTAATACTCTAATGACAGTTAGTTGACATGTAGTTGCAAAGTTATTATTACTATAGTTAAGTACTTATAGTTAGTAGAATGTCTAAAGTGAACTATCGAAATAAAGTGTTACCAACAGTTATTTATTTATTAGTAATATTCCACTACAGTATTTTTATTTTTTTTTATCAAATAAATGCAGACTTGGAGAACAAAATAGACTTCTTCTACCGACCCCACAATTTTGAACGGTAGTGTGTTTATATTAAAAAGTAATTTAAAATGCAAGGTATGGGGTGATAGCTGGAGCTTTGTTGAGGTTAAGGGTGGGTGGATGTGTGAATGTGTGAGTGTGTGTTCATATACATTCAGTGTGAGGGTTTGTGGTTCTTAGGCCTTTAGTGTAATGGTTGAGCAAAACGAAAGAAAGACAGAGGAGGGGGTACCAACACTTTCACTTCCCCAATTTGGCATCTGCAACTGTCCATTACTGGCAGCTTCCCATCTCTGGGTGACCGAACAGCTCTCCAACCTCAATAAAGAGTGAGTTGTTTGACCAAATTCAGCAATAAGCCAACTGTCATTCTTCCGTCACGCTCAGTAACAGAAATGAAATGAATTAAAATCACATTGAACAAAATGAATTAAGGTTTAATACAGCAGCACTATTTGGTTTGCATACTCTTTTTAATCTCCAAGACTATCATTATTTTCTCGAAACATAAATATAAAAAGAAAGTAAAAAAGTGTTGCATAGAAACAAGAACTTGTTCAGTTCAAAAAGTGGTAGTCTCAAGATAAGACCTCTGATTTTTTTTTCTTTTGTGCATCTATACAACTGTACATACCATGTTTGATTACTTTAGAAATTGAAAATTTCAAATCCAATATTAAGTAAGATTTGGACACACAAAAAACAAAGTGATTTGTTTCACAATATCACTTTGACTGATAAAAATGTACAGTTATGTGATACAGTTAGTGTTTGTCAGGATTTGCTTAACACATTTTGACAAAGTTGGATAAGAGAAAGATAATTAAAATAATTAATTAAAATAATTAAAAACTCATTAAAAACTTTTAAATTGGAATAATGTTTAATATATCATAGTTGTAATATATGTTGGGTAAACAATTGAACAATTATGTAACTAATGAATCACATTGCTTTCTGTGATTAATAATAATAGGTGTGATTCATGATTTCTTCAAATTAATGAGATCATGAATACTATGTCTGTACTTTTTAAACTTAAACTTGACACATACAGATTATTTTAATAAATGCACGCATCCATGCCACAAGGCCTAAACTGCAAACCTATCAGACTTCTGTTTGTCTTTATAATTTATTAACATTTGAATTCAGTTATACTCAATTTTCATTTATTTGTATAGTGCTTTTCACAATAAGGCTACATATTGTTTCAAAGCAGCTTTAAAGAAAATGCATGTTTTAGGTTTAGAGTGATTGTTAGAAGTGACTGTGTCCAAGTAATGTCCAAATGTCAGAAATGTATAGATCTAAGGCAATACAAATCATACAGTTAGCTAACATCATGTATTCATTCAAGCACAACAGTGAGTTTATTAAAGCAGTTATTATGAGTTGTGATCATAATAATTACAATATATAGAAAATTTGGAAGCTGTGTATGTTGATTCAAAGTTTGCATCATCTGAAGTCCTCACAGGGGTTGGTGTCATCTTTTCACAGGTGTTGGGTTATCTGAAATCTCCGAAAGAGGCTATTGATCCAAACTGGAGCTTGCATAATCTTTAAATACTTCGGGATGAGCGTCCCGAGGTAGAAACTGAAACCAAATGGAAAATAATTAGTGTAGCTGCTGTTCATATTTCAAGCAATAGATAATCATGTTCATTTGATCTGATATAACTGGATTTGCAAGGTTATGAGATGCATTATGTGAATGCTTGGCTAAAGAGATGTTTCTTTAATCTGGAATTTCTTTAAAATTGGGAGAGTGTGTCTGAGCCCCGAACATTATCAGAAAGCAATTCCAGAGTTTAAATGCGAAAACGCTCTACCTCCTTAGATATTGTAAGTGCCACCAAAAGTCCAGAATTTTGTGACCTTAAAGAGCGTGATGGATTGTAGGGCAATAGAAGATCGGTTAAATACACAGGAGCTAAACCATTTAGAGCATTATAGATCAGTAGCAATACGTTGTAATCGATATGAAACTTAATAGGTAACCAGTGTAGAGATGGTAAAATTGGGGTCATATGTTTATAATTTCTTGACCTGGTAAGTCTAAGTCTAGCAGCTACATTTTGGACTAACTCTTGTTTATTCTGTATGTAGTACAACCATCTGCATTACAGTAATCTAGTCTAGAGGTCATGAATGCATGAACTAGCTTTTCTGTAACTTAGCATTGTTTCTGAGGTGGAAGAAGGCTGTTTTTGTAACATGAAATGTGATTTTCGAAAGACAAGTTCCTTTCTAATATAACACCTAGGTCTTTAACTGTAGAGGATGAACTAACAGTACATGATGACAAATGTATTCTAAGAGATTTTGTGTGCACATTTTTGGTCCACCTAAGTCAATACCTCATCTGAATTTAATAGAAGAAAATTACTGCTCATCCACAATATTTTGTATCTTAAACACACTCTGACAAATATCATCAGCAGAACAGTGGATACTAATTCCATGTTTTATAATTATATTACCAAGGGCCTAAAACAGACCCTTGCGGCACTCCATAATTTACTGACATTAACTTGGATAACTATCAATTTAAATAAGCAAAATGGTAACTTTCAGATGGGTGCAATATAAACCATCTTAATGCCTGTCCCTGAATACCAATGTAATTTTGTAATCGACCTAAGAGTATGTCATGATCTATTGCATTGAACGCAGCACTAAGATTAAGTAAAACTAGCCTTGGTCAGACTCTAAAAGTCATTTGTCATTTTAACAAGCACAGTTTCTGATGGGGCCTGAATCCTGACTGAATTTTTCCAAAGATATATTTTTTTATTTTATTTATTTATTTTTTACAAGGAGCAGCACAACTTTTTCTAATACTTTAGACATAAATGGAAGATTTGAAATGCATCTGTAATTTGACAATATATTTGGATCTAGTTCTTAATGAGAGCCTTAAAGGGATAGTTCAGGATTTTAGACATGAATCTCTATAGCTTCCCCATAAGCAGTGTGGTGCATTGACCATGACTTACCCCCGACAGCGTCCTGTGAGCCGAGCTCCGGTCCAGTTTTGGTCAAGATGAAATTAGTCCGGCAAGTTTGCTGGGGTCACGGCAATAAAGCTTTTTTCTTCTCAAATCAATATGTGTTCAAAAGAGTGATATATTTGCAGCACAAAACCGCTGTCTATGGAGAGGTCAGACCTCGTAATGGCTTGGCACTATTTTCTTCCCCGTCATATCACTGCGCGCTGCCGCTACCTACAGCCAGCTGGGAGCCGCGCACGTGTCACTTTGTTTACAGCTCGTAAAGAGAACGATAACATGTCTGACTACAGCAGCGACGATGACAACATTGACTTCGACACACAGCCAAAAAGATTACAAACTGATCGCTCTTGGTGAGTAGCTATGTTAGCTCGTTCGTGTAGCTGTTCTGAGCACTTAAACACTGCTGTAAACACTGCCGAACAACTGAAAAAGTGGTGTGCGCCTGCGCAGCTCCCAGCTGGCTGTAGGTAGCGGCAGCGCGCAGTGATATGACGGGGAAGAAAATAGTGCCAAGCCATTACGAGGTCTGACCTCTCCATAGACAGCGGTTTTGTGCTGCAAATATATCACTCTTTTGAACACATATTGATTTGAGAAGAAAAAAGCTTTATTGCCGTGACCCCAGCAAACTTGCCGGACTAATTTCATCTTGACCAAAACTGGACCGGAGCTCGGCTCACAGGACGCTGTCGGGGGTAAGTCATGGTCAATGCACCACACTGCTTATGGGGAAGCTATAGAGATTCATGTCTAAAATCCTGAACTATCCCTTTAATAATGGCTAGCTTGAATGATCTTGGAACATGACCCAGAGATAGAGATGAGTTAATAATATTGAGTAGAGGCTCTTCTGTTACAGGTAACAACTCTTTCAGTAATTTAGTGGGTGATGCATCTAAAAAACATGTTGTTGGTTTAGATGCAATGATAAGTTTATTTAGCTCTTCCTGTCATATAGTTGTAAAGCACTGCAATTGTTCTTGAGAAGGAATAATTTAGGCTGAATCATAAAATGCTGTCAAAGGTTGTACATTTGCAATTGTTTTTCTGATGCTTTCGGTTTTCTCACTGGAGAAATTCCTAAAGTCATTGCCTACTATTAAACTATGTTGGGATATTCAGTTCAAGATATTTCTGTTTATTTGTTAATCTAGCCACTTTACTAAATAAAAACCTTGGATTGTTTTGGTTATTTTCTATGAGTTTGAAGTGATGCTCAGCCCTGGTGACTTTTAGAATCTTTCCACATGATTCTAAAGATCTCTGAATGAGTTTGTTTCCATTTGCGTTCTAGATTACGAGTTTCTTTCTTGAGAGGAGTAATACTGTTTTACCATGGTGCCGTACTTTTCTCTCTATACTGCTAGTCATTTTCTCAAGTTCATTTGTGTGTTTGAGTACACTGAGCAGCTGCTGATACTTATCAAGCAGGTTATTTGTGAATATTTAGTGGTTGGGATAATTGTTCTACCTGGACGAACATTTGGAGCGATATGGCAAATGTCAGCAGTACGCACATTACAAGGTGATCAGTGACACATCATCACTTTGCTGTAGAATATATAAGGTCAGTACCATGCGATATATTTATTTATTATACATATATTATGTATATACACTCACCTAAAGGATTATTAGGAACACCATACTAATACTGTGTTTGACCCCCTTTCGCCTTCAGAACTGCCTTAATTCTACGTGGCATTGATTCAACATTGATTCAACAAGGTGCTGAAAGCATTCTTTAGAAATGTTGGCCCATATTGATAGGATAGCATCTTGCAGTTGATGGAGATTTGTGGGATGCACATCCAGGGCACGAAGCTCCCGTTCCACCACATCCCAAATATGCTCTATTGGGTTGAGATCTGGTGACTGTGGGGGCCATTTTAGTACAGTGAACTCATTGTCATGTTCAAGAAACCAATTTGAAATGATTCGAGCTTTGTGACATGGTGCATTATCCTGCTGGAAGTAGCCATCAGAGGATGGGTACATGGTGGTCATAAAGGGATGAACATGGTCAGAAACAATGCTCAGGTAGGCTGTGGCATTTAAACGATGCCCAATTGGCACTAAGGGACCTAAAGTGTGCCAAGAAAACATCCCCCACACCATTACGCCACCACCACCAGCCTGCACAGTGGTAACAAGGCATGATGGATCCATGTTCTCATTCTGTTTACGCCAAATTCTGACTCTACCATCTGAATGTCTCAACAGAAATCGAGACTCATCAGACCAGGCAACATTTTTCCAGTCTTCAACTGTCCAATTTTGGTGAGCTCGTGCAAATTGTAGCCTCTTTTTCCTATTTGTAGTGGAGATGAGTGGTACCCGGTGGGGTCTTCTGCTGTTGTAGCCCATCCGCCTCAAGGTTGTGCGTGTTGTGGCTTCACAAATGCTTTGCTGCATACCTCGGTTGTAACGAGTGGTTATTTCAGTCAAAGTTGCTCTTCTATCAGCTTGAATCAGTCGGCCCATTCTCCTCTGACCTCTAGCATCAACAAGGCATTTTCGCCCACAGGACTGCCGCATACTTAATGTTTTTCCCTTTTCACACCACTCTTTGTAAACCCTAGAAATGGTTGTGCGTGAAAATCCCAGTAACTGAGCAGATTGTGAAATACTCAGACCGGCCCGTCTGGCACCAACAACCATGCCACGCTCAAAATTGCTTAAATCACCTTTCTTTCCCATTCTGACATTCAGTTTGGAGTTCAGGAGATTGTCTTGACCAGGACCACACCCCTAAATGCATTGAAGCAACTGCCATGTGATTGGTTGATTAGATAATTGCATTAATGAGAAATTGAACAGGTGTTCCTAATAATCCTTTAGGTGAGTGTAAATGTATACTACTGTAGGTTTAATTATAAATCTCTCATATATATATATATATATAGTTTAGGTTTATAATTAAACCTAGTGTATGATTAAAACATCAATCACAGAACATGGCCAATTTTAACTTTTAATTTAAACAAACATTAATCATGACATAAATTGTAAAACATGTCACATTTAGTGCCTTCATTTATTTACAAATAGGTAAATGATTTCTCTCTCATGACCTCAGGTAAGGATCACTGTTTTAGTTTAATGAATTGTGAATATGAACAGGTTTTACATATCTTTGAATTAGTGAAAAGCAATTACACATCATTGAAACAGATAATTTCTTCATGTACAACATAGTTAATTTATCCTCCAGGCGTAGTACAGTTGTTTTGTGTGACAAAGTGTGAAGAAAAATGAGGTGTGGTGCAAGTTTCTTGATCCAGCCTCAGATGTAGTATTCACTTATTGTTGTCAGCAAATCCATATCGGTTACATGGGCTACTGTGATGGAACTGCACCATTTGTTTTGGCCATGTGGACTGTATTCTGTAATCTCTCCAAGCTGTCTGGGGTGGGGTTTGTGTGTTTTAGCTGGTGGCTGGTGTGTGTGTTGTGTGGGTGTGTGAAAAGATCCGCCACGGTCCAGCTGCTCAGCGCTCGACCCAACTAGAGCCACCGCACGGCCGTCCTCTTGGCTGACTCTCCGGGAAGTGCTCCATGAATCAGATGTGAATCTGGCCACGCACCCTGTTGTTTACAGACGATTGAAATGTTATTTGTTACAATTCCAGGAGTGTTCTGTCCCGAGACAAATGAGCTTCTCAGGAAGCTCGTTAAACAAAGCTTGACCACATTCAAAACACTGCCTCATCCACAACAGACGTTTGTTTGTCCCATTAATTTTACACGGTTGTGCCAAACTAGCTGGTAAGAATAGGCTTCTTAAAAGAGCAGCAGTTCATTTGAGGATCTTTGCTGTGCGGATAATTGTGCAGTGCACTGTAGAAAAAGAGATGTTCGTAGACTGAAACAATTTGCATGGCTTCTTTTGCCTTCAGTTCTTAATAATTTCAAATAAATGACAAGTTTCTTAAAATCTGCTATCATTCTAAAAATTACATATACAATTATGTGAAAAAGAAAGGACACCCTGTTGAATTCTATGGTTTTATGTATCAGGACACAATAAAAAAAAAATAATAATAATTTGATCCTTGGCAGGTCTTAAAATTAGATAAATACAACCTCAGATTAACAACAACACATGACATATTACACTGTGTCATTATTTATTTAACAAAAAACTAGGCCAAAATGGAAAAGCCATGTGTGACAAACTAAGTACACCCTTACTGCTTCCATTGGAATTAAGAGGGTGATAGCAGTCATGTGCTGCTAGTCAAATGTCTTTGATTAACTGATCATCAGCAAGTGTGTTCACCTCTATAAAAGCAGAAGTTTTGGCAGTTCGCTGGTCTGGAAATATCCAGTGTGTGTTAACACAATGCCAGGGAAAAAAGACATCAGCAATGATCTTAGAGAAGCAATTGTTGCTGCCATTAATCTGGGCAGGGTTAAAATGCCATTTCCAAACAATTTGAAGTCCATCATTCTACAGTAAGGAAGATTATTCACAAGTGGAAAATTCAAGACAGTTGCCAATCTTCCCAGGAGTGGACATCCCAGCAAATTCACCCCAAGGTCAGACCGTGCAATGCCCAGAGAAATCGCAAAACACCCAAGAACTACACCTCAGACTCTACAAGCCTAACATTTTTAATGTTAAAGTTCATGGAAGTACATTTACAAAAATATGGGATAAGTATACAATGTTTGGAAGGTTTGCCAGGAGAAAGCTTCTTCTCTCTAAAAAGAACATGGCAGCACAGCTTAGGTTTGCAAAGTTGAATCTGAACAAACCTCCAGACTTCTAGAACAATGTCCTTTGGACAGACGAGACCAAAGTGGAGATGTTTGGCCATAATGCACAGCACCAAGTTAAGCGAAAACTAAACGCAGCATATCTGCTCAAACACCTCATACCAACTGCCTATCACAGTTCATCATGATGGGTTGACAACTTTTGGTTTGTTTTGCAGCCACAGGACCTGGGCACCTTGCAGTCATTGAGTTGACCATGGACTCCTCTATATACCAAAGTATTCTGTCAAATGTGAGGCTGTCCAACTGCTAAAGCTTGGTCGAATCTGGGTCATGCAACAGGACAATAATCCCTTTGTTCTACAGTAAATAAGACACCAACAGTTAATAAATAAAACTGTACAATTGATATAATTATTGGTACTACAAATTGTCTAATCATTTTCTTGCATGCCCCAGTTTTCCAATGCTAAATGCTAATGTCTTAAGAGCAGTCCATTACTGGGCTACATCTCATAATTGCTCCTACATCTTCAAATCAGAAGTTAGAGCAAAAAGAAGCAGGAAATAAAGAAGAAGAAAAAAGATAGTACTATATTACTACAGCTGAGGTCATTAATGAGCATTGCTCATGCTGCCTTGGCAACCATTAGCGCAGGAATGTCACTAATAGCATGGGAGTGATGTGAAAATTATTGTCAGATTCAATTAGGATCCTTCCTAAGTACCCAGCAGGTCCTGTCCGTGGCCATCATTGGTTATACCCTTAATTAAGGGTGGGGAAAAAAAATGTGTGAAAATGCTTCCAGAGTCAAAATACAGAACTCCATAATTTATTAGAAATGATGTTCATCCAAGTATATTAACAATAACACAAGAAAAGTCTGAAATTTCCTGCTCAGTAATCTCAGCAACTAAAATACCTTTGCTTTATGTAGCATCTTAATGGTAAACATGTTAACGTTAACTGGAAATCTCATGCTGCTACTGTATCTGCACAGGTGGCTGGTGTGGCAGCAAGTGAAACTATATAATTTTTTTTTTTTTATTGGATTGGGTGGTGGTGGCATCAGATTGGTGAATCATGTGTGGTTAACGTGTTTGGACACTATGGAATGTGGGCGGCTGCAGGGCTGCCACATAAAAGCAGTCAACTAAAGAGTGGCATAGCTGTGGCCAGACGTTGAAGGTGCTGCCAGCTTGTGCCAGACCCTCACGCCACTCCATCCCACCCCAATTTTTTTAGTCTACAGTTTGATGCATTTTTATGTTGCATTAACGAAGCATCACTCTTTCACCCCATTCAACAAAATCCTGCTTGTGGCATCATATCAGATTTTTGCCAAACATTTACTTTTATGCAGTCTTTTTACTACACCATGGTTTCTAACATTTGTGTTTACAACGTGTTCAAGGTTTTCTGATTAATTTGTGCAGAATTCAAGGAATGTCGACAGTGTCTAATCTGACAAACAGCGAGTCTTTTGCATGGCTTAGATTCAAAACTGTGATAAGGGCTTGAGTTGAGGTCCTCACCTCGGCACAGTAATTAGCCGTGCCTTATTATGTGTTCTCGCTCCAAGGTCGGAAATTACATATTTTGTTCATTTGCAACCAATTTTCTTCTTCAGGCAAATTAATCACATTGTTTGACCACCCCTGACATTTTGTTGCCTCGTTTATTGAACCAAGACCTTAGACCTCAGAGGTTTTACTGAGGCCAACCTGAAGAAGACTCATTTCTGTATTTGACGCTCCATGAAAGGTAGTCCTTACGTAACTGAATTGTATGTCAAATAAGTCAGGCAATAATTCAACTGCAGACAATTTATTTTCTAAGCCCTGCTCCGAGTCTGAACATTCATCACTCTCACAGTATATCTACAGACATACTGTATATGAGTGAGCAAACATAAATAGCATTTGGGGGAACATTCTGTGTCGAGCACAACTTGTACCATAGCACGTCTTACGCGCTTCTCTTTAAAACAGGATTCTGGCCGCTTGCCACCATCTTCACAAAGGACGTGCAGGAACCCAGAGGCATGAAGACCATGCCTGGGTGGAGTGCCTTTCCCCTGGGTTTCTATGGTCTGGGAACCAGTAAATCGTGGATGTTCCTCTGGGTTTTCAGACTGGGTGCAGTCCTGTGGTTGTTGAGAAGGTAGTTGTTCTAGTTGTATACTGTGAGAAGGATCTTAATGTTTCTGCACAAGATAATGAGACTGAGTTTGTGCATTTGTGTTAATTTGAGGACCTTTGTGTCTGCAAGTAGTTTCCTATAATGGTTTCTTTAATAGTGATCGACAAGCTCTTTAAAAAAGTGTTACCCACTTAAATGGGTATGTGTGTATGCAAACTGAAATCTGTAATCCTGCAACATATTGGGGATGTTGACAAAAAGAGAGTGCCATGCTTGTGAGTTAGAAAGAAACTGGGCCAACAGAATCTCATTGGTATTTGTACAGTATGTTAAGTGTGGCAGTAAAATGTATCTTTATATATTTAAATATATACAATTATTGGTCCCACTTCATATTAGGTGTCTTACATTTAAACTAATAATTTGATACAATGCACTTATTGTGTGCATACATGTTTTTACGTTGTACTTATATTTTAAAAAGTACCTGCATGTAATTACATCTGTAACCTCTTAAAGGGGTGGTTCAGGATTTTCAACATCGGACCTCATTTTCAAGTGAGCCTGGTTGTTATTCATCAGTGGAGACAGTTTTCAAAAAAATTCATCCAGTCCTTTCTTTTGGATAGTTCGCCTATGCTAGGCTAGCGCGAGTCAACGGTGCACGTTAGCCTGCCATTAAAAACAGTTTTACCCACTCCACAGTACACCAAAAGCAAATAAATTATAACGCCAGACTATCAATGTAAATGTCTGTTGAGAGAATAATGTTAGAAATCAAACTACCCTTTCATCACATTGCATTAGTTATAATTTGTTCCCTGTATTTATAAGCAGTCTACAGCAGCTGCGGAGTTATATTTGGTTACCTAGGAAACCGAGAGAGCCGGTCCACATAACAATCACGCAAGTGTATTTACCTGCCGCAGATAATTGAGATACAAGAGTACTTTGATTTCTAACATTATTCTCTCAATAGACATTTACATCGATAGTCTGGCGTTATAATTTATTTGCTTTTGGTGTACTGTGGAGTGGGTAAAACTGTTTTTAATGGCAGGCTAACGTGCACCGTTGACTTGCGCTAGCCTAGCATAGGCGAACTATCCAAAAGTAAGAACTGGATAATTTTTTTTGAAAACTGTCTCCACTGATGAATAACAACCAGGTTCACTTGAAAATGAGGTCCGATGTCGAAAATCCTGAACCACCCCTTTAACCTACCCACACCACCAAACCTGTCCCTAATCTTACCCGTATCCCACCTCAGTAGCAGCAAAAGTGTTTTTTCCTCTCCTCTCAACACAGTACATTGAACTTATTGTTTGATGTAAGTTCATAGTAGTTAAAGACACCTACTATAAAGTGTGACCGAATTATTGGGTTACATAAAGTATGTGTACATGTAAATGTTACTTATGAATGCTAATCAGATCAGGCTGGCTTGAGATAATATTGCAGCCACTGATTCAAGTGTACAGTATATTTAAGGACATTGAAGGTGGTATGGCAAGGGTTCATTCAATTCATGTCAAAACAGCACATTATATGTGAGGGTTGGACCCCCAAATGGTGCATATCAAATGACCTCAATTACTCCAGACTGCCGTCCACAGCACACAACATGCTGCACTTTGCACGAAAGCATCTCATTTGAAGTACACGCTTGCAAATTATTCCGGAGCCAAAACCAAAATTATATGAACTGCAACAAATCTACGGGTTTTGTGTGGATGGTAAATTCCTTCAATTCTTGTGGCCACTTCTGAAGGTTTAGTTTTTATAAAAAGCACTTGTGGCAGCTGAGCAGGACTGGTGCATTGTAATTGGCTGCATATAAAGAGAATGAAGTGATCTTCATCTTGTTGGTCACAAGAAATGTCTTGCAGGCATCGAAGAGACTTTTTGTCATTGTTGGAATACTAAAGCAAATAATTTCTTCCTTTGAACTGCTGAAACTTGTGGCCCACTTTACTGATGCATTGCAAAGAGCAGCCGTTCAGTTCCTCGTGTTCCTTTTAAAAAACAATAGGCATAAATCAAATACGCATGGCAGCTCCTGTACCAATGGATAGATATATTACAGCTGTCTCTGTTGTCACTCACTTAGATGGACAGCAGGAGCTCATTAGACTTTAGCCGGGCTAATATTATTATGGATAAATAAAGAGGTCTACCTATACCTGTTATTATCCCATTATGCAACCTAACCCTGGCCTACAGTCTTCAGAAACATTTAGACCTCAACTGTTTGTTCTGGGACGTATTTATAACTTCCCCCCTTGTGACTAATAGTATGTCCTATAAGCAGACAGAATATGTCAGTGAGAAGCTGAGAGATGCCAGGCCAAAAATGGCCGCTAGCCTCCCCTTTCACTTTAACACTATTTACAGAGGCAGTACACACGAGCCCTGAGCTTTAGCTGCAATATGGAAAGTGTTCCCAGAAGCCGGCTGCAATTTGCTCTGTTGCTGCCCAGTGGATCCGGCTCAGACTGCTCTCGCCCAAATCTGCCACACACACACACCTCTCACCCATCTCACACAAATGCTCATCTTTTAGGCTCAGTTCAAGACCTCCACTAAAACCGAGTGACATTCTGTCCAATAGCAGCCACATTCAGCCTTCTTTAAACACAACATTGTATTTTGTTTCTTTTTCTCTGGTTTGCTAGGAAGCAAGAAACTTACTTTATTTATTTATTTTACTACTACTACTATTGTAGTTTTTAATTATTTTTTTATTTTATGTTTAGTTTTTACTTATTTCCAGTTAGTCATTTCTGCACTTCAACTTCAACTTATTTCAGTTAGTTTTCAAGGCAGCATTTCTAATTTTCGTTTAGATTGTTTTTCCATCAAACATTTTATTTCATGTCAGCTTAATTTCAATTAACAAAAAAATAGTAATAATCCTGTCTGGTTGTTGTTACAGTGTAGCACCCTCTACAGTAGGGAAATACTGGACGCTTGACTGATGAATGATGAAGAATGTGTTGGAAAAGTGCATTTGTGCTGAAGCCACAGGCTTGGTAACCTTGGTTTCACATGCTACTCATTGAAAATATTGTGCTATTTGGATCATTGCAGAGCATTACAGAGTGCTTAGGGTGTAATAACTTTAAATGACCAAAAATGGGATTTTATCTACATAACAAAGGAAACTGGCTACCACATTTCCTTCCATAGAAACGAGTGGATAAACACACGTTTAAAGGATGAATTAACGCAGGTATATAGATCAGAATATCAGTTCTATATAGATAAGTATATATTTTCAGACCAAGTGTAAAGTAATACTGCCAGTTAAGTCTAATCAGTCTGCCTTGCGGCCGACAGCAGCCTTGTTCTCATCCTGCATGTCAGCCTAACATACAGAATAGTCGTTGACTCCGAGATACCGTCTCGGACCACCAACGCAGGGCTTTCCCTGCAAGCTTTGCTCTGTTTCACAGCCAGCAGAAGAATTCAGAGACCTTCTTTCAACCCTAGGGAACCGGACATTGAACAAAAACCAGCACTCTAGACCCAGACGGCAACATAAAACTGAAAAGTCAATTTTCAGACCTATTTTTTTTTTTGTTCATACAAACGATCTTAGTCCCTGTCCAACTTTCAAGAGACAAAGAAAAATACAATTAGAGCTGTCGTTGTGTCTTATGCTAAGCTTTCCTGGAATTGTAAATTGTACAGTAAATGTCCTATTCCATTAGCTGTACTTATAGCCACGAATGTTCATTTTAGAGGATATTTAAGTGTGTTGATTTTTCATTTGCGAGCTCCTTGCACAAAATGAAATTGGTAATTTATAAGAAAGCGAGGGGAAATGAGAATGGCTTTGTGTACACATCCCTCTGGCAAAGCATTCCATAAACTGAGGGGTAATCACAATAATTGTCTGGTGACAGAATATGCTGATTATATGATTATTTATGCATGTAATTGGCATTATTGTTATTTTTAGCTGGAAGTTAATTGCTAATGTAGATCCTGTAATTGGATCAGCATATTGCAACATTGCAATTCTATTAGCTCCTAATAACTGCCACAAAGTGGGAACACTTGGAGTGGGTGGAAGGTGTTTTTTTTTTTTTCTTCGGAGGCTAAGTATCTGCCTCTGTGGAACAGGAGAAAAATGATAATACTTAAAAGAGTTTAATTAGAAAATATTACAAAATGTTTTGCCAATGGAACCAGGGACTTTTTTTTTTTTTTTACGATATTCAAGAAACTATGTTTATTTCTTACGGACAAATATCCACATATTGTGTTGGAATGTTTTTGACATAAAGTATTACACAGAATTAAATATAAGATGTATTTGAAAGAAGCACTTAATGAGGCATTTAACTGTGCTTTCAATGTCAAGAAAGGCAGCCTGCCATAATTTCACCTAGAGAGCTGGTTACATAAGTTTCTCAATGGTCAACACTTTATCTCAAATGTGACAGCCCTATTGTCTTGTTAACAGGGGAAGAGACTGAAAAAGCTGGTTGTATTACCTCAATCTTTCACAATCAGATCAGAGCGAGTAAAAGGACGATGGCGTCTTGGTGAACTATGTCAAAAGATAAGAGCATATAGACTGAGCTCTGTAATGTATCATTTGACAGAGGGAACCTTTGTTATCAAATGGAGGCATTGGAGCGTAAGTCTCTCTGTCACGTAGGGGACGGGTCCAGTCTCACCGCTGATATGAAAGGCTCATTACGGGGCTCTTATCGCGCTGGCATGAGGCTAATTGACAAGGTCTGCTAGTCGGCAGTGATGGTCTCCATCTTCTGCTGTGGGATATTTGTCTTTATCAGTCATCTGATCCTTGACTAGCAGACTGCAAGGAGAAAGGGACAGTCAAGAGCGTGTGGTATTTCCTCAACTTGTATCTGTCTCTCACTATCCATCTCTCTCTCTCACTATATTACTTCTGACAAGAGCTCTCCTGGGATACTGCCTGTCCTAAAGGCTTCAGAAAATACAAAAGAAGACATGTGGACAAGAGTCTGTGGCAGATCTGCAAACTGCTTCTGAGGTGTTATATCATGTCTAAAGTCTAAACTGACTACATTCCAAACAGGACCTAAAATCAGGAATACATATTTAACATTAGTTAAGATAATCGCATTATAAAATGTCACTTATGCGCACCTAGGCTGCATTAATTTGCATTTATTTATTATAAATTATACAGTACAGCATATTATTGTTATTGTTATTATTATTATTACAAAAAATAGAAAGAAATATATTGCAACTTAAAATAAAGCTAAATTTTCAGCAACCATTACTCCAGTATTTAGTGTCACATGATGCTTCAGAAATCAGTTTTGTTATATATATATTTAAAAAATATATATATTTCATTTATTATTTCATATTTCATATTACTTTAGCATTTTTTTTTTAATATAAATATTTTGTAAGATTATAAATGTCTTCAATGAAATATACATTTCTTACATTTTACACACACAAAAAAAAACGACTTATGGCCACAAACTTTTGAACAGTAGTCTACATATTTCTATATTTTTTAAGATAGAAAGAGGAATACCAAATTAAATATAATTAAATTAATGTTTTATTTTTATTGTTATGGATATGTTTTGTTGTTATTCAGATATTACAAATTGTAAATATATTAAAACTGTATGAAAAGTATTCAATTAGAAACATCTTTAAAAGTTTATTGAATTATCCAAAACAGAAGCTGTTTCTTTTTTTAAGAATTGTTGGGTTTTTTGCCTTCATCTATAGAGGACAGTATGGAGAGCAGACAGGAAGCAGAGTGGGGGTGGGGGGTGGACTGGTGGTGACGAGATGGGAAAGTACCACAAGCCAGGACCTCGCTATACTGTATGTCAAAGCGCTGCCCACGAGGCTATCAGCTCCGACAAAATAGAAGCATTTTCACTAGTGGTCTTAGAGTTTCAGACCCAACTGTACATAAAGAATAGAATGATACTTGTTAAAACGTTTTAATACAAATAATGCATACTAGTTATAGCACAGGTTCAGTCTAAAATGTTAAAAGTAGGGACAGTTGTGTGGTTGGTTTGGTGTTTGTTTTCTTTCAAGTGTGATTTTTATTTTTATTTTTTTTCTTATGACAGACATGGTATTGTTTCACTCTAAGTCAGAATCAGGGCGTAAGTCTAAGTAGATTTGTTTGAAAGTAATGCTGAGTGAGTTGGGTTTGAGTCTTCTTGTGTGTAGGTTTCCACTGACAGTGTGAGGACATGAAAAATACTGTAATAACACCTTGTCATTGTGAACCTAATGATGCATGTCTGTCCCCAGTCTCCAGACTGGCAGGGTGACAGCCTCTCTCTCTCTCTCTCTCTATCTATCTCGCTGTCTTACTTCCCCCACCCACCACCATGTTTGCGCACACACATACACAATCAGTCTCCATTTTGTGACCAAGAGAAATGACACAGCCATGACACGTTCTCTCATGATGAGAAGTACCCCATTACAACACAGACACACATACATTTTCAAAACCTATGCTGCCTCTGTAGACAGCATTTAAAAACATCAAGGGTGCTTCCGACATGAGGGTTGTTCCAACAGGTTGTCACTTAAATTATTTTGCCTTCTAATGCTACCTTTTCACTATCTTCACCAAACGACAGACCGGAAGTCATTCATTTCCAATGTATTGGAGTTTGGTCCGATCGTTTGCATATTTGGAATTTTCAGATCCGATTTGAGTTTTTATTTGAAGATTGAGTTTAGTGAAAAAATATTTGTGACCTGTGCTGGCAAAATGAGTCGGAATGTCAACGTCGTGGTTACGAGCTACAGGCAAAACAAGTGAAATATGTCAATTTTGGTCGAATTTGAGGTTTTCACAAAAAGTTGTTAATTAAGAGATTATATTGCTCCAAATAGCAATTAAACATCTAATATTATCTTTATTTGTATGTTTTCTGAGAGGAGTACCTTCCTAAATCATGAAAAATTGCCGTTTTTCTCTGCTCGCTTCTCAACGACTGGTGCTTCCCCTCAGCACAAGTTTGGTATCGTTGTAAAGTGCAGCATTCCAACTTCGCGAATATTCATAGCAAATTCTCAAAGGCATGAGTCTGAATCAAGGAAATGTGATTTTCAAATCAATGATGTAAACAAAACCATATTGTTGCTAATCAGTCGCAAAAATGCCTTCGGTATCAAACACCACGCGCGGTGGTGTATTGTGGTATCATGAAAGCGTCCAAACCAATTTTCAAGCTTTTAATAAAAAAAATTGTCGATATATAATGCGATTTTGTAATGTATATGAATGATAGTGAGCGTGCTCATTCGGTGGCTAATGCTTTATGCACTGCGATCTCCAATTATTGTCGGAGCAATTGACGTTTTGCTCAAGTTATTAATGACTACTTCAGTGATAATAAGTGAAAATAAGATAATTGTGGACAAATCTTAACAATGTAGCAAATCTTGAACAATGGTTGGCACAATATGAAACTGTCATGGCTGTGTTGATTACTATTAATCTGGCCACACATCCATGCAGGGAAAATCATAAAAATTCTTTCACAGAATGTAGTCTTTTTTATAAACTTGTTATAATGAGATGGACAATTTGTTATTTATTGTTCTTATTGATATTCTGTTGCATTTTTGCTACATGGATTGCTACATGGGTAGCCCTAAACCAGTGACACACTTCTCAAACTGACTGCTGAGCAGAAATATCAGTTAGGTAACAATGATAAATAGTCTTTATATAAATATTTTCAATAAAGTTGAACATTATTTTCCCTATGGGTTATGGGTTTTCATGTGTGTGCCAAATTTGGTGTTATTACCAGGGATTTTAAGGTGGTTTCTCTGTGATTTTGTTTTGGAACCTTCAGAAAAATTTTACTTGACTTTTCTCAAATTTGACTATCGACTTTAAACAGGTGTAGCTCATACATTTTTTTGACCAATTCCAACATATCAAACATGATTTTTTTATTTTTCTCTTAATTGAGAATGTGAAAATAACAAGAACAAATTTTTGACAATTTGCTCATTTTAATTTTGAGTTTCTAAATTTACCAGCACGGCTCACTTTTAAACAATTATGTAAAGTTATAATAATGAAAATGTTTGTTTATATATAATATACTGTATATATAATGTCTTATGTGTTTGCATGTTGCAGTCTATTGGTGCGCTCAGGTCCTGCTGGGAAGTCTGTATTTATGATTTGGGAAATCGTAATGTTGTCGTCTGGTGCATTAAATCATTTTGGTCTGAGCAAGATGTACCTTTTCTGCAAAAAATTACAGCAAGGCATTTTTAAAACTCTTCTTCTACAAAGTCTTTATAAATGAAGAATGCCCATCAAGTGGACATAACATTACTGGAGTCTGAGCATGCGTATACAACAAAAGCATGTGACAAATGACGTCACACTCAAAGCACCAAGAATATAAAAGGGCGCCTGAGTTACTTATCATCAGCTTTTTTTAAATTATTATTCAACCCCTTCATGGAAAGCATCTGTACTTAGTAAAACACCCTGTTGCTGTTATGACCTGCTGAAAACGATATGTATAACCAGACACCAGCTTCTGGCAGCGTTTCTGAGGAATCTTAGCACATTCCTCATGAGCAATGGCCTCCAGTTAAGTATTATTGGGTTTGCGTGGGAGAAGAATAGAGTAAACGTTACAGTTACTTGCACAATGTGTATCTGATATGAATAAAACACCTTGTCAATTTATAATTGAAAGGATTGTTAATGCCGCTTCCATAGACATCAGTGTGTATTTTAAAAAATATAAATGTATTGTTTTGCTAGTACTTATGTATATTTAAATGTCTGATAACTAAAATAAACATGCTGATAGCGTCAGTCTCTGGCTCAGCGCCAGCCAACGTGCGAAAGAACATTTGAATTTAGAAGTTGATCATGTGATGCACTGAACGTTCTATTCACATCGGTGATTAAAATTTGTATTAATTTTATGAAGGTGCTGTAAACTGAATCATTATACATTAGAATTGTACAATACTATCATATTTTTTGTACATGCAACTTAGCTAGTTTCCTTTCTGAGACGTTTTATTGTGAATGAAAAAATAAATAAATCAACAAATAATCCAAAAAAAATTCCCATCAACCACAGATGCTGCATTCGTTGTGTCCGCTATGTTTTCTCTCTGACACGCCAGAAACTGAATGAGTTTCTGAATCTCATAAAAGAAAAATCTTGACTTAAATTGAACGTACTGTAAGTAGAAATTTCCAAAACTGTCTTAGAAGGCAGCTGCTTAAACAGTGGGCAGCGAGGTAGCTCAATAGGTTTTGGGGGAAAAAAAGCTACTGTAAGGATTGAGGTTGGTGAATCTCCACTCAGACCCTGAGGGCTTGTTTAAACAGCAGGGCCTGATAAAGCTCAGATGCGAGTCGGCATCCGAGCTTAGAGTTGCCCAGCCAAGGTACAAATTCCACAGAACATGAGATTTCTATTAATTAAATCATAATTGGGTTTTATATATTTATTTGCTTCAGACGTTTGGCAGAAGCGAGGAGCGAGATTAGACAGAGATTTACATGTAAAATGTAGGAGATTCATTAGGGTACCTTGGCAAAGATGAAATAATTTGACTGCCTGCAGGGCACACAGATGGCTCTGAATGTTTGCTAATTTGCTCCTCTTTCAAGGTCATTAGTTCTATTTGGTGAACTATCAAAAAGTTTATTTGAGGATGGTAAGATTTAAGTACGGCGTAAACAAGAACAGTGCCCTCGTTGTGACCGCAGTTCTGAATTATATTGTTATATTCCTGGAACATGCAAAACGGCAGTGATGCGTTCTCATTGTGTTAGGGATAAATTAAGAGCCAGAGATTTCGATTTATCTTGCCATATGAATATATGCTGGTATTTGCATAAAGTAAGTACCTTTCTTTCATACTGTAAGTGGATAATAACCTCTAAGAGGTAATAAGAATACATTAAGAGATGTGTACCTGCTGAGGATAATACCAACATTTCATATAATCAATAATATAATCAACTTCCCCTTCCAAACCACCCTCTCACCCAATATTACACTTCTCCCAGGTGGTCTTGCTAGGAAGTCTGAGTCTTTTTTTTTTTTTTTTTGCTAAGACAAGGAAAGAAAGAAATTTGCCATTTTCTCCTCCCTCTTTAGAAAAGGGCTGTTTGTTTTGCTAGGCAGGAAATGAGTTTTGACATAATGGATTTTCGCCATGCATTACATATACTAGGAATGTGCCACTCTAAAATAAGGGATCTGCACTCGTTGTTTGCTCCTATGGTTGTTGGCTTAATGAAAATTTTGAATGGTGTTACATATGAAATCATTCTTAATTATGTTGTAAAAACCTATAAATAATCTCATCGCCTTGGCACAATGCATTATACTTTGTTGTGCAGCGTGCTAGAAATATTAAATAATATAATTTTGGTTAGCTAATTTGTTCTTTAACCAGATTTTGGGATTGTAAGGCTATATTTTGTCTATTCTTTTCTTCTTCTTTTTATAAGTGAAATGTTACGGGTTTTTTGTGCTCTTTGAAGTTGAAAAGAGGCCATACAATTAATCAATTTCTCTGCCTCAAATCTGTTCTCTTAAAATAATGAGGAAAAAGGTTTTATCAATTTAAGTTGATTTTTACTTTGGCCAGTGTTCTCAGTGGAGGACAGGGTGTGAAGCAGTTTCCCCTTTAGAGTAATTTATTCTCAATTTTTCCAACCCTTTATCTTCCTTCATTTGTTATGCTTTTGGAGTCATTTCATAGTGCCTGAATATGAGTTTCCTTTGGGAGAGATGATATGGTCAGGGAGATACCATCTGCCCATGGGGGAGGGGTGGACTAGTCATTTTACATTCTGTCTTCATGGTTTAGCTTTAATGACAGATTAAAATGATGGGCTGTGCAGAATGTGAAACAAAGCAGGGTGGTGAAGAAAAGATGGCTTGTGCTAGTAAAGCACATTTTGAGTAACACTTCCTTCTCTTCTTTTAAAAGGTTCATAGTCTAAAATATTATCCTCAAATAGTGTCAGAAAAAAAAACGAAATCTAGGAAAAAATGCTCTTTTATCAAGAACTGATTCATCATTCCAAAGATAAAGGATGGACTTAATTTAATCAACGTTATGTCCATGACATAGTTAAAGTTTTTTAAATCAGGGCATGATCAGAGTTCAATTGCTACCGAGGCACATAAACAGTCTAGGACAATGCGTTATCCTTCAAATATACTCAGCAATTGATTTTAAGAAGCTTTATATAAAGGATGAAAAAGCTTGGGGTTGAGAAACCTTGCATTTTCTTTTACTGACATCTAAATATGCTAATATCTTTTATTCTTTTATTTAATTTAATTTAATTTAATTTATTTTTTTATTTTTCTTTGTTTTATTCTTTAAATGCCAGTTAACTGGCAATGACCTTCCACTTCAAGTGGGGATATATTATATTTTTAGTTTATTTTTTATATGTATTTTTGTTATTTATTTATTTTTTATAATGCTAAGACTAAGGCATCTTATTAGCATATGCCAAAACAATCTTTAATGAAGGAATCTAAAGGTTTGTATTGTCCAGGGATTAGATTTTCTTTTCCTTAAGAGCAATTTTTCAGCATTATTTAATAATTATATTAGATTTTAGCTTTATTCAGTTTTTTCCTCATGCATGTTAATTGGACATACTCTAAAATAGGTCAGTCTTATGTTTCACGGAAGGACTTTTTCTATGAATTTCCCGAGCCACATTCCATAGGTACAGTTACGTGACAGAGCGCCTCATTCCTCCCTCATTCGCTCAGTGTTCATTCCAGAATGCTTTCTCTGCATTTCTTCATGATGTCCTCATTCGATCTTACCAGCATATAATAACTCTGCCAACGCTGAGGAAAGAAACATAATGCCATTCTTACAGTCATATTAAATCTGCCAAAGTACAGTAAGAAGGAAAAAAAACTGAATAAAATGTCAGGGTTTATACACTGATTGAGGATGTCATACATGCAGCGCCTTGCACACAATTAAAAGACGCAAGACAAAAGTAAAGCCAATAAAGACTTAAATACTCATCTTTTTTGTCACAGTTCTTGTCACACTTGCATTTTTAGCTGAAAGAATGGTATACGACTGATTTTCGTCATAGACCACCCCAGCGCGATCACATCTTTGACAGCTGGCTCTATTAGAGGATTATGAACACGGCTGTGGGCGGCAGAAGACCATGCTGACAGACCTGTTAGTAACAAATGACTCCACAGACTATGAAAACACTTAAACAAGCCATGTGAATTCATATGGGACCCCGGATCACAAAACCAGTCACATGTTTCACGGGTATATTTGTGGCAATAGCCAACAATACATTGTATGGGTCAAAATGATCGATTTTTCTTTTATGCCAAAAATCATTAGGATATTAAGTAAAGATCATGTTCCATCAAGATATTTTGTAAATTTCCTACCGTAAATATATAAAACATTTATTTTTGTGAGTGAATGGCATGCAGCACAATCGCGTACATAAATGGATGCGATTTTCTCAATGTTTCGATTTTTTGGCACCCTCAGATTCCAGATTTTCAAATAGTTGTATCTCGGCCAAATATTGTCCTAACTATGGAAAGCTTATTTATTCAGCTTTCATATGATGCATAAATCTCAATTTAAAACAGTTGAACCATGTGACTGGTTTTGTGGTCCAGGGTCACATATACACTGTAAAGAGGTTGCTGTAAATTTTACAGTAACTTACTGGCAGCTGGATGCCAGTAAGTTACTGTAAAATGTTTTACAGTAATATTACTGTATTTTCACTTACAGTATACTGTACCATTTACTGTAATTGCATTTACAGTATTATTACCGTATTTTCATTTACAGTATTAGTATTGAGTTTTTTTTTTTTTTTTTTTTCATCATTTAAATTTTCTTTTTTTAATTTATGTTTACCCCACCCCCCAAAAAATCACAATAACTCACAAACATTTGTCCTTATAATATTCTTTTTAATCGTTGAACATTTTGTTTTAGAAGTACAAATTACAAATCTTGACCTTTAGGAGCCACTAGCTGAAGAAAAAAAAAGGCAACATCTCCAAAGTCCATAGAATTAATCTCCTGGTGACCATTTGTATCTGTAGCATGGCAAAAACGTACACACACTGAAAAGCAAAACAGGCCTTAAAACAATAAAATACAGTCAAAGTCAGTGTTGTGTTGTTACATTTCAGTAATTTTGCCAGTCAAAGTTGACAAGCTCTCTGATGAGAAACACTGAGGGTTTCAGGCTGATGCTTTTCTTTGGACCTTTCCAGATTTCCATCTGATCTGTGCCTTTGGTGTTTGGTGCCATCAGGGTTGACTCTCAGAATGAACCTGCAAACACAAGCAGGGAAAAATATATAATTTTTTCAGACCGGTGTTGGCAGAATTTTCCCTAACCCTCAAACTTGATGCTGCATGTACTTTGGCGTTAATAAAAGCACTATATCTGATTCTGAATCCACTTACAGTAGTGGTGGGGGAAAAATCGATTCTGTTCAGTGTCGCGATATTTTGCGCACGCAATTATATTGATACAGTAGCGCAAAGTATTCCAATATAGGTTATAAGGCTGTGACGGTGGCAGTTTTTTTACCACTGCGGTGGTAATGGACCAACTACCTGCAGTGGTAGGGGGGTTATTATGAAAATTGAAATAAAAAAATGTAGTTTATTCGAGCAAAAAAGTCTTTATTTGAGCAATTCCGTCAAAGAAGCAACACAAAGCCTGTAAAGCATTCAAATACATATCAGTAAATATTAGAAACTTACATAATAGAAAAGTTAAATCTATATAAAAAAAAACAAAAACTTTCGTTTAATACTTCCACACAAAGACACGTGATTCCACATGAAGCCATACCGCTCTGTGCTTTGAGAGGGATGACACGAGGAGGAAAGAGACCATCGATCTATTTTCTGATATCTTCATGTTTTCTACTTGTTGTAAAAGGTATGAAAAGTGAATTTAATTTTCCACAAGGGCAAGACATTTAAGCTATGTTTGAAATTGCGCTGCCAAAGAGAGCGAAACTAAAAATCAAATAAACTTGACGCGCCGTACATGTCTAATAACAAGCAAAAACTGTGTTGAAATGAATCTGACGTGCAAGTAAAAATGTAGGCTATCTGTCCTACAACGTTTTTCTACTTTACCACAGTAAAGAATGTGAATGTAATAGGCCTAAATAAAAGCGAACCAAGGAAGAAACGTTTATAATCCCCTTCGAAAATCGAGATGTAAGTGAAGATTTTGGGAAAAAAACAAGGTATTACATGCAGGGATGAGTCACAATTTTTGGATATTCGATTAGTTTATTTAATTATAGAATTATAGTATATCGAATAGGTTGTGTAATTATTCTCTAAAATAAAATCTCCATGTTTTTGGTGCTAATGCGGTGGTGACGCGTTCATATAATTACGTTCTGTAATAAGGTCCTGTGTCCTGAATGTTCAAGGACAAAGTTTTTGCACTACCCTCCAGTAAATGTGTAGAAGATGTTCACAGATTTAATGTGACATTTGAAGTGAGTTGAGCAGTCTTATTTTTTGTAATGTCTTTGAATAATATGGGGGACATGAATCGCAATTTATCGCAGAATCGAATCGCAATACTTGCTGTATCGCAATGTTAGGAAGCGCAATAATATTGAATTGTGGCCCAAATATCGCAATACTATCGAATCATCAAATTTTTGCCACTTTCCACCCCTAACCTACAGGGATGGTATTACCCCATAATAAATTACATTTAAATCATTAAATCTTCATTCTTTTTCAATACATTCACAGGAATGCTTAGATTTCCAGGGAATGGATAATTTAAATTAAACTTAATACAATGTAAGTTGCTTTGGATAAAAGTGACTTCCAAATGCATGCATGTAAATGTAATGTAATGTAAAAAAATATATATATATATATATTTTGGTTTACCTGATTCTGCATTCGACAAAATAGACAGCTAATGCTGAAGAGTCGTCTGTTAGCAGTTGTAACTGGATGATGATTCTGCCCTTCATTGTCAGCATCCATGTTTTTGCTTTGAGAACAGACTCTCCTGAAACAGACAAAGTCAGAGCAGCCTTTTAGTGTTATAGTTTACAGAAAAAAACTAAAATACAATAACAGAACTTATTACTAACAACAATAACATGTGGGGTGAAGATGAGGTAAGATATAATGTTGTATGGTGTTTATAGTTTTTAATCAATTAAACAACATTAAAAATATTAGTTAGCAAAACTTTGCTATATTGATAATGGTATATTGCTAACCCTTTCCTCCTCCTTCTCCTCTTCCTCCTCCAACGTCAACCCGTTCTGTGTATTAGTGGAGAGCGTCAGCAGTGATGTACAGTCCGGAGGGAATGGCCGCTGCAAATTCAAAATAAAGAACAGAAAATAACATGTTTGCCTGCTTAACTAATGCATACTTCAGCTAATTTAGTTGATGTCATCTTACTCACCTGTAGATGTTATCACCATTACGAAGGCAATCACAAAAAAGACTCCAAAATACACCTCCGACATTTCAGACGACATAATTCAGACCACAAACTTGAAAATAAAACAAAAGATGAAATTAACAACGGTGTTGGATAAAGGGTTAGTTTACTCAAAATTGTAAATTGTCACCATTTACTCACCCTCAACTTGTTCATAACTTCCATTAAATTATTTAATGTGCTGTATACAAAAGAAGATATTTTAAAGAACATGAGCCACCAAACAGTTACTGGTCCCCATTGACATCCAAAGTATTTTTTTCAATTATAGAAGTCCATGCGGACCAGCCACTATTTAACAACATTATTCAAAATATCTTATTTTATGTTCAGACGAAAGAACTTCATGCAGGTTTAGAACACGTTGTGGGCGAGTAAATGATGACATACATAATTTTCTGTTTAAGGTGTACTACGTTATCCCTTTAACTTAGTTTTACTCAGTATTTACGTTGTACATCTGCCAAAAAGTTGTGAAAGAGGAGACAGAACATACCAAAGTTATTATGCTTCTCTGTTTAATAAGTTTACTTCGGCTAATTTAGGTGAAGTTGACCATAACGTTACATACCAGTTGATGTTATCACAATGAAAAGGCTCCAACACACTCCATCGTTGCAGATGGCATTATCCAGATCAAAAACCTGAAAATAAATCATATAGGCCTACGTGAAAATATTGTTTAAAACCCGCACTTTAACAAGGGTTTCGTCTATCTCACTTTACCTCAGTATTTCACGTTGAGTTCGCTGTTAGCTCGGTTAACGTTACCGATGACTCCGCCCGCCTGATGAGCTAACTTGCGTTAAAGAGGCAGAGGAACACACAACCATTATTTTTTATAGTTTTAACTAAAGAATATTTCGGCTAATATAGGTGAACTTAACTTACTCACCAGTTAATATTATCACCGTGACAGCGACCCGGCCGACAGTCAGGAAAAAAGACAGTAATAAAGGCACCAAAAAACCATTCTGACGACAGTCAGGAAAAAAAGGCACTAAAACCATTCAGACGAAAACAAAACGATACATCATGTTTGTTTGCTGTTAACATAAGTAAAAACATTTGAAAATGTTTGTTTTACATAAAATAGAAATTATATACTAACCTTTTTGGTGAGTTACATGATCTTTTGTCCGTGCATTAACTGCCACTTCACCCCTCAAAAAATCACTTGAAAAGAAATCCCTCTTGCCATTGGTCAGTTTTTCGCGGGCAAGTTCACTACTGTAAATTGATTTACAGTAGTGAATAATTACAGTAGTGACCCTATATTTTCCCATAATCCTTTGCTGTTTACAGTAACATACTGTATACATATTTTACAGTATCTTACTGTACATATTACAGTAAAATACTGTTCAAATTACAGAAATCCGTTACAGTGTATGGTCACTCAACCTGGAATGAAGTACCGTACCATAACAAAGAACTATACCATATACCAACTAAAGCCATATACTTTTTGACGTGGTTAACCAATAAGAGCAGAGAATGGATAGCAGGTGACTACTGACTATCAATCACGTTATAAAAGGGCCATGAGGAAGTTCAGCGTGAGAAGTGAGGTTATGTGGTCTTTGGCCTGACCATAACAGTTTGGTTGCACAACGCCAGATTAAAGGTGTTTCGGGAACTGTAAAGGACTTGTGACAGTATTGAGGTTTACGCTGCATGGATGTGCTTACGCAGCAGTTAGAGTGGTTTGTTCAGCATGTTTTAATTTTGGACTTGAAGTCAAGCAAACAATTTCAGAAGTCATCATTGTGGCATCAAGCAGGCAGGGTGAATACTGTACCAATTCAGTTTCGAAGCAGAACAAAAAAAAAAAAAAAAACTAAACTAAACTGCTTTAATAAAGCATAACACTTTTTGAACAAGTATTCATCTTTAAAAGAACTGAACCCAAACCCATTAAAGATGACCAAAAATTAAACGGTGGAAAAGCAACCATCTTTTCACACTGTCCTCACACAGATCTCATTTGGTCCACTTTAACTGTGACAAGGTCTCAGTTTAAAATGAATAATACAACAATTATGAGTCACACACACACACACACACACACACACACACACACACACACACACACACACACACACACACACATATATGCTCTCTATGTGTGTGTGTGTGTGTGGTGACTCAGGAGTAGATATCCAGGATGGCTTGTAATGGTTCAGATAGGCCGCTCTCACCCACGGTGACAGGGAGATTGGACAGTTAGGAGACAGAGTGCAGGCAGAAAGACCCTTACACAGCCTTATTAGCCATGTAGAGTTATCTCCCAAGTGTCAATACAGAGAGCGCAGCAGAGAGATAGCAGGACAATAGGGAGGGGGCCGGGGGATCTTGACTAAGAGAAACGGGATGACCGAAACCTTAAAGGAAGAAAGTAGGTGATAGAAAAGAAGATGCTTGCGACAGAAAGCATGGAGAAATGTTGGTGTGGATGGAGAAAGGGGGGTCGCACACACACACACACACACACACACACACACACACACACACACATGCACACACAAGCACGAAAGGAGCTGGCAGACAGTGGAAGAGAGAGGGATAAAGCCTCATACACTCACAAAAAGTGGTTTGCTGACAGAAAAATGGACTCTCTCTCTCTCTCTCTCTCTCTCTCTCTCTCTCTCTCACATACACACACACACACACACACACACACACACAGAGAGAGAGAGAGACGTTGTGTTTTCATGTTTATGGGGATTTTCCATGGACCTAATGTTTTTATACTGTACAAACTGTATATTACATCCCCTTTACAATAACCATACCCCTAAATCTACCCATCACAGAAAACTTTCTGAATCTTTGTAGTTTCAAAAAAAACCATCACTTAGTATGATGTATAAGCTGTTTTCCTCATGGAGACCAAAACATGTCCCCACAAGGACAAGGATTTCGGATATTGCCATCTTTGTGGGGACATTTTCTCCCCATAATGTAGGGTTTTCCAGGACAGACACACACACACACACACACACACACACACACACACACACACACACACACACACACACACACACACACACACACACACACACACACACACACACACACACACACACACACAGGAGTTGACAGAGAGAGGTTGTGCTCCCCCACCATCCCAGCACCTGTCACACTTTGAGATAATCATCCTTCATGGCCGGCCGTTGGCCTGTGTGGTCCTTTTTAATAGACACTATTGACACTAGTCGTCTCCTCTCCCACCCACAAGCTGTCACCAGACAGAAGTGATGTGTGTGTGTGAGAGAGAGAGAGAAAGAAAGAAAGAGAGGAAAAGAAGAACTCTGGATGTTGTTCCAGACATCACAAACACTGGCAAAGGAAAGCATCTATCTATCTATCTATCTATCTATCTATCTATCTATCTATCTATCTATCTATCTATCTATCTATCTATCTATCTATCTATCTATCTATCTATCTATCTATCTATCTATCTATCTGTCTGTCTGTCTGTCTGTCTGTCTGTCTGTCTGTCTGTCTGTCTGTCTGTCTGTCTGTCTGTCTGTCTGTCGATCATAAATCATACTTTATTCAGCAAGGATGTTAAAGTGAGCAAAAGTGACAGCAAATACATTTATAAAGCTACAAATTTCTATTTCAAAGAAATGCTGTTCTTCCGAATTTTCTATTCATCAACAAATCCTGAAAAAGTGCCACAGTTTCCACAACTGTTTTCACCATTGATAACAATAAATATTTCTTGAGCACCGCATAAGCATCGTATTTCTTGAGCTGAAAATTCAGTTTTGCCATCACAGGAGTAAATTACATTTTACAATATAATAAAATAGAAAACAGTTATATTAATTTGTGTGATTAATGCTGCGTTGATGACCGTAGGAGACTTCTTTCAAAACCTTTTTGAAAAATGTGACCAACACCAAACTTTTGAACAGTAGTGTATGTAGAGAATTTGTTAGTTCATGATACCAAATACATTAACTAACATTAACAAATTGAACCCTGTTGTAAATTATTACCATTGGGCTACAGTTCATTAGTGGATGATGCACCAGTTTATTTGTGTGGCACATGTTATGAGGGCATTGACCCTGACATTGAGATGGCCCAGAAGGTGCAGACAGTGGGGGAACACGTGAAGCTATTTGAGAGGACTCTAAGTGCTCCATAAAGAACATTTGGCACACAAATAACTGGGTTTTTACATCCGACCAAAGCCTGGTTATACTTATACTTTGAGCAAACTCTGCGTAATTCAGACTCACAGGTCTAAGAGTGTATGTAGCGTTAATGTGTTTGGCAAGCACTCTTCTTTGACCTTCTCATTGGAGATTGGGAACCCACTGAAACTATAGCTCGACAAACTTCTTGAACTTCTTAAAGTGACATTTCTAAAATAGCGTGGGATAAGAATGAAAATGATTTTATTATTTTTGTTCTAATGATGAAATGGGTCATTATAATCATTTAACATTTTAATTGAAAATGATAATTAACTATATTAAATACATATTTATTAGACCTTTTTGATATTTAACATAATATTAACATGGAGATCAATCATTCAAACTATTTTTTATTCTCAAGTTTAGATTGAACAGAAATCACAAAACCTAATATATATATATATATATATATATATATATATATATATATATATATATATATATATATATACAATATATAATATCACATAACACATTAATATACACATTCATTTTCACATGAAATAAAAGTAAATTCACTAGTCATTAACGTATCATCTTGTTAATCCAAGCCTGTATGACTTTATTCTGCCTTAAGTAGTTTTTGGCCAACCAATAGAAGTCAGTGAGGTCCATTGTTGATTGGACTCCAACTTTCTTCAAAATGTCTTCTTTTATGTTCCACATAAGAAAAACTGCATACAGAATTAGAATGACATGAGGTTACTTTTAGCTAGCTACTTACCTACACTGATTAAGACCTTTCAAAAGAGGCTTGAGGAAGGTTTTCGGACTTGTTAACACTCATCCAGCTCTAACCTCAATTGTCCATCTCCACTGTGAGTAGGCCAGACACGCGAGTGGATGCATTGGAGGCTAATGGAGGCTCACGGTGGGGCGGCAGGGAAATGAGGGTCTGGGTCTGGGCAAAGGGGCTGGTCCCAGGAGGCTCTGGAAGACTTTAATAGCGGAGCCAGGGAGATGCCTGCCTGCTGTGGTTTCTCGGTTGCCGATGATTTTAGTTTCAGGTGACGTGCATCATGCTCTATTAGCGGCCTCTTCCGACCACAGTTTTCTTTGGCATGTGAAAGGCGCACTGGAGCTCCGCTCTGGACGCGTAGCTTTTCAACACACGTACACACACATACACACCCCTACACTTTACATAGATGCAGGTCTGCATCTCTGCAACCAAACACAGGAACGATAGACACACGTACCTATGTGCACAAGCTTTCAGTTCTTCATATTTCCAGCTTCCCCTAAAACACACATATACACCGGACATATATATGCGCTTTTAGGAATGATTCTATCACTTCAAGTCAATCAAAGAATAAATGAGTTTGAAAGGTGACTTTATAAAGTCTTCTTAAATGAATAGTTCACTCAAAAATGAAACATGTTGTTATTACTTACCCCCATGTAATTTCATACCTGTACTTTTTTTATGTGCAACATAAAAGTTGAATTCTTTTAAGAACAGTTTAAACAGCTCATTTCATACAAGGCCAGTTTATAGCGACCAGAAAAAGGACAAATAAAAATCACTAGAAAATATGAATATGGACTATATTCCAAGTCATACATTGTTTTTGTATGGTAAACAGACGTTGTTTTTCACTGATAATATTTTCCTCTGGTGGATATCGCCTGTAGCCTGTGATCAGATCCCTATTCAAAAAAGAGCACATCAGCATCATTGTCATTATTAGTAACCGAACATGAGTGTTTTATCTAAAGCACTGCATTCAAGCTATACTTTTTATCCATTCAGGCATTCATTGGGAATCAAACACGTAACCTTGGCTTTGCTCGCACTACAGTTTGAACAACTCAAAGATGCAAAGTTTGGGGGGACAGGATCAGTGACACAGATAATGACTTAATTATTTCAGAAGACTTAAATTATAGAATGCAAATTGCATTGACTATTATAGTGATTTTTGGAGCTTAACAGCCATGGTCATCACATAGTGTCATTTTATAATGAGAGTTTCATAAACATTTATCTGTTTGTATTCCAGGGGTAAAAAGTAGCAGAATGGTCTTGGAACGAAATGGATGAGTAAAGGATAAATTATTTCTTGAAATATGCTATTTTGACTGTGATCAAAAGTAGATACCATCTCAATCAAAATCCATTTGAAAATTACAGAAATTGAAATGGAATTTCAAAGAACTTTAATCAGTGGCCGTATATGAGTTCTCTATAGTCTTACTATTAGAGCTTAAATAATATATCAGTAAAAACCAATGTGTAATCTTATGAAAGTATAATCAAAGATCTTGAGATAAAAGTCCAATCTCACATGCACAGGAATGACTTAAACTCTTGTCTTTGGCAGTGGTGCCAGATGAGGGATCAGGCTCGAGTGTGTTTACACCACACAGAGGTGTGTCCACACGTCCCGTAGCGCCTGTGTGAAGTGGTCGGATGTTGGTCCCTCATGCGGTCCTTTCGAGTCTTCCAAAATCATGGGTGGCTATGAATTTCACTGTAGCTCTTTTTCCTCCCCTTCTTTCATTCTTAAGCCTAACTCTTTTTTTTTTTTTTTTTAGTCAAAATGAAGGAAATTTCCTGTCTGAGGCAATTCTTTGTTTGTTTCCTCGGAGGAGGTAGGGAAAAAAATAGTCTGAAAGAGGAGGCAAAGCTCGCATGACACTGCCCAGCTAAACATTAGAGCCTAATGTGTCATCTTAACAGGCCCTGAATGGAAATTTACAGTGGAACATGGTGAAGTGGGCTTCCCTCTTGTTTTATTAAAGCACAACTGTAGATTGAAACCCTGATTTTCACCCCTCATTAACAGATTACAAAAGTGTGTTTGAATCCACCTTCTTACCCAGCTGTTATTTTAATGCTGTACAACACCGTCCTGATTATGCACCCATAAAGCCATTTCGTACAATATGTAAACACTCCATAAGGATTCACACGCACCAAAGAACTGAATCCAGACACAAAACAGAGCTGTTTCTTATATGAAACTGCTTTCATATTCTAATGAGAGCAGTCAGAACATCAAAGAGCCTTATGCAGATTAAGTCATTAGTTGAGCTTGCGTGTGCGCAGTTACGCAGCAGATCATCTGTGCGTCACGCTCCATGAACCAAAGTGAGAGAAACTGCAGACAAATGAGCCCAGTGGAAAGTCTTTTTGCCTTTAAATTGACTGGAACGGGTCGCACGAAGGGTGTCTGTTTACACTTGTCAAATTTTGAACTTATATATTCTTACAGAGCGTGTCAGGGGCAATGAATGACACAGTTGTGACAATTCGAGCCCACAGTCCGTGACTGAATGGCAGGGAGTGAATGAGTTGTTTGGTCAATACACCAACTCCTTAGCAACCATTTCTGTGGCTAAATGGAGGGAATTTTATGCTCTGGCCCCCACCCAATGCACACAAAGCCGACTACGACTTCATTGCGGCGAGTATAAAAATAATTTATTCTGGCTAAACCCTTTCGCCAAATCTTTTAATCACCGTAAAGGGCTTTCAGTATGTGTTATGTTGCAGATTCCTTCAGATGCCTATGTGAAATATTTATGATGTGTTCCTACGTGGCACATATAAGGCAGTGATTTATTTTGCTAGGTGGAGGAGGACGCTGTAACTGGTTTATGTTGTAGATGATGCGAAATTGTATCTGACACTCACTGTTGATGCTTCAAGAGCTTATGAATCATTTGATGTAAATGTCTTTGGAAGTTATTTGCTGTGTAACTTCCGTGGAATTGAAATATAGTGTCCTGTGATTCTCGTTCCAAACCCGTGTAATTTAGTTCATAAACAGTAGCCTCAGTCAAACATTGAAACTTGAATCAGTTTGTGTCCTTCCTTATGTTTAAGAGAATCACTGCATTGAAAGGCAGTCCACCCTGTTGGTCTTGGCAGAACGGCATTTTTTTTTCTTTCTCTGCTTGAAATGCAGCGGTTCAAACCCCACTCTGAGCTTTGATGTGCAAGTGTTATAAGTCTGTTCAATTGTAATATATATGTCACCGCGTCTCATACATTTTCAACTAAGCCAGTTATTTAAAACCAGAGAAATGTCACGCGTTTGCTACACCCAGTTCACACATACATATTTTTGACATTATGTTGTCTGTATATGCGGAAAACACATTATTTTCCATCTTAATGAATAATGCAAAGGAATTGCATGCTGTCTCCGATATTTAAAGAAATGGTCAAAAACATCTCATCTCATTAAGTAACCCTGTTAACCTCCAGTTAGAGAGTCACGTGACTCACGCGGCATATGTTATTTACATTTATGGAGCGGGAAGATGTTTGCAGAGAAGGATAATTTGACAGTCCGATAAACCAGCAGACAGACAGATAAACAGTCTGCCTCGTCGCCACAGAGATCTCATTGTCAGTCTTACTGAAACCCTTGTTTCTCACTGCCATCCCAACAGCCATGGGGCAATATTTAAGCAGACAGTCAGAAGACGTCCAAATATTGAACAACATTTTCTCTTTATTTCTAGCCCTCTCGCTTTTTTTTTCTATTACTTCTGTAACTTTTTTTTTTTTTTTTTTTTTGGCTGAGACCACAAATCCCAAACAAACAGGACGGCTGAGGAGCGGGAGAATGGGCTGACTCATCAGAGAGAGTGAGAGTGAGAGAGATGGAGAAGAGCTCTCCATTCTCGCTGAACCAGAGCAAAGAAGGCCAACCAGTGCTCTGCATACAAGCTCATGGACCACCCAGATCTCTCTACTATAAAGTAATATTGCTTTAGCCACCTCTACTGCTGCACTGGTTAGGCTAAAGGTATGAAGTTATTACAGGCGTCTAAAAAATATTATGCGCTTTGAATACTATTGACCACCACAACAGAGGGATAGTGGTTTGACAATATTAAAAACTGCTTGAACAGAAAAAAAAAAAAAAACTATAAACATTACTATTATTATTATAGAACATTTACAGGTAGGTCAGTTTTCTGCATTGTCCTAATTTCTTAAATATAAAGACTTATTTTTTATTTTAAAATTGATATTTATTTATATACTTTATTAGAGATTAAAAATAAAAAAGGGACAAGAAAGAACATTTGTGGATAGGATCTTGTTTTTGAAGTTTCCCTTTAATTTCATATCTGAAAGCTGTTGCCAATAATTTGATGATTATACATTTCCAGTGTTTGGTGTACAGTCTCCTCTCTGCAGTAATTGTCTGTCTGTTTTGTTAGGCACGAATGTCATTGCTATTCCTTTTTCTTTTCTTCTGGTGGCCTTTAGGGGAAAGGCTAATATCTTGTGTGTCAACTCACAGCATGAAAACTTTTAGATCTATATAAGGTTACTCATTTCAGAACTTATTTTCTAAGAGAAAGGGAGGGAAAAAATAAATACATTATTTATGAACATATTCCCAGTCCAATGGTTAATTGTTTATCTTTTCACAATTGCTTTGATGTAACCAGAAACGTAATCTATAAAAGAAAGAAGAAAGTTTTCCTGTTTTTTTTTTTTTTTCTTGGTGTAATTGTTGCTGCATTTTCCGCTCGTTTCTTTTTTTAATGATTTGTGACAAGGGGACATATAGGTTATTGTAAAAATGATTCCACTTTCTCTCTCTATTATGGAGGCGTGCATGCACCCCAAAGCCTCATCAGCTTTGATTAAAAACATCTTCTCATCTGCCTACTCTCATTAAAGCTGCCATCCGCTACCACTTTAAACATATTATATCTTTAGCTTAACTGACCATGTCCAAAGAGTTGAAATTATGAAAGAAAGAAATGAAAGAAATTAAACATTCCTGGGTTTGTTTTTGGGCTTAAAACACTGCACACTCAGCCTTTTCATGCATAGCGGTGGAGACAAATTCACAGCAGAAGTCAAACATGGATAAAAAGGCTGAAACAACAAAATTATCTGGCAGTCCTAACCTTAAAAGAAAGAAAAAAAAAAGAGAGAGAAAATTGTCACTTTGCAACCTACAAAATAAAACTATTTTTGCTTGCCAGGTGCACGATATTAGACATTCTGTAACAGAGACAACTCTAGTAGTTTCTTAAGGAATATGGTGAGGTCTGTCTCGCCAGCGGAGCTGGCAGAGTGTGTCCAGTATATGGCCGCATATACACTGCTGTCTGTTTATGTCAGAATGAAAGATGGGGGATTTTTCTCAATGAGTCTTTTGTTCATGCTATGGCAGTAGTTACAGCAGAGCTTAGAGTATATGAGCCTCATTCAAAATGCACTGCAAGATTATGCTAGCGGCATGGATTTTTGGTACTGGTGTGACTGGAAACACTAAGATTCATATTTGGCAAGTCACATTGTGACATGTCAGTTATCTGAAAATGATTTAATTATTATTGTTATTTTTTTTTTTTCATCTTTGTGGCATATACAGTATAGTGAAGTTTAACACTTTAGACAAATAAAAGTTTTTTTAAATTATTATTTCATACAGTACTTACTGTAAAACTAACAACATATTGTATATATTCACTGTACTGCACAATTAATTATGGATATGTATATTTTTGTATGCTGTACTATATGTCAAATTGCATTGTGTATACTGTAGAGCTAACATCAGTAAAATATTTACAGTACTAACCACAATATATTACAATATATATTTATTTTTTTTACTCTTTTTTTTAACTCGTTTTACTCTTTTTTTACTCATCAACAGAATGTTCAAAAGGGAACATCAAAATATAGTTTTACCAATGATTGATCGGAAATGATCGTACATTAAATTATGTCTAATAAGAACCCAATGCAATAAACAAATAACTAGTCAAAACACGTTAAAAAATAATGTCTGTGACAATTTTACCTCCTTCATTTTAATTGTGAAATTATGACTACAAATTATTTTCCCTCTGTAGGCCTACATTTTTTCAAGGAATAGCTATTGCAAATGTGAATGCAAATTGGCATCAGCATGGTGTGCGGTTTCTACAGTACAATATCTGAAAATATGGCAAAAATACTGCTATATTTATCTATTGCTTTATAACTATGGTCTTAATGCCTAAAGATTGCTGTGACCTAGTTTGGTCTCCAGACAATTGAGAAATTGTGCAAAGGACAGATAAATTACTATAAACTTTAGCAAAGTGTAAGACAAAATTCCACTTTCAATGATTTCTTTCTTGGGCTGTACTAAGCTTGTCCTTAACCATTTAATCACCCAGAGTAGCATTGCCAGAGCCATTTTCTGGTCTACGGCACAATAACAGAACAGCCCCAAAGAGTGAAGCAGTGGCCCGACGGTACAAGCAGAGAAGGATTTGCTCAAATGTGCCAAACACTCAGTTTATCAAGCATAACCCTGTAGAAACACCACAACACCTGTGCTCGTTCCTCTGCTCAGTGCTCACTCAGGTAGTTCCTGCTGGCCCCCCTCAGAGATGTGTGGAATATACTCTCTCTCTCCTCCTCTTCTTCCTGCTCACTGTTTGAGTCGTCTTCTGCCTCTTTTTCTCACGCTTTCATTGTGCGTCTGTGTTTTTTCTCCCTCTGATCTCGTCTCTCCTCTAGACATCAGTGTGGTAGACTACGGAGGGCTCTACGAGTGAGTCTCTCTTTCTAAACCGTTGGCTCATTAAGCAGCATGTTTGTATAGGCAGACTTAGTATTTTTAGTGTGTTGTTTGTTTTACGTGCCCTCTGTTCTCACAGTGGAAGAGAGGATGCGGCTTTTCGCTACGTTACGCTAAAGCCGAGTTCTTTGCGCTTTTGCCACACTGCAGGGAGGAGAATTGCAAAACTTTTTCGCCTCTCATTACAGCTGCGTTTCAGAGCGTCTGGGAACGCTGTGCTGATGGCACGCCTTTGGTCGCTTCCAAAATTACCCCACAGCAGGTTCTGTGATGTGGTGTTTTCTTGTAAACAGGTTTGAGGATGGCTGTTCCATAGGCTTGGAAAAGTAGGTTTAGTGTAAAACTTTCACCGACGTCTGAATTCTCAGCATGCTCACCTCCAGGCACTGCTTTCGAGCCAGCAGTGTTTGTGAA
Source organism: Squalius cephalus (assembly GCF_949319135.1). NCBI lineage: Eukaryota > Metazoa > Chordata > Actinopteri > Cypriniformes > Leuciscidae > Squalius > Squalius cephalus. The sequence continues at coordinate 21,693,061 of NC_137126.1, forward strand.
GGCCAAGGTGGGAGTCCTGGCGATCCAAAAGGTTCTCAGACGTAGTGATTACTCTCAATACCGCAATGAAAAGGATAAACTTGCCCTTTGTGATTTAAAAGTGTAATTAAAAACACAAAAAAATGTTTCAGAAACCGCAGTAGTTCTGCTGTATCTTTGGAAATGTGTCACTCTGCAAAAGTAACCTGTAATAGGAATTAATCCTTTGGTTGACAGCAATTCGATTTATGATTTACTGGTTTGTTTGGTTTCATTTTAATTAAGTTTTATTAATGAAACAGCTTTTCAACATTTTATATAAAAAAAAAGAAGAAGATATAATAACCCATTAAATAGAATAAATAGAAATATAAACTTTTTGGCATAAAGGGTTCTTTAAAATTGAGTCAAGAACCCTAGTGTTGTATATATAACTCCATTAAACCTTATTTTTATAAGAGTGTATATTTTCAGCTAGCACAGCATCGTTTTATTTAGTTAATGGTTGATTAAGTAGAAAATCCATTTCTCTGAGAGAATCCCTTCCTTTAGTCACAAAAGGCATGAAAAGAAATATTTAACAAGAAGTTCATTCTTGTATGTTGTCATAAGACCACATCCTCCCTCTTAGCGGACAACAGACTAAATAATGGCCCTAACCGTTTACGGCAGTTTCCTTCACTTTGTGGCTCCGACAAGTGGCCCGCTTGCATAGTCCAAACAAGCTGAGGATGACGTCTACCCAGCCATTGTAACTGTATCTCACCCTTTCTTGGTCACCTGACAAGCTAACTCAAAATGAACAGACCACTGCTCTGGTCTGGTTTGTCCTTTGCCATCCATGGCATAAATATTTCACTTCATACACATTTTTTGGTGACAGTGAGAGATTCCTCCCTGAAGAGCATGGTGATGTCCTTTATCCAACAAACATCACAAATTATAATGACAGAAATGATCTTTGTGTCTATAAATGACTCCAGTTATGTTGTTTATATGTAGCTTTTTTCCTATGTGTATTGTTCCAGAGAAAACACTTATACAAACATTGCAGTACAACTTGTCTTTTGTAAACAGAAGTATCTCCTGAATGGAGAGAGACCTGCTAAAAGGTTTGCTGCAACCAATCGATACTCCATGGCTTCTCCTGTTGCCTGAGGAAACCACAGGTGCTCTTAGATATCCCAACCTCCCTCTCCGGTGAGCAGTTTTATGTTTTCTTTCAGGACTTTAGTTGACTTTAGTTGTGTGTGCCTGTTAAATAAATCCCATCTAGGTTACCAAACTATAAGTAACATGTTGTTGTGTTTTCCTATTTTTTGTATTGAGGCCTAGAGGCTAAAATATGGGTGGAGAATTCCTTACACTTCAATTGTTATAGGGGAGTGAATCTTTGTGTTGGCATTTAACCCTCTATTGCATGATATATGAAATAATAGAGAAAAAAAATATTTCCACACATTTTATTACCAGTCATAGAGCACATTGAACAATTCAACACATAATTTACAAAAATTATAATAATAGGGGGTAGATCTAGGTATGTTACTTTGGCGCAACAACATGCAATAATGGGAATAAATGCAAAAAGTGCAGTCTATTTAAAATATATCTCTTTATTTCATAACAAAACACATTTTATGAAAGATCTTCAACATCAACTTCATTTAAAAAAAACATTTGTGCTGAAAAAGTAATACAGTTAAAACCAGTTACCATCTTAGTGGGGTTTGTTACCTAGAAGTAACAATGCGCAACAAAGGAGTATTATTTTTGTGCATTCATTCTCATTCAATTTTCATGTTTAAAAATCAAAAACTTCTTTCTGCCATAGAATGTTGATATGTTCATTGTCACTGAAAAAGATAATTACACAATTATTATATGTATCTGGAAATATTAGAGGCAGATTGAACATTTGGTGCACACACACACACACGCACACATACACGCACATCTGAGCTTACAAAGCTACAAATTCTAGGCTATGCCTATGCATACTTATAGCTAAACTGTCATCATAAATATTGTTATTGTTATTAAGTATTTTAAAACAAAAAAACCAAGGCACATACCGACAAATACTTTAATAAGTCTTGGTATCCTGCCAAATGTGTGAAATTTTGTGTAATATTGTATTGCTAACTAGCATGAAAACAGGGAATTCTCATTCCACTGTTGCATATTGTTGCTTTGAGGCAACATAGCTATTTTACCCATTTACAAAAGAAATATTAAATGAAAACATAATCAACAGAGTGAAATTAAATCAGAACTTACCCAAAATTGTGAAAATATTTTTTATTTCATGGAAATCCTAAGGAAAATGTCACTTTTTCAAAGTTTTGTGGAGCTGAAAAAACATGGCTGCCGCATGTGAGAGCAGGTGAGGAAAAGACATTGAAAAGGGGGTTGGACAAGTTATGTGATCAAATACAAACATTCTATTGGCTTTTCATACTTCCTCCAGATTAAAATAAGCTTTTTTTTTTTGGTGTATGATTTTGTAAGTCTGAGAATATGAGGGAAAATGGGTATGTTACCCTGAAGCAACACTATGCAATAGAGGGTTAATATTTTTTTTTACTTGATTTTTGAAAATTGCACAATTTGATTAAAGCAATTCCTTTCAGTATTTATTTTAATAAATACTTTTTTAAGGAGTAATACATTTTTTTTTTTTTAGGATTTATGTGATGGTTTCCATGCACACTGGAATAGAATGAGTTTTTAAAGCTACACTGTGTAACTTTTTTAGTTGATTCTTAGCAAAAAACACTTAGTTCTTATATGTGCTCATTAATGTATATTTACTTATTTCAAGTAATAAAGTATTCTCTTAAGTTTATAATCTGCCATTGAAAGTACATACGGGTGAGGGGTTTGAATGCCGGTCGCCATGTTGCCCCTCCATCTTGAAACTACATTAGCCAAAGAGGGACATACCTGTAAATTCAAGCTTTGCCTTTTGCGTTTTTCACTCAGTGACACCGTGACGAATGTGAGGGGGAGATTACTCGCGAGCTCGCGAGTGCCGGCAGATTTGAAAGATAGTGTGGTGTGTGTGTGTGTGTGTGTGTGTGTGTGTGTGTGTGTGTGTGTGTGTGTGTGTGTGTGTGTGCGTAGGGCTGCACGATTCTTGCTAAAATGTGAATCACGATTTTTCTCCATGGGAATTGAGATCACGATTCTCTTACACGATTCTCATTTTTTCAACCAAAATTTATTGCACTCAAGTACAAAAAAACAACAACAAAAAAACAAAGGACATTCAGTATAATAAAGTGCAGGAGTAACAAAAATTGACTCTTTTCTTTATTTTAGACCCCTTAAAGTGAATAATTTTAAAGCTTTATGTTGTTGAACATAAGAGAAAATTAACATATACAATAATAGCCTAAATAAAAATAACTAAATAGAACCTGTGCTTTTTGCTCCAATTGGCACAGAATGTACATAGTACTTACATCTACTGTGTTTACGGGAATACTCGACTTGGCGTTTTGAATAGAAATATTCTGTGTTTATTTGGCCGTTTAGATGCGCAACCGGAGATAAAGACTGCTTGTCCGTGTTGCGCTCGGAGCGCGCTCAGCTTCCTGTCAGTATAATTCAGTTCTCTTTCGCGACTTATCGCGCTTTTAATATTTATTTTCGATATAAAGCAATTCTGCTCTTTTCTTTCATCCATGATTTGTTATTAATAACTTTAAACAGAATCATCAACTGAAATCTGCGCGGATTATCAAAAATACGACACATTTATAGGACATAAAATTGTCTCTGCGCAAAAGTGTAAGTAAAAGGACAGCAAAGCACCCTTTTCAATAAAAGGATATATTAAAGTTTATATAGCCTACTTTTACATTTTCGCTGCTGTTCTAAAATGGTTTTCGCCATTACCTTAAACAAGCTGCAGCTGCTTGAATCCAGTGCAGGAGCTGTAACTATTAGATTACCACAGAAGCGGTTAGTTGATTGCTGTGGTGACTCGTGACACTCGCGAACAGCACTGAACACGCACTTTTGCCGGTACAACTTGAATATTATTATTATCATACACTTTTCATTAACTTCGGTAGGCTGTACAACAAGGGAATTGTAATTGGCTGCTTTTTCTGCAGAGATCTGAATGCAGGGAAATACACGGAAGTGAATCGCCATCATTAAGAAATGAGATCGCATTTATGTTTGAATCGAGATCGTGATTTTTTTTCGATTAATCGTGCAGCCCTATGTGTGCGTACTCACATTTGAAAGAGAGAATTAAAACGTCAACGCGACAGACAAATCAGCAAGACCATAGTCAATATTGGAGTAACTTTTCCCAGATGGAAAGAGCTCATGAGGAGAAAAGATTTTAAAACGGACACCGAGGTTGCCTGCTTTCTTCTCGACAGGTAATTCAGCCTATTTGTGAAAATTCAAAGTTTTATAGTTGCTTGTCTAACCATAGCATGGTTGTGCATAACGCCAGAACGACCTCTAGTATAACTTCATCCTCGCGTCAATGGTGGAAAAGTATTGTTTACCTTGTAACATAAATCTGTGCTGCGACGGATCACAGGTGATGAATGGTTTTAAAGGCGCAATTTTTTAAGCTATATAAAAAAAAGGACACTGTAAATTGGGGTGGGGGGGGGGGTGGGGGGGGGGTGGGGGGGATAACCCTGCAGAGAACAGCTCCTGCAGGAACTCCAGGACTGTACCAACCGTGCAGTTGACTGGGTTCAGCTTGCGATTTCTGCACCATGAAGTGAATACTTTCCACTTCAGGGCATATGGTTTCCTTATGGAGGCAGCTCTGGAGGGAAATATGGTCTCAACAACCTCGATTGAGAGACCAGAGTCTATGAGCTGGGCCCCCTCAGAGACCAAACCCAAAGCTTCCACAACTCTGGATCGTGGTGAAGGAATGTCCCCCCTGGTTGAGACAGAAGGTCCCCCCTGACCGGAATCTTTCAAGGAGAGCTGTTGAGGAGGGACACAAGGTCCAAAAACCAGTCTCTGGTTGGCCAGAACTCTCTCCAGAACTCCTGGGAGCAAAGCAATTGGTGGAAATGCATAGAAACACGTCTGTACCATGGCATCCGCCCAAGAGGAGCTGGGTGTGTAAGGGGAGAACCATAGTGTTGTCTCCAGAGATGAGAACAGATCTACTTACGCTCGACCAAACCTCTCTCATAGGAGCTCCACCACCTTGGGATTGAGTCTTCATTCCCCGAGCCTCAGTCCCTGCTTTGACAGGATATCTGCTCCCTGATTTTGTTGCCCAGGGATATAAACTGCCCTCAGTGAGTGCAGCTTCCCTTGGGGCGACAGGAGGATCTGGTGTGCCAGTTTGTATAGTGGGTGCGACCACAGACCCCCCTGCTGATTTATATAATAGACCACAAATGTGTTGTCTGTACAAACAAGAACATGACAGCCTCTCAGGTCTGGGAGGAAGTGTTTGATTGCTAGAAACACGGACATCATTACCAGGTATTTTATGTGCCACGAGAGATGATGGCCCCGCCACAGACCTAGGGCCAAGCGACCACTCATTATCGCCATCACTGATCCCACCGCCAGCCTTTGAGGGATGAATCTGTCATAAGCATTACGCGATGACAAGGAGCCCATAGCACAGTCCCTTGGGAAAGGAACCAAGGTTTCTTCCACATTACCAAGGCACGAAAGCACCTGTGCTTGACCTTGATCATGTGGAATGGCTTTCCCCTCGTGGAAAACCCCTTGGTTATGAGCCACCACTGCAGGGGTCTCATGTACAGCAGGCCAAAAGGTATCAAGTCGGATGCAGCCGTCATAAGACCCAACAGTCTTTGAAACTGTTTGACAGTGAGTGACTGGCCTAGCTTTTGCTCGTTCACGGCTGAGAGAATCGAATCAATATGAGCAGGAGACAGACATGCCTGCATCGTCGTCAAATACCATACCACGCCTAGAAAAATGGTTCTCTGAGCTTTTTCAACTTTCTCATGTGGGTGAGGATGACGAACTGCCAAATGCTCTGACTGAACTAGAATCAACCAATTGTTGATGTAATTCAACACAGGAATGCCCTGGTATCACGAAAAGGAGCCAGTGCCGCATCCACTCAACTCGTGAAAGTGCAGGATGACAAAGCTAGGCTGAATGGAAGGACCCTATATCGGTACGTTTCGTCCCCAAAAGCGAACCTCAGGAACTTCTTGTGCTGTGGGAGGATGGATACATGGAAGTATGCATCCTTGAGATCTATCATGACAAACCAGTCCTCGGACCTGATTTGTGACACAGATCTAAAATCGGATGTACTGTAACTCCCCATACTTTTTTGGAACAATACAATACCGGCTGTAAAACCTGAATACCATGTTCCATGACCAGAGGACTACCACTGTGGTTAGGACCCCATTGAACCTGGACGGGCGAGACCCAAACTGAATGCTGTAACCCTTTTCTACTGTCTGCAGCGTTGATTGAGATATATTTGGGAGCAGCTTCCACTCTGCCAAAAAATCTACTAATGGAACCAGTCTCTCGACTGGTATAATTTGAGTAGCCAACTCGGTGCTCTGAAGCAGCGAACCTGCAGGGAACGACCGAAATGACTGCTCAAAAACCCTACTTTCTGGGCGGACACAGAGACATGAGCTCGCTGGAATGTAGTGGGCCATGAGGTAGTGGCGTTGGCAGAAAGGTCCCCGAGGGCACAGAGGGGAGATGGGCACTGTATAATGAGGTGTAATCCATTTCCCCCCTGAGAGGTCTGCCCTCAGAAGCCCGACACCACTGGTGTCAGGGCTTCTTCGCCGACGCCTTCTTAGAGATAATAATTGTCCTCAGATCCGTTTTACCATTCAAAGGCTTCGCCTGTGCCTGATAAGAGGAGCTCGTAGATGGCTGGGGCTGCACCCACCCAGCAGCCCCAGAGACCTGAGAGTGGCGAGGAAGAAATTTCTGGAACGGCGCTACCTGCTTTTTCTCCTCCTTAAACCACTTTGACGACTGGGGTGACAGCGTCGCCAAAGAGGCCTTTTGTCTTTCTCCTTAATATTGGACAGATTTAACCATAAAGGCCTATTTATACTTCTGCGTCGAACTCACGTCGTAGCTACGTCGTAGGCTGTGTGTAGCGCGCGTACCCTTCAGCGTACCCTGACGTGCACCTCTCCAAAAATGTAACAACGCGTCAACTCTACGCGGACGCAAGCGCTGTGATTGGTCTGCTAGGACCGCTCCCTCGGGTTTCACATGCTCCTTCTGCAAGTGTAATTGCGCGTCAAAGCGGACAACGACGCAGAAGTATAAATGAAAACGAACGCATTGCCTACAGCGTAGAGGCTCCGGCGTAGGTCCGACGCAGAAGTATAATGAGGCCTTAAGTGCCTCTCCGTGGCCACCAAGGCTGCCAGATAAATCTGTAGCCCAGCAAAGTTCTTTAATTGCATCAGACTTTACTTTCTTTCCCTCATCAAGGTCTCTGAGCAGGTCGGCCAGGTATGCCAGCAGGATAGACATTGTGTGCAGGCATGCTACGGCCTGACCTGCAGCCGAATACGCTTTACCCACCAGCGCTGATGTGGTTCTAACTGGCTTAGTGGAAAATGTCAGGGCTTTAAGGGATGATGCTGACTCAGGGAAGAAATAGCTGACAAGCATCTCTTCAACGCTAGGCATCGCTGTTTGAATAATTAGATGTTTGGGGACTGAAGGCATGGTAGGAAACCGGTTTCCTCGGTGTGGAGATCGGGAAAATACAATAGGCCCCGACAACGAGATTGTGATCGGGACAGCAGGCAAACTTTCTTTTATGGTGAACTTCCTGTTTCTCAATGTTCAGTCTGGCCACGCCACGAGTCACAACCTCCAACAGCACTTCATATGCAGGAGAGTGAGGTGGCGAGTTCTCATCATCTCCTGTCTCGATACTCACTACATCCAACTCCTTAGTGCTGGATGGTTGCAGTATATGTGCTTCACTCTGTATTTTCTAAGGAATTTTCTATTTTCTATTTTCTATATTTTCTAAGGAAACTTCGATCTTTTAATATCGATGCTTCCTTAATGAAAATGTTTTATACTTGTTTTATAGAATCTGTCTTATGTTTTTCTATTATTTGTTGGTATGACAATCTTTATGTCAAGAATAGGAGGGAGTTGACTAGTATAGTTACAATGTGCAGCAAGAAAGTGGGGACTGACTTAAGGACTATCACACAAATTTATGAGCATAGGGTGACTAGGAAGGGCCAGTTAGTCCTTTCTGATGTCACTCACCCATTGTGTACTGAACTTCAACTGCTTCCTTCAGGGCGGAGATTTAAACTCCCCTTGTGCAAATCAAATAGATTCCTTTAGAAAAATAATTCCTTTATACCTGCTGCAATTAGGTTTTTAAATGATTTATTATAAATGTGTGTTATTTTGTGTGTGTGTTGTGTTATAGGTGCTATATGTGTACTGTATACTGCTGTCTACATAAAGAATCGTCTTTAAGGACAATAAAGTTAAATCAACCCCATGACCTGAGTCGCCACTCTGCCACAGCAGTAGTGGGGCCAGAGCCGCGTGGAACGCATGCCGAGATGCCCTCCTTAAAGAGCTCTTAGCAGTAGCTCTTACAATGTTCATATTTAGCCCCCTCGAGGACTGACTTGAGTGTGCTCCGCTCCCAGACAAACAACACATAACTCCTGTGTGTCCCCAGCCATGATGTTGCGAGGGCAGGGAGGAACACACTTGTTTAAAATGTTGTTTGCTCGCCATACTTATTATTACATTCTGTCATGCCATCACGTGATTTTACACGTGCTTCATGACACAGTCACACAGAGGCATTCCCACAGCGTGTTCGTTGCAGCGCGATTTCCTTTGAAAATGATTTTTCAAATGTGTTGATGGTAAAGTTAGATTTCAAATTTAATTTGCAATGCAATGCAGCATTTGATTCCAAAAATGTGCTCTATGTTGCCAATAATCCACACTTGTGTGTATATGTGTGTGTATATTTAAGCATTTTAATTAGATTTGTAGCTGGGATTTTTTTTTTTTTTTTCATGCATTGTCAAGTACTTTGCTGAACTCTCTTTATATCCAGTAAAAGTAAGGCAATAACTTGACTTTCTTCATTTGATTTAGTGGCATTGTTGCATTGATTAGTGGCATTGTTGCTTGAATTGTTACATAGGGAGAGCTATTATTTGTTGCATTTACAGGTCTGATTTTTTGAATGTGAAGTTTTGACATCACCAGGTAGACTTGTGTGGGAGGACACCTGTAATTTGTATCAAGGTGGAGGCGATGGAGGAAAATGCAAGCGTTGTTGAGATACATAAGGAATATTCAATCAAATAACACTGCCAGACTAGCACAGCGGGTTCTCAGGCCCCAGTACTTTAACTTTCATTAGAAAGCAATTGGTCATGCTCACAGCGGGGATTGTCGGCCGACTACATGGTTGAACATTGTCGGCGGTTCCGGAGTAATTTGAGTTTTGTTGATTTTTATTTCTCTTTCTTTCACATTCTTCATGTGCTCAGAATGGGACAAAAACAAGAAAATAGATGGAGACCGAACACGGTTCTGGGAGATTTAAATGCTGCTTGGGCGCACTGCTGTGTCCTTGAATATGGCCAGTCACTGAGAGCCGTAGGCGGCTAGTAAAGAGAGGGGGTTGTGTGGAGAGTCCCAGCAGGCCGTTTGTCTGGACGGTGCTGTCTAACCCTCCCCTCCAGCTGGGCAGGGCTGAAAGAAGTAGAGCCCTCACTGACTGATTAGGTCTCATGTAAAGTACCACCTGGGGAGCCTATTAGAAACACCAAAGTCAATGACAACGCAGACAGATGACGCACCTGCACGGCCACTGAGCATTTACATTCCCTCTATCACTTTGCTATCTGCTGGTGTTCAGTATGGCTCTGCAACCATACTTGACTTGAAGTTGGCACATTGTGTTGTTCCTTTATGCAACGTTATGGCAGGGTTGTGCATCATTCAGAATGTATGCATGTTATTTTCCAGTTCAATTTATCAATTTGATTCGAATTGAGGTTGCAAATAGAAATGTAATTTGAAAAGTGCAGCTTTAAAATGAATTAAAATTCAACAAATTCAGGTTTGCAAGGTTTGTTTCAAACTTTTTTTTGGAAAGAAAAGATGGATGGATGGATGGATGGATGGGGCATGGCCAATCCAGTTCAAATTCCCACTTATGAAGTGAAATAGAGCCAATTCTGCAGTTCTGAATGTTGCATAACCATGCATTACGAGGCCTCCTTATTCATCTCCTCGGTCTTCCTGTGCTGTCTACTATATAGAACACTGTGACTCTGTTAATCAGGAAGCCGCTGAACAATGAACTTCTGCCCAGCCAGATCTGTAAGCAGTAAAAGACAACCCTTTGTTTCTAAAATAAGAACTGTTTGACATTTGAGAGGAGACACAGCCCGTTCCTATGAAGTTCGCCGGCATCGGAGCACAGACCGGAACCCTTTAAGTTATTTCCAGCCTCGGTGAATACCAGTTATTGTGAACGTGTAATTACAGGCCTAGACGCTGCACTTAATTCCCAAACAATATGGTGTACTTATACACAAGGACATCAAATTATACTCAACCCACCATCTAAAAAATGTTGTCAGAGTGTGGATGCCAAAGCTACCGTACAGTGGCCGCCAAACCATCTGCCACCACCCTCTTCTGCTTTCTCATTATCCAAAGGCCCTGCTCCACGGCCCTAATGATGATGATGGAGAGGAGGCTGCCTCCAACCGACCACAATGCCTTTCACAGCTCAAACAATATCATGCCCATAAAATGGTGACCAAAATAGACATCACAACTTGTTTGTTTTAGGGAGAACATTTCATTTCAGCAAAGTGGGGTTTTAGAAAATTGATTTTGAACCTATTGTAACAACCTTGTTTTTATCAGTCATGAAGTAATCAGAGCGTTTTGAATGGGCATCCAGTTTTAGAAGCTCTCCAAAAGCAGCAACAACTTGAGAGAATGTGATCCTGCTCAAGCTGCCCTTAAAAAGATCATTGTAACACAGCAGAAAATTGTGCTATTTAAAAACAGAAGCTATGTTTTGTAGCGAAAATGAATTGTCCCCTCATATAGCTAATGCCCTTTACTTACAAGGGGCTCCGGGGGCTCATTTTGAATATAGTAATGGAGGACAATGAGAGTTTGTTCTGGGTCCCTCCTCCTCTGAAATGTGAGTTAATGTGTTTGCTTTTCCTCCCTGATCATTTTAGCTCTTGCTCTGCTGTCAGGAGGACTGAACTGAGACTCCCTCAATTATTAGAGGAAATGACAAATAAGTACTTCCAGTAGACGAGAAGAAGTGAAATGCAAAGGGACACGCTTCAGAGGTTTCAGGAGAGGAAATAGGAGGGACATATGGCGTCGTACAAAGGATGGAGTGTTTCAAGCGCAGTGCATAGCGCCCAGCTTCTTGCAAAGGAATTGAGAGGACTCTGGGTCTTCTTTTCTTTTCTTTTTTTTTTTTTTGTCTCTCTTTCTTGGACAAGCTGATGAAGTTCCTGAATTGCCAAATAGCCCGACAACAAACCCCTATAATTTTCCATATGCCTCAACAGAATCTCATGTCCTTCAAAGGAGGTCTGAAAGGGAACCCTGTTTGAAAGGCCTAGTGTTTATCCTCAAAGCCCATTTTGGTAAGAAAAGTCGGCCTTCTGCCCTTAATCGGTGGAAATGTTAGCAGCATTTGATTTCGATGTACATTGTAGAGGGCAGAAGGCAGATGACTGTCACTCTATTGCCAGCCCATTGGCTCGGGTCTCGTCTGTGCCACCAAGCTGGAGAGGCTGCCAGTCAGCATTAGGCCAAGGATTCCCTGAAGAGACAGCCATTTCACGCAACCAAGAAATTATGCCATTTGAGAGCAGAATTTGATAATATGCTTATTTTCTCTCGTACAGCCGCAGGGAGAGGGGGAGAGAAAAAGGGGAGTGGTGGAATTATATGCTACGTTAACTTTGGAGACATCTCTAAGGCGGCGAAAAACGTCGGAGAGCATTTTTCTTTTCTCAGACTGGCTGCTGTGACTGTGAATTGAGAGAGAGAGAGAGAGAGAGAGTCACTGTGACTTAAACGTCTCTGGAGACTCGTACACCCTAGGTCTTTCTGTCCTCTAGAAAACGTGCATGTGGTTTATCTTCTTTGAAGTGACGACTCAGCTCAGTGTTTGAAAGAATACTCATTTCACATGCTTGGAACGGCTGTATTCCAGCAAAGGTTTGCTTTTGAAGAGTAACAAAATTTGTTCAGTCAGGACCACTTTGAGAATTAAATTTATTGACAATCTTTGGATTTGGCGAGAGGCTTAGGCTCTAAGGTGCTCGAGCTGCCATACTAGACAGCTTGAGATACATCCTTGAGACACAAATCCCCCAAGCCTTTTAATAACCAAATGTTTCTTAGCATACTGTATGTTTAAAGAAGGAGATACAATACATCTACGTACATAGAGTTTCTATAAAGAATCCACTGCTCTATTATGAAGATGCTAGGAGGTGAAAGAGTGAAGGTGGGTGTAAATGTCTGTGCGACAGACTGCGGAGCATTTGTTGAATGAGCTTAAATACTATAGATGATTAGAGAAGGTGGAGTAACAAATCAGCTGAGCGTCAGCTGATATTGTTTAGCGATCAGTGGTCTGCCTGAACTACGCTTGAATTCCATTCGATCACTCAAGCTCTATTTATATTAAAAAAAATAAAAATAAAAAAAAACAGGTTTTCAGATTTTATTTTGATTGAATGAAAAACAAAAGTTATACAGTAAAGGAAATGAGAGCACTAAAAATTTTACTGTCAAAAATTATTTTCCCCTCTGTACTTTAGATAAATATTTACCTGATTTACTTCATGGTACTCACAATTACTTTTGGGATCAATATCTAATTATGTACACATAAAATTTCCATACATCTTTATTATTTTATCAGATTGAATAAAACAGTAAAAAGTCACTGCTAAGCTGGATACCTGTCAAAAATTACACAGAGGAAAACAGATTTCTGATTGGTTCAGGGTTCAGCTAAGTGCACTAATAACATGCTGGTGGTCATACTGAAATGCTAAATGTAGAGTCCGGCCTCTCTAGAAGTCAACACAAGATAGTAGCTGTCTCCCGCAGCTCTGGCATGCATACGACTAACCGTAGTGGTACCATGTGACGTGTTCTTGCTTGAATACAGGTATTGAGTGCTGAATTCCAGAGTGTACTGGATTATACCGCACATTCAAGAGCAACAGGGGCTCTTCAAGGTAAACATTACTGCCTGCCAAAAAAAGTCAAGCATTTTGATTTAATTTCTTTTCTTTAATTTTGCACTTTGTGCTTCGACATTGATGTGCGATTTTAAAAGACATGCATTGGTTGAAATTACACTCACACCAGGTTAACTAGGTCAAATATGAGCTGTAAAAACGTCTTTCTCAAGTTCCTAGCTTGAAATAAAAAGAGATTTTTTAAAAAAACTAGTTAGCCCCAAAACACTTACCAGTACACAGAATTAGTCATCAGCAAGCAGGCAAGCTTCCTTTTCAAGTCATCAATCAGGATTAGATAGAAACGCCAAAGCTAATAATTACACCTTTTTTTTTTGTTACCGTGAATGTATTAGTTAATTATAATATGAAATAAGCACAACTGAAATGTGCACTTCATCTTAACATTGAGGAAAACTAGCTTCAACACAGTCATCTGAGGCACATTTGGACATAAACAAAAGATCAACCCGAGGATGTGGAGAAGACAAACACATGCTGGAAAAACAAACAAACCCACAATGTGCTGTTGCCGGGCCGCTTTATCTCCATGTGTTCCTGTTTGTTTGTTCTGCTGAGAAGAGGGCTGTGGATAAAATGTCATGAAATGATAAGTGAAGAGCTCTTGATTGCACAACTCTACGCATTACAATTCTCAGGTGGCTGATGAAAATCATAGGATGAGATATATATGCGGTTCTTGTTTAGGCTTTACCAGATCTGTTCATGTGCAAACAAGAACAGAAGCTAAAATGCTATTGGCCCTCCATCCAGTTATAATGATTAGATCTTACTGATGTCAAATATCTATGGCGGTGACAGTTTTACAATATCAGTGCCCCACAGGACATAATCAAAAAACCCATGAGAGACAGGATGGCTATTCTCTTGTCAGGCCATAATGGGGTCACCTGGGAAAACCTGTTGAGTTTGACAAGGTGAGTATATATCCCAGAATGGCCAATGGCATGTTGTAAAATACAAGATGACCAAATACCCTGAACATTATTTTAAACACAATGTGTTTTTGGTTGTTAAAGGATTAGATCACTTCAGAATAAAAATTTCCAGATAATTTACTCACCCCCACGTCATCAAAGATGTGCATGTCTTTCTTTCTTCAGTCGAAAAGAAATTAAGGTTTTTGAGGAAACGGCTCTACGTGGTTGGGATCGTGTATAGCCCTTTGAAACTGCAATTTGGACCTTCAAACCACTGTACCCCATTGAAGTCTACTATATGGAGAAAAATCCTGGAATGTTTTCCTCAAAAACCTTAATTTCTTTTTGGCTGAAGAAAGAAAGACATGAACATCTTGGATGATGTGGGGGTGAGTAAATTATCAGGAAATTTTAATTCTGAAGTGAACTAATCCTTTAAGGCCCCTTCACACCAACAACGATAACTATAATGATAATAGCGTCCACGCCAGCCGACAATATTGTTCTGTTTTTTCTAAGCGCATGCTTATCTGTCGCTTTTAATGCTCAAGCTCATTATAGCAGGATTGATTCTGATTGGCTGTCAATGTTTTTATCTTTCATCAGCTGGATAAAATCATTCTGAAAGTGATTCCAGCTAAATTGTTTCTCTATAGCTGTTGTGTGGACTCTGCTATTCTTTAATATTGAAAATGATTTTAAGAACTATTAGATATTAAAGGATTTTAAATATTAAAGTCCACTTCAAATGCTTATCCAAAAAGTTATTTAATCACCCTCATGTGATTTGCTTTGGTCTGTTCCTCACACATATAGCTTGTATAAGACTTTGAATATAGTTTTGGATATAGACTTTGAATAAGTCATAAAAAACATGTTTATGGTGCTTCTGTGTCCATTTTGATGCTCGAAAGCCTCAGTCTTCTTGCACTTTATTTGCATAAAAGACCAGAACAGTCTACAAGTTTCTGTTTGGTTGAAGAAAAAAGTGTCAAGCAGTTTTGGAGCAAAATGAGGCTGAGTAAATGGTAGATATTTCATTTATGGGTGAACTAACATGAAAAGTTTTGATTTCATTGACCTACATTTTAAAAAGGTGTAACAAACAAATTATAATGGGAACTTTAATATAAGAAAATTAGGTATGTTTACTAATCACCTAATGTCATGATTGTTCAGCGATACGTGAAAACGGAAAACGGATTAAAGTCTATCTCCCTCAGCGTGGGCTACAGACTTCATCAGGTGCAACAACTGATCAAGAAAACTCATGTATCAGCCAGCCATGGAGCACAGTCCAAATGCTTCAACATTAATCAAACATAATTGGTGCTTAAAGACTTAAATTATTTATTATTGTGAGATCTGACAGTGCTGCTCAGAAGCAAATTGGGATCATCTTCCATGACCACTAAGGATTTGGAGATTAAGCCAGAACTAAGTTTATTTCCTCCATACGGCTTTTATCCCTGCAAACGAACCGTTTAAACGGATCACCCGCGACAGATAACCACGTTACTGTAAACGAGAAATGAGGCTGTTCCTCTTAAGATCCTCTTCTCTACCACCACCCCCCCCCCCCCCCCCCTTCACCCTGGTCTAATTGTGCCGTGGATCCCCGTGGGTTTAGATGTTTGACACTGCGAAATGCTCTTAAATCCTCCTCGCTTCTCCCTTCCTTGCGCTGCGCTCCCTATCTAGAGCCAAAAGGATGTATGTCGAATTCGTAAATTTATCACTTTGCAAAACGGTGCATTAAATGAGTACGGACACGCTCTGATTTGAAATGCTGACTTAAGAAAATAAGTTCTGATGTTTCAAAATGAGTTTGGATCATGGCGCCAAACCCTCACCCCCCCCCCTCGGGCCTCCCCTCACACCCTCCTCTGCCTCTCGTCCTCTCTTTTCGTCTTCCGGCAGCGTATATCTGTAATCTCTCTCTCTGGCTATAGTCAGTCTAAAAAGTCCACTGCTTTCACTGTCTCCTCCAGTCCTATACATGCAAATGTCATGGTATCTAATAATTAGTGTTTATATGCAGCTGGATAAACTGAAAATTAAGTAGATTAATTAATTAATCTGGTGCTTTGATGTTATTCTGATGTAAAGAATCCATTATATTATGGCAGACTCATATGGTATTACAAGACACCAATGTTCGCAGTTTTACTTTGTATTTAAATCACTAACTGAAGACATAATCCATCTTAATCCATCAAAACTGCTATGTTAACTACTACAAAACATGCAGTGTTAGTTTTATTTTCAAAGTGTAATCCTCTTGGTCTTATTCCTTTGAGACGACATGAGCCCAATGGCAATCTGTAGTGTTCTTCAAAAAATCTGATGACCTGCTGACACAAAGAACAAAAATGTAATTCCTATAGGTTTAACTCTATATTGTATATATTGTTCTTAAACTATTATTTTTTCCAGTTATGTTATCTTAATGTGGCAATAGGAAACTCTCAGTCAACACAAGGCAGAAGGAGAATCAGATTTTATTAAGAAATTATCATTATCTTTTCTTCGTGACAAATCTAAATGTATATTCATCCTATGTGACTACTTATTTTAATTGTTTTTTACTTGGTTTATGTGAACACAGAACAACTTGCAATATTTAAAAAAAAAAACGAATTCATCACTTTTGGTTGAGTCTTGTAAAGATTTGTACAGTTCTGTTACTTTTAAGTGTTTTATTTATTTTTGGTCTCAAAAATGGACGTAGCAGTGGTGGTAACGTCACAGTTAACACACTGAGCCAGGTCTGCAAAGCTCACATTTGCTTTCTTTGGCGATATGTGTACTTTCCCTCTGATATGTTCTTTCTTGGATTGCAGATAAAGTTACAGTATAAATCATGCTTTCTGAACCTCTCAAGTCCCAACCCAGTGAATAGAAATCTGTATAAAGTGTGAGTGAACTTCTGCCATAGATTCAGCATCCTCAAGAGACATTCAGACAAGACTGTGAAAGGCTTTGATGACAACCAAGACCAAAAAGCCCCCTTTTCCCGGGCCGATTTACACTGAGAACTTTCTCTCTCTCTCTCTGAATCTTTGGTCACCACTGCATTCTTTTATCTCTCTGTTCCTATTTGTTTGGACAGTGTATGAGACCTGCTACAGGGCCTAGTCTAGACCCCATAGCCTTGATTGCTTTGTGTGCAAGGTCATGTTGGACACATAATATAGCTTGTCTAGCAAAGCAAGGTCAGAACCAATGGTCTGTATAATAATATAGTATCTAATACACATCACAGTCCCATTAAATCCATACCCTAAACTAAAACGCCACAGCTTGGGACGTGTTGAAATGATGTGCTGAGATTCTGTTGCAGAGCCTCTCCTCTTTCAACAAGTAAACAAGCCATAATTAATTGTACAGTGTGTAAATTTATCCCAGAGGCACGGAGGCCATCTAAACCCTCACCGCAAGGAAAGGTCTTGGCAAATAGCCACACAATATTTTTAATTTGGCCTTTTCCTGTAAGGCCCAATAACTCTGTTTTCTGTGTAATGTCTATAAATCCAGACTTTTTTTCTGTCATTTAAGATTATAATAATGTTTCAGTGTCACCAATGTGTTGATGATCCAATATAAAGCATGAGTAACACAACAAGACTTTGAATCATATGATGGCCACGGCAGTGACAAAAGTGAGAACGGTGTCATAGATAGATCTAGCAATGTTTACAGTATGTGCTCTCAATATAGATGGTCTTAAAGGGTATTATGGGAGAGCTTTTTAATCTACATGCCGAGACATGCTTATACATGCACTCACCCACTTTCTCTTTGCATGTCTGATTTAATAGCCCCCTCATTTAGTAACACATAACAAGTAACGTAACGTGAGTTATGTAATCAGATTACTTTTTCAAGTTACAAGTAAAATAATACATTACTTTTCAATTTACAACAAAATATTTGAGTTACTTTTTCAAATAAGTAATGCAAGATATTTTGTTTTCCCATTTATTTACTGACTCCTCTCTTGTCCCCATGTTGAAATACTCATCTCACTTGCACAAAAAAAACAAAACAGATTCAGTATTCCTTAAGGTCCTTGCATACTGAGGCCAAAATTTCCGCATGTTAAAAAGTAAATACGACCTCACGTTGTGTCATTCATGTTTACACACTGCCTCTGATACTTTCGTCCATCAAAAAAAAAAAAAAAAATCGGATTGGGTTCAATTGGGACCCAATATTTCCTCTTTCTTTTTCTCTTTTTAAGAAGAGAGGGGACAACAAAATCATCCTCACTGCTTGAAGACTCCATTTTGTATTGTTTTGCGAATTTCTTCACAACTGATTAATGCGCATCAGACTCTGTATAAGGTTTCTGTGCGAAACGAATTTTTAGGATGACGAATACAAAAAAACACATACGAAAATTTCGGACTCAGTGTGCAAGGACCTTTAAAATGAATAAAAACAGTCAAATGCAAACTCAGAATATTACGCAAACCTCCAATAATTAAATGTTAAATAATACAAATATACTTTATGTATTTAAGCTCACTTTATTAACCAATGTCTTTGCTGCTAACCTTCGATGATTCAAATCAACCATTCTAATAAGCAAAAAAAAAAAAAGACTTTAGATAGCCTATGTCACATTTGTTTCCGTTTTTAGTTTTTATTGCTGAACTGAAGTAAGAGTGTTAAACTTTTTTCTCCTGCGTCCTATTCCTCTGCAATCCAGAAAAGCAGCACAGCTGAAAGGTTTGTTTGAGCTGCGCCCTCTACTGTACAGGCGTGAATTTGCATTTCGTTCAGCCTAAGGCTTATTCACTTCTGGTGTGAATAAGCCAGAATTTATCATTTCATTTCAATTTATCAAAAATAACAATACATAATACAATACACATTGAATCAAAATTCAAACATAAAATCGCTGCTCTTCACAAATGGCTCATTGTGACTTTAGACACAATATGATGAAGTGCATTGCATATTATGCATTGCACACATGCAGTTTAAATAAACTCTTTGCTATGTACTTTCTTTTAGTTACATGTCCTATATATTTCAAATTTAGCGAGAAGTAGTGCACCTAAAGTTAAAGCAAGTGAGACCATGTCCTCAAAAACTTGATCAGGTCATCCGGCCTCAGTTCGGCCCTAAATCAGTACAAATGAACTGATTATTTAAGCGTAAAATGCAGTCTGTGCCAGGTGCGTGCTCTCAAAGGTGCGTTAGATGGAGCAAGTCAAGGCGTTAACATAAGGCCGGAGCGTGGATGTAGCAGTGGGGTCTTTGAACCCTCCAGGTGCAGCTGTATGTTGACTGATGGAAACAGGCTTCGGCCTGCGATCGCAAAGCCTCGGATGCACTGAACAGGCTCCGAGAGGAAGAATTGTTACACTTTGTCTTGTTTATCAAAGAATAAGTTACTGAACAATGCATTTTTCCAGGAGATAGCTGAGGTCGAGAGTTTGTGTTTCTGTGTGTTTGAGACACTCCAGTGGGGTCTTATTTGGCAGAGGGAGAACACAACTGCATCTTTCGTGAACATCCGCAGGCAAGTTCGCACTGTGTTTTCCTCTGTGTAGTTGCAAAAACCCTCTTTCTTTGAGCAAAGAGTGTGTGTCAGTAGGTTTACACACATGTGCGAATCCCACTGGGCCTTTAGTCTACGTCGAGCTCCATTTTATCCCCTGTTGTTTTGTTATTCAAAAGCTGCTGTCCTTGTATCCATCTATGTGCCCACATACTCATTAAAAACAAATATGTCCTCATTAGCGACAAGGCATAGATTACACGTGTACACATCAGTCTGCCGAGCGCATTCGTGCAAACATAACAGCCCTCCTGTCATGGATCTCAAAGATGTTTTTCATTTTGCTTGTTTTATATCTCACACGACAGCGTGATGAACGCATTAGCACTTAGTTATAGAAATGCTATACCTCTCATCATTTTCACCCTATTTCCTTTCACAGAAGTCGCAGGAAATATAATCAGTGCAGGTTGTACAACTCAAGTGGAACCGTGGAAATGGCAGCATAGCTAGAGGGTTCTGTCGGGTCAGCAGGGATGGGGAAGAGTGTAAAGCAAAAGGAGGTGAATGAAAAACAGAAGTAAAGCAAGTCTCCTCAGCTTTTGCCCTCTCTTTACACTTTCCCTCCTCCAGATCCATCCATACCCAGCAGCACACCGCTACTCTTTCTGGGGGGGAATTGAAGAGAGCAAGGAGCAAGCGTTCCGTGCGCTCTGCACTTATTGCCTTGGGCCGTGATGTGATATCCTCCTCAACCTCTGTGAAGCTTCCAGTGTCTCCTCCTGCTGATGTCCAGGAACATCTAAGCTCAAAGCGCAATAAGGTTTTCAAGGCCTTGTGTGGCATGGGATACGTTAGCGACGCATGAAGGTAAGCTCGACACATAGATCAAATGAGGAGAGTGGTGGAAGAAGCTGCAGTTGATTTGAGGGTCACCATGCTGTGTAAAGGACACAGGTTGAGATCAAGGCATGGGCTGTAATTAGTGAGCCGAAGCTCTGAATACGAGCCCGACTGTGCAGTGTGGGGAAGCAACATGTTAATTGCTACCTTTATCAACGCACGAAAATACAGCAGGAAGCGTTCATTCAAACCTTGTGAAGGTGCAGAGATGGAAAAACTTTGACATGAAGACAATAATGGACAAACTGTGTTTTGGTGATATTGTTGTCATGCTTTGAATGGATGGCAAGGGGGGGATTAAACAATTGCCACATGTCCTGATGCAATACTGTATCATGCATGTTGAGATGATTAATTAGCTCATTTGATCTGAACTCTTAATGAACTCTGAAATGGAATCCATGCTAACTTTACGTGAAAACTGAATTTGGTATTGATTCAGTTTGTAAATATTTCAGCAGTCTTGTATTTCTGTAATATATATATAACAATATGTTGTCACTGGTTGGTTTTATATGCACATTTTGGGGGTAAAGCAAAACACAATCAGTGCATGTAGATTTTTGTACCATTCAAAAATGTAGGGTCAGACAGAGTATTTTTTTAAGAGATGAATACTTTTATTCAGTATTTAGGATAAAATTGAGAAACATGGACAGCATACATTAATCAAGTTACTAATAAAATACTAATACAATAAAATGAAGACTAATACTGTTAAAAATAAAATAAATAAATGTTGTTCTTCTTAACTTTCTATTCATCAAAGAATCCTGAAAACAATAGTTTACAGATCACAATTTACACACACACACAAAACCAAAAAAAACTGTTTAACAATGATAATAAGAAGAAATGTTTCTCAAGCACCAAATCAGCATATTAGAATGATTTCTGAAGGATCATGTGACATTGAAGACTGGAGTAATGACTTTTTTATTTGAATATATTAATAACACATTTATTTTGATTTGTAGTAACATTTCACAATATTTCTGCTTGTACTGCATTTACCAAATAAATTCAGCCTTGGTGAGCATAAGAGGTATCTTTCAAAAACTTTATAAAAAATATATTTGGATTTTATTGTTTGTACAAATGTGCATGTCCTTAAATGTATTATTCAATACCAGCTGACTCCCTTTTTACATATATTATTGACTTCAGGCTTTAATGTCTTGTTTTGCTAACACAAGATACACACTTGCTTGTGCTATCTGAAGACATCTGACTGTGTGACAAGCTGGTGTACTCGTTTTTATATGTAGCCTATTTCATTTTAACAACGGTCTCTCGTGGGCCCTCCAGACTTGAAATACTTGGCCATGGCCAATGGCATGCCTTCGAGCGACATACTACACTCACTCAACCTCAAGGCTGGTGAAACCCTCTGCAGAGATGTCAGTCATTGATCCCTCTAGCGTGGACATGGTCAGGGGACAGGAATATCATGTCTGGGCTGAAACTGACTTGCCCCTGGAGACTCTAGACTGGTTGTTTTGTCTTGGGAAGTGGCGCTCACTGCTATGATGGAAGCCAGTCGGTTTGTTGACATGGTGGTATGGAATGTTACACCTTGTCACGTTGCTCCAGTAGACAAAATGTCTTTCAGTGACTGTGTAAAGAGATGCCTCAGGATTTTCTTTGTCAAAGACACATCAGAGAAGGTTGTACAAAAGATGTTTTTAGAGCTCTCTAGAGAACGAATTCCTTAGGTCTGTTCTGGTCGTCTCGCGCTATATAAAGGCAGAGTAGAGCAAGCATGTAGCACTTGTCTAAACTGCTGCGAATTTTAATTCAGCAAACTTTCAAACATGATAACAAGCTGGCAAAAACTGTAAACAGCCCACTTACCATTAGGTAATTGAAAAGAAAAAAATAAGACTCCGTTTCCCCTCTGTGCCACCCTCTCTCCCTTTTTTGACATTTATCTTTAGTTAGAAAAGGCGAGCATGTAAATTGCCAGAGACAAGTGTTTGCAGGATTATCTTTACATACTCTGAGATTAGTGGAGGATGTTGCGCCATGGTTGTCGGGATAAATTAAAATGAATAAAACAAAGGGCTAATGAGTATGGTGGATATCTTAAATACATTCTGCACCTAGGTTAACTGGGTTTGAAGTCCTTTTGAATGTTGTTTTGCTCTACTTAAGATTTCAGCCGGCTTTGAACTGGCTTAGAGGGAAAACATTTGAACATCTAATTAATAATATAATATAATATAATATAATATAATATAATATAATATAATATAATATAATATAATATAATATAATATAATATATAATTAAGCAGGCAATTTTTTATCACCAATTAATACCTACATTACAAAATATTGTAGATGAATAAAACAGCTTAATTGCTATCCTCCTGGAAAACACACACAACAAAATTACTGATAGTTATTGCAATTGCTTGACTCAAATTAATCAAGAAAACTAAATTATATTTAGTTTATCGAGTGATATTACAATGTATGTTTTGAATGATACTTGTTTTTATACAGTTTCTCAAATTAATTACACATTTGCAGTTTAATTTTGGTGCTTTGTTTAATTTACTGTGGAGTCTTTTTTTTTTTTTTATAAGTAGAGTGATTAATTAATTTGAATCAATAACTACACTCTAGCTTATCTGTGGCAAAGAAGTGGCAAACTAGTGCTTTTTGTTCTTATATCAGTTGTTTTATAATTGCACTTTATCATATGTAATGGTATTTCATTTGTTTATTAAATACCATTACACCATTATACCATTTATTAAAGGAGTAATGGACCTTTAACGGTTAGACAATATTTCAGTTATTTGCTATATGTGCATAATTCTTTACAATAACTATTATCTAATGCACATTTTCAATACAATTCAGATAAATGTCTATTAAAAACGGTGAATCTCAGCTGTAGAGAACTAAATCAAAATAGCTACACAAGAGCATATATTAGATTGATTTGGAAACTCTTAAAATAACTCTTGTGACCAGAATATCTCTCTCTCTGAGTCTTGCAGACACAGTGAGGAATCTGATGAGGTAGTGTTGCATTTTTGTTTGTGGGTCTGTTGCAAGTGCCGTTCTGGAAATCTCTCGGCACCAAGATATATAAATATGCCTTAATATCATAAAGGATTTGCTCAAATAAATTTATTTATTTTTCCTACAAAAATAACCAGCCAGTGTAAAGTATTCTGTTTGTATGCACATGGCCTTCTCCTCACAGCAACAGTAAATTGACTGATTTGTTGAAAGGTGTCCATGAGCATGACAAATTCTGCCGTGCTTGATAGTGTTGTTCATTATCAAGTGAGGAACACTTCATTATTGCATCGTGCCGCTATGTGAGCCAACCATAATAAACAAGACAGGTTCTTCTGAATGATGCCATTATATAATACTTTTTAACATGCATGCAGATTTTTGAATATGCATTTTTAATAAGAGCCTCAAGTTGTTTGTCATTTGCAAATTTGTCTGACAACCTGCCATTGTTTAATGAATCTCAAGATCAGATTCCGAACAGGTGGTGTAAAACATACTATGCCACTAATATTTTAAACCCAAAAAGCCGGGGACTGAGATGAACATCAGTACGGATCTCGGCACTATTTATTACCCCATTATAAGTGTGCCCTGGAAGAGTGACGTTAAGTATAACACAAAGTGTTGGCTTAAAGGATGTCTAACAGATGGCTTACAAAACCCAGGATGTTTTTGAAGGGAAAGACCTCAGCTTACATTATTAAGCTGTCACATCTGCACATAGCAAATATGCTGGCAGGGATAAAATCAAATGAACAGAGTAGTAGCAGCAAGAGCGCGGTACGAAATAAGGAAAAAAAGACCCGGACAAATCTCTCTCTTGCTAAGTTAATACGGAGGTCAGCATTGCGCTTGCCAAAGCAAGACGATATGAACTTTGCATGCGTGGAGTTCATCCCTCGTTCCTTACCCATCAATGTAGCAGCTCATTTAACCCTTCATTAGACCTGCAGAGAAGCGACCTCAGCCGATGTCATCAAACTTGGGTTCATCTCGCATGGCCTGGCAGCCTATCGTGCGCAGAGCTGATGGCTTGGAACAGGTATTTGGGACGAAACCGAAAGCAGATGTTTCGCTTTAAGACCTCTCTTAGATGTCTAATGAATCCGAAAGTTAAGGCCTGTTGATCCAGAGCTGTTTGATTTGCCAGTGGAAATGGGGCATCACATTCATAACGAGCAGCATTACCTAATCACAGTAAGGCAGCGTGGGTTGTGGGGGAGTGGTGGACTGGGGGGGAGTTGGGCTAGGAAATGAGTGCTTCTAATGCCTCCTGAATGTTGCGAGTGAATCATTGGTGCTGAGTACACACTGCCGAGTCCAATTGATGTCTCATTTCCTTTATCCTACAGGGATGCGGAGAGCACTTCAAACTTGCAATCAGGGAGACCTTAGAGAAAATCACTGAGACCCACACAGACCTTTGAGCGGTCATGCAACTGAGTGTGCGTTTTGCAAGATTTCATAGACTGTATTGATAAATTTGTGTGTTTGAATGTACTGGGAGTAGGATACATGTTGACATGCATCTACTTGGATGGCATCATATTTCAGTTTTAAATACTTTGCTGTGTGGTATCTATTAATTAATTATTTAATTATGACACAATTCATGCTGGGAACTGGAGTCCTGCATCCAGCTAGAGTTGTTAAATTGAAATAAAGTTGAAATAAAATGTAAATATTAGATGAACAATTTAAAGCTAAACAAAAATTTGAAATGTTGCCTCGGCAACTAACTGAAATAAAAAAGAAAATTATAAGTTTTAGTATAAAATTACCAAAACTAAAATAAATTATCAAATGAACAAATAATTAAAGCTAAATATAAATAAAAAAAACTAATACAAATGATAAAGGCATATAATAAAATTACTAAAACTTTAAAATTAAGATGAACTGAAAATATAAAAATAAAATATAAATCAAGTTATAATAATAAATACTATTATAGTATATAAATAATACTAAAATAGCACTGCACTCTAAGGCTATTTGTGCACCTTTTTTTTTTTTTTTTTTTTACTTAATTGTACAGCCTTACATTGGGCTGTCTAAATGAGCAAGTATAGTGTCATAAAGGATAAGAGAATAATATTTCCCAATCAGTGTTGGGGAAAGTTACTTCTGAAAGTAATGTGTTACAATATTGCATTACTTCCTAAAAAAGTAACTAATTAACTTTTAATGGAATGCCTTATGTTACTTTTGCATTACTTTTTCTTGCCTGGGCTGGGCTTGCTTTGCTGTGCTGCCATTCTGGATTGCCGTAGAAGAAAATTCACCACTTTTACTGAGAAGCGTCTCACTGCAGCCTGCGGTGGACATCCAACTCGGCTCATGTCCAAGTGTGACGTCAGAAGCCATGCCCATCTCCAAATATGTCACAGTCTCATGTCTCATGTTAGTCTCAAGCTTTTTTCGTCACGCCCCCCTTTGAACCTTTAATTAATTAAATTCATTCATTAATTCATATCAGAATTAAATTTTTTATTTAAATAGACAAAAACATTTAAATATTTCAGTGATGCTTTGGATGAACAATATATAAAACCGCCAATATATAAAAGAAAGCTTTAGCATAAGTTCTGCCGGGAAGACTCAATTGTTACGTCACTTTACCTTCTCATCTATCCAATCACATTCTAATACTCGTGGTATAAAAGATTGGTACTTACACACGTTTGAATTCGCAGATGCTGACGCTTCCATTCACCTCCATCCTCCCCACCACCTCCAAGACGGATCCTTCCCTCCATCCTCTGCACAACCACCAGGATGGCCCCTTCCCATACCTCAGGGGGTCGGCTGCGCCCCTGCCTTTGTCTTCAGGCAGGATATGCAGAGTCCGGACCCTCAGATTGCGAGCTACGGACGGGGGCTACGCCAAAGAACTTATTGCTTGCTGGGCTGTTAATAAATGTATAATTGTCACAGTATTTAGAACTGCTTTTGACAGCGCCTCACCTATGAGCTCAGCCTCTTG
This sequence comes from Squalius cephalus, assembly GCF_949319135.1. Lineage (NCBI taxonomy): Eukaryota > Metazoa > Chordata > Actinopteri > Cypriniformes > Leuciscidae > Squalius > Squalius cephalus. The sequence goes on from NC_137126.1 coordinate 21,719,706, forward strand.
TTCGTCTTCTCACCGGAACACGCACAGCAGCGGAGCTGCTTGCGCGTTCACAATAGCAGCTTGTGAATCGGTCCGCTGAAGAAGTGCTTTTCTATGGCCAACTTCTATGTTGGGCTTGTTCCAACGGTGACAAGTCAGCGGTCTGAAGAAAAACGATTTAGTGTAATTGCCGTTTAATGCCGCTTTATTAAGGCAGATCGCTAACCGCTAATCACGCACTTGAACACAGTTGCAACGGCTGTTTTTATTTTTTTGCTGATCTCCCGTGCCCCCCCTGCAGTATCCTTGTGCCCTACATTTTTGAGAACCACTGCATTAGCGTGATTTTTTTTTCCCCCAGCGAAAACACTGATTCTTAAGATTTTATTTGTCATGTCAATCACAGTGCTGATTGCCTACACCAAACATTGATCCCTAAACCTACCCGTCAATGTAACCTTAACCAATGAAATTAGCTGCAGGACGGGACTTCTGGTGAAGTGGTTTGGGGGGAAAAACACACTTCCTCATTAACTTTGAAACCGGAAGAAGCATCAAGAAGACTTAATCCTGACACCTAATTCTTTTTCATTTACTTCTTGTATTTCTCTTTTTATGACAGACCGCACTGAAACACACTCAAAACCTACCCATACGCTCCTAAAAAAAAACACTTTTAATCTGGAACCCATACTGAAAACCAATAAAAACCCTTTCAATCAGAAACCTAATAAATCAGGTTTCCGGGGCGGAACGGGGATGGGGAATCACAAGGTCACATATTGGATGTGAGCTTGGCTTCTGACGTCACTCTTAGATGTGGGCGGGGTTGGATGCCCTATACTTGCTTTTACTTCAGCAATTAAAAAAATAAATAAACAAACTTTTTTTTATTATTATTAGTATGTTTCAATTGGATTGCCGAAGGTCAGCAACAAAGACATTGGATAATAAAATGAGATTACATGCATGTGTAACATGTGACCTAGTTCCCTTTCAGTCGCTCACGTTTGACGTAGTCGACGTGTCGACTGATTGGGATCACGCTTAGGGAGCCTGTCATCTTCAAGTATTGATAAAATGAGCCAATGCACACATTGGCGTGTGAGCTTTGCATCTACGCTGTGCCCCGCAGCACGGGTATAAATACGGAAGTGGATGCACACACCACTTGTCTTTTGCTTTGGAGCAGATTAGTCTTCATGACGGTGTCTCTGAAGAGTGTTGATTCATCCAACGAGCGAGTGTGTCGGTGCTTCTTCTGGAAGTCTCTCCCGGTGCTGGTGGTTCTACAGCGCAAGTGCAGCGGTGGCATCGAGCCTTCTGAGCACTCAACTGCTGTTTTAACAGCATTTCTTTTTGTGTTTGTTTGTCTGACAGCTGGCTGATGGCGAAGAAAGTGACTGCTTCACTGGTACAGGCTGCACCATCCCTGTCAGTGTTGCCGCGATCATTCCACTGGTGAGAGTTTTTAATTTCCTGAAAGAGTAACATGGGTGCATTTGCTTCATTTTCAAGATGTCATTCCACCTGTGTGTTTCTGGATGCGGTCGTTCCCTGTCCCCCTCTGACGGTCACATTAGTTTCATCATGTGTTTGGGATTACAGCATGCTGAAGCAGCTTTTGTGGATAGTTCATGTTCTCATTGCGAGAACATGACTATCGCGGTGTTGAGATCGAGACTCGCCTTCATTCGCGAAGGTGGAGTCCCCATTATCACGCCACACCCTGGGATGCCGCGTGGGACGGGTGATCAGAGGATCATAGTGATGGCTTCCCCGCCCGGTAACCAATCCCTGTGGGTCCCTCACTCCTCTATCACACCGCTGCCGGTGGAGCCCCCTGTTGAGCGCGCTGGTCCCTCTGTAATGGACCGACCAGCCCTCGAACTTATGCTCCTCTCGACAGCCCTCCCTGACCCATTCCTCTGAGACATTCTCAGGGATGGGACACCATTGGCACCCGCATCCAGACCTCTGGAATTCCATGTCTGGTCCCGAAAGGACAGGACGCGGAGGTTCTAGGTGATCTACCACAAACAGGTCGTAGATACCATCACTTCTGCGAGAGCACCCTCTACAAGGCTTACTTACACCCTGAAGTGGAACCTATTCGTTGAATGGTGTTCTTTTCTTCCGAGAAGACCCCCGAAGGTGTTCGATCACTCCGTGCTTTCTTTCCTGCAGGATGGGTTGGAGCGAGGGCTGTCTCTCTCCACCCTCAAAGTGTATGTTGCTCTATTTGTGCACATAACAATGCAGTGGATGGAAATCCATGGGACAGCACGACTTGATCGTCAGGTTCCTGAGGGGAGCGAGGAGACTGAATCCGCCTCGCGCCCCCTCTATACCCTCTTGGGACTTATCTCTGGTGCTGCAGAGACCTCCCTTTGAGCCCTGTAGGCAGCTGAATTAAAAGTCCTGTCTTTAAAAAAACAGTTCTCCTGCTTGCTTGGCCTCTATCAAGAGGGTAAGAGACTTGCACGCATTTTCGGTCGACGAATCGTGCCTGGAATTTGGGCCGGCTAACTCTCACGTTATCCTGAGACCCCGGCCTGGATATGTGCTCAAGGTTCCTTCCTCTCCCCATTAAAAGGGAACAGTTGGTGAACCTGTAAGTGCTGCCCCGGAGGAGGCAGACCCAGCCCTGGCTTTTCTCTGTCCTGCCCGCTCCTGCGGTTAACTTGGACAGAACGCAAAGCCTCAGGACCTCAGTCCAGCTCTTTGTCTGTTACGGAGACCAGCAGGAGGGAAAGGCTGTCTCCAAGCAGAGGTTGGCCCACTGAGAAAAACAAAAAGATAGTGGATGCCATCGTCTTGGCGTATCAATCCCAAGACGCACCATGCCCCCCAGGGTTGTGAGCCTACTCCTCTAAAATGAAAGAGTGTAGCTTCTCCTTGGGTGTTGGCATTGGGTGCCTTGCTGACAGGTGTTTGTAGAGCTGCGACACCAAACACGTTCGCTAGAAAAATAGCTTATGTGTCGAGCTGGTTGCTTCCTGTGTGCTCCCTTCACATGAAGCCAGTTAGACTGGAAGCCCGGTTCGAAGTGTCGGCTTGCTGCGCCATTCCCCTCCTATGGACTGGATACGTGTGCCATTCTTTCTCCAGTAGAGTTCCTCTTAGCCGAACCCTGTCGAGTTCCTCCACACCCTTCGGCAACAGATGTGCTGGAGCGTCCGATGCCAGGTCTAGCACTCGTATGCACTGGTGGAACCTGTGCTAGGCTGGGCCCATACGTTCTGATCCCTACGGTGATCCCATATGTCTATTCTTCCACGGTACGGCCCCCTGCGGCTAGCCTGTGTCTTTCCCTTGGCAGAGCCCCTCTGCCATCACTGACCGGTGTGTCTCCCCCCTGTTATAGGCTGGAGCCACCTCAGTGACATCCCATATGTTGTACTGCCCGGTAACGCCCAGTCCATATGTGTATCCTCCACGTGTATACCTCCCTACAGGCAGGATGTGGCTTCCGCAGCGTATTCCTTTCCAACAAAAGGGCACGCTTTCCCAGTGTTAACAAGTCAAACAGAGTGGGTCTTGCGGAACAGCAGTGACTTCCCTGGCCTAAGCCCTGTCCTATCTCCGCCTCAGTTATGCGGGGGGATCAGGAGGCTTTTGTCTAGGCACTGGAAGGTGGCACCACTAGTGGCGTTTTAATAGGGATCCCAATCAGTTGATTACGTCGAACGTGAGCGACTGAAAGGGAACGTCTCGGTTACGTATATAACCTGCATTCCCTGAGGGACACGTAGTCCCGTCGCCACTATTGCTGGACCACCGCTGACTCAGGTCTCCGCTCTGCTCCTCAGCGAAAAACAAGCGGAGCGTGGATGCAAAGCTTACACGCCAATGTGTGCATTGGCTTGTTTTATTAATATTGAAGAAGACAGGCTCCCTAAGCGTGATCCAAATCAGTCGACACATCGACTACATCTCCGTTCCCTCCTTCAGGGAATGAGGGTTACATACATAACCAAGACGTTTAATCTGTTTGATTAGTCATTTCATTCACCTGTGTCCTGTTAATTTACTGAATAAATTCCTTTGTTGGCTCTGTGTATTTAGACCCTGTGTTCTCCCTCAGTCTTCGTCCGTTCTCGGTAATATTTGTGTGTGTGTTTTTTTTTTTTTTCTGGTTCCTGAGTGTTTATTATTAAAGTCTGTTTCCTAGATTATTCCTCGTCGTGCGATTTACTATTATACCATGTTAAGTAACAGCATGAAGTGTAAATATATTGTTTAACTTAATTATTGCTGGTTTGTGTAATATTTTAAGTTTGCATTTGACATTTTTTTATTCATTTTGAGGAATACTGAATCTGTTTTTGTGTAAGTGAGATGAGTAGATGCATATTGACATTTAGTCTAGAACTACAATAAACATCATGTTCACACAGCGCACACAACGCTTCTGTGCCTTACTCCCAATTTCTCTCAACATGGAGAGGTGTCAGTCAGTAAATGGGAAAACAAAGTAAATTATTTGAAAAAGTAAATCAGATATTTTGTTGTAAACTTAAAAGTAATGCATTACTCGTTAAATGAAAAAAAGTAATCTGATTATGTAACTTGCATTACTTGTAATATGTTACCCCCAACACTGTTTCTAATATTCATGAATTTGAGAATAGGCACACACTATTTCAACTCGGTCCCCTCAGTTTCTATCCTTGTCAATTTTGCACACTGTTTCAAGTATATATACAGTATATACACTCACCTAAAGGATTATTAGGAACACCATACTAATACTGTGTTTGACCCCCTTTCGCCTTCAGAACTGCCTTAATTCTACGTGGCATTGATTCAACAAGGTGCTGAAAGCATTCTTTAGAAATGTTGGCCCATATTGATAGGATAGCATCGTGCAGTTGATGGAGATTTGTGGGATGCACATCCAGGGCACGAAGCTCCCGTTCCACCACATCCCAAAGATGCTCTATTGGGTTGAGATCTGGTGACTGTGGGGGCCATTTTAGTACAGTGAACTCATTGTCATGTTCAAGAAACCAATTTGAAATGATTCGAGCTTTGTGACATGGTGCATTATCCTGCTGGAAGTAGCCATCAGAGGATGGGTACATGGTGGTCATAAAGGGATGGACATGGTCAGAAACAATGCTCAGGTAGGCCGTGGCATTTAAACGATGCCCAATTGGCACTAAGGGGCCTAAAGTGTGCCAAGAAAACATCCCCCACACCATTACACCACCACCACCAGCCTGCACACACTGCAGCAGGGGTTTTGGCCCACTCCTCCATACAGACCTTCTCCAGATCCTTCAGGTTTCGGGGCTGTCGCTGGGCAATACGGACTTTCAGCTCCCTCCAAAGATTTTCTATTGGGTTCAGGTCTGGAGACTGGCTAGGCCACTCCAGGACCTTGAGATGCTTCTTACGGAGCCACTCCTTAGTTGCCCTGGCTGTGTGTTTCGGGTCGTTGTCATGCTGGAAGACCCAGCCAAGACCCATCTTCAATGGTCTTACTGAGGGAAGGAGGTTGTTGACCAAGATCTCGCGATGCATGGCCCCATCCATCCTCCCCTCAATATGGTGCAGTCATCCTGTCCTCTTTGCAGAAAAGCATCCCCAAAGAATGATGTTTCCACCTCCATGCTTCACGGTTGGTATGGTGTTCTTGGGGTTGTACTCATCCTTCTTCTTCCTCCAAACATGACGAGTGGAGTTTAGAGTTAAAAAGCTCTATTTTTGTCTCATCAGACCACATGACCTTCTCCCATTCCTCCTCTGGAATCATCCAGATGGTCATTGGCAAACTTCAGACGGGCCTGTACATGCGCTGGCTTGAGCAGGGGGACCTTGCATGCGCTGCAGGATTTTAATCCATGACGGCGTAGTGTGTTACTAATGGTTTTCTTTGAGACTGTGGTCCCAGCTCTCTTCAGGTCATTGACCAGGTCCTGCCATGTAGTTCTGGGCTGATCCCTCACCTTCCTCATGATCATTGATGCCCCACGAGGTGAGATCTTGCATGGTGCCCCAGACCGAGGGAGATTGACCGTCATCTTGAATTTCTTCCATTTTCGAATAATTGCGCCAACAGTTGTTGCCTTCTCACCAAGCTGCTTGCCTATTGTCCTGTAGCCGATCCCAGCCTTGTGCAGGTCTACAATTTTATCCCTGATGTCCTTACACAGCTCTCTGGTCTTGGCCATTGTGGAGAGGTTGGAGTCTGTTTGATTGAGTGTGTGAACTGGTGTCTTTTATACAGGTAACGAGTTCAAACAGGTGCAGTTAATACAGGTAATGAGTGGAGAACAGGAGGGCCTCTTAAAGAAAAACTAACAGGTCTGTGAGAGCCGGAATTCTCACTGGTTGGTAGGTGATCAAATACTTATGTCATGCAATAAAATGCTAATTAATTATTTACAAATCATACAATGTGATTTTCTGGATTTTTGATGTGTACCTATGATAAAAATTACAGAACTCTACATGCTTTGTAAGTAGGAAAACCTGCAAAATCAGCAGTGTATCAAATACTTGTTCTCTATATGGTCTTTAGCGTCCTTCTTAGCTCCCCTGCCTCCCACGCTGGACACCCGGGTTCGAATCCTGCTCAGAGCAGGTTGAGTGGGAACGGTTACATTTGGTGCTGTGACCCGGATCAGAGTGAGGTTTAGGGGGGTAAGTGTAACTGAGACAAGCTAGTATGAGCTGTGCATATAAACTCCCCTGGCCTCATGAGGCACACTAGCGACTGACACTATAGGCTGCGGTCTTTAGTGTCCTTGTTAGTGTACCTGCCTCCCATGCCGGAAACGCAGATTCGAATCCCACTCAGACTGGTGCAGGTAGAAACGGAGGGGTGGGCATCTTTTTCCCACATTTTATTTACGTCAAAAGGTCTTCATTATTCATTTGCATTGGTAGAAGCATAATCTACCAATTATAATCCTTTTTCATAATCCTCTTTGCTGAATTGTCACTAAATAATATTTTTGCTGAAGCCTTTTGGGCAGAATATATAAACTATTGCTCTTTGTTGTTCAAAGTGTGTCATGAACTTCACTCGAACCTGTTCACCAAGCCTTTCAGGTCATTGTCTCATCATATTCTCAGAACAGTAGCCAACCCTCGAAACATGAGTTTGTAGCTATTTGTGCTCTTTTTGGTAGCGAAGTGGTGGGACACTTTAACCTAATAGACCTTAATGCTTATGGCTCTCAGAGGCAGTAATTGCACCCCATATCTGTCTGCCCTGACCTCTCTCACCACTGCTGTGCTTTGACAAGAGCAGCTCTTTCAGCTAAGCAAGTGGACTCATTGCCACCAGAATAGAGATGTGATGATGTCTTTTGCAGTTTTTTAATATTTTCCTTTCTTTGTTCTATTTTATGTGAATGACGTATTGAAGAGGAGTTGTATACTTAAAAAGGTAATTGAACATGTCTTTAACATTTCTTTTCAAACTTGAATATAACAAATTGTGACAGTCCAGTGTAATTTTATATTTGTCATGTTTTATTCTAAAGAAAACCACTGGTCTTTTCTTCTATAGCCATGGCAACATGAGAGCATACCATGCTATTTAGAAAAAAAAAAAAAAAAAACACTGTAATTTTAATATACGCAAAGTGATAATAAACAGACACATAATCATCATTATAATTAATCAGTTTCGACAAATTAAAGGGGCAGCCACATAGCCATGACCTTTGACATGTCTTATACCTCTGAGCTTTCATCCTGATGGCTTCATTTGTCACTCTGCACTACCACTAAAACAGCATCATGCCAGCTATGGTGAGATTAGAAAATTACACAAATGGAAGGGTGGAAAGGTATAATTGAAAATGGCAAATGGTTGAATGGGGAAGACATTTAAAATGAGTGCTCTGTGCTGTTAGGCTGGCAGGATGTTGGGAAGCCTTGGAGGGGCATGCTAAAGAATCATTACACTTTGTGACAGGGCTCCAGGACAGCGCCCGTTGGAGAAAGCTGGCACGTCGTGCCCAGACAAACAAGAGTAGAGTTTAATCACGGAGATTACTGCAGTGCCGCTGCTGCCATGACAGGGACTAATTGAGGAAATACAAGACACCTTCTAATGAACATCTAATTAAAGCCACACAATGTCCCAAGAATCATCTTGAGGAACGTACTAGGGAAAATAAGACATGGCATGGTGCTTTCCAGAGCGTAAGTGGTACTTATGCCGCTTTGTCTTTGTGGCTTGTTTCCTGAAAGCATTGTTATGCATTACTTAAATACATTTGGAGGTTTGAGAAAGAGTGATAACTGTCAGCCAGCAACACCTCCCATTTAAGTATGGAAATTATTATCATGAGCAGTAACGATCCAAAACTTGAAGTTTAGAAATATGTGTTTTTAGAGTTTAAGAAAAAAACAAAAAAACAAACATCCAATGTCACTATTCTGTAATGAAATAACATGCAGTATAATTTATATAATATATATGGCCTGACCACATGTATTTTTGCAAAAGAATGGCCAACGTTCGATGCTGAAATCCCCTGATTACTAAGCTGTCTCCTGAAGGACCTCCTGAGGATAGTGTCCTCATGTTGGCCTCTTCTTTAACATTATCGTCTGACATGCATTCAATTTAACCAGGGTGCCAAGTTGGATGCCAAGAATGTAACCTTAAATGGTACCATAATTTGGACCACTGCTGGTCCCATTATATTTAGATTTGCAGAAGTCTTGGAGTTGCATCAGAAAATGACCCTTAGCAACCAAGGCATGTAACAACATTATTATCTGCATTCTAACAAGCCGGAGACTTTTTGGAGTGCCTTTTGACATTGCCATTCAATTCTGTCTTGTATAGTAGACATAACGAAGCCCACTCTGAGGACGTATGCCAAGGATGAGACACATTTTCGAGCTGTCACTTTGCTGGTCATTTCACCCTAATTGGGACATCACCGACCTGCTTTCCCTGAAAATATGTCATGGTTTGCCCTTGTAATTAAGCTGTACCTGTCAAAAGCTGTAATATCACACCAAACAACTCAACTTTTGCTTATTTTACTAGCATAAAGCAGAATTTCTATGAATTGTGACCTTAGAAATAGTGCTTGTAATATAACACCATTTTTCAACACCATTTGATACCATGTCTTTGTTTTATTGCACCCAATCACTCCTTGGAATATCAGTATACAAATTCAAATTCAAACAGTATACAAAGTCTATTGCCAAGTTTAATCTTAATCTTAATTTTTTAATTTTCATTCATACTCACACAAATAAACTGAAGTTGCTGAATGCCACTAAATGTTGGGCTTTCCTTTTTATTTTCCTGAAATGCTTTCCAAGAAAGTTGGGGTAATTGGGGTAATTAGGCAAAAATCAGTAATCTAATTATATATGATGGTAATTATACTATATGTAATTTCCTTGCAATTTTTGTGTTTGTGGATGTTCTTTATTGTGCCCTTCTGATGTCTGGGATAACATTATAGCATGACAATCCTCTGGGTTGTGTTGTTGTATCATGCGTTGGTTGCTAAATAGGCTCATTCACTCTTTTTTTTTTTCTTTTTCTTCTGAATTTTTTTAATCCAAGTACATCTTTAATATGAAGAACGTCATTGAGGTTGTCTGAGAGTGTTTGGAGCCAACAACAGGGACAAATTGGCAAATTACCAAACTTTAAAATATGCTAAGTATACTTACCATCACAAATTGCACCCAACATCATATCCATTTGGGGCTATTGTTTTGTCTATGTGATTACAAGAACTAAATTTGTGTAAAAGAAGGGATCTGGACTTTGTAAAGGTTTTCCTTGGCTTTCACCCCAAACAATCTGCCACCAAGACTTAGTCAGGGACAAAGACATGGCAATAGAAACATACCCTCAGGTTAAAATCCATTTTTTACGGATGTTTTAAGTGGCAATCGTTAAAATTCAAAGCATGGACATTAATTGAAGAACTCTTGAAAAATCAAGCCCAATTTACCCACAGGAGCTTTAGTGAATGGGATTCATGTTATCAAATAGTTTGCCAATTTTACTCTTTACTTAGCTGCTAATATGTTTGACAAGTCCTTTAAATCAGTGATACCGAGAAGGCTGTTTGATTGGACTAGTTGTCACTTTAAAAGGGATGCCTGAGGCTGGTGATTGACTCACTCTAGATGGAATGAGAGAGCTTTGTGAGGGATGCTGCTCTGGAAGTGTCCGTTGGATTAAGAGCTATTATGGGAACATCTATTATGACACCTAAATCATCAGCTGCAAGGCACAGCCAAATGCACCATGAAACGGACCCGAGAAGACCTCGCTCCTCACACTCCATCTGTGCTGCTTGTCACACGCTTTTCAGCTAGTGGAGGCAGAGCTGCTAAGAAAGAACGGGCTGGAGAGAAACAGAGGGATGTACATATGTAAGAGCTCGATCTGTATATGTGGCGCCCAACGTAGGGCACATGAAAGGGTCTGATTGAGCTGCTCGCTTTGGGTGAGAAGTGTTTGCTTCCTCCAAACACACTTGGGGTCTTTCCGTCACCTTCCTGAAAAGTAGTTTACTATTTGTTCTGTTTCGTCACATTTCATTTATTGTTATGAAAACAAACTGAGATGTTCTTCATTTGACATGAACAATCTATGTCAAAGTCCCATTATGGGAGCTGACTTATTAAATTTAGTCTTTAGAATAAATCCTGGATTATGATGAAACCGATATACAGTACCGAGATAACTTGGATGAAAGGGCCATGCAGGGTCTTGCCCCACTTGCTCTTACCTTGAGGTGAGTTCCTTCCATCTAATTAGAAGATAAAAGCTGCCACTTTCACAGTGCTCAGGGCATGCTCGGAGAAACTCGGAGAGTGAGTGAAGGAGGCAGAGAATGAGTGGGGTTGAGTGCGCTCTCAGGTTGCCATGGACACCTGCCAGAGCGTTCAGGTTCGAGATCTGGAAGCACTTAGGAGATTGAGATGTGAAGATCTATGGCATTTTTAAATGAAGTGAATTGAAAACAGGCTATATGTTCGTGTGCTTTTTTAAAAAAAAAATCAGATAAAGAAAGTGTGTAGATTTTCATTTTTTCATAAAAAAATAAATCAAAATAAAAAAAACATAAATTGAATAGTAAGGTAAAGAAACAATATATACAGCAATACAAAAAAAAAAAACAGAGTTCAATTCACCCTTCGTCAGGAGTTTGATTGACAGGGGTTCTGACCAATCATAATCCGCCATCCGCTGAATCTGCCATTTTGTCCGACAGTCAGGAGAGTTATTAAATTATCGCTGGTGGACTTGAACTTGAAAAACGGTGTGTACTGGCGTCTTTCCACGGTTGAAACAACATTCCTTCTGATGTTTATTCATGTTTATTTGATGCTATAAATTAACTAGAAGGAAGAGATGATCGGTTCACAAGCAGCTTTAACTGAGGTGCTACAGCGATCTGTCACTACACATTAAGAGCCACAAAACTAGACTGGGTAAACCCAGCCCGATCAGCCGGCGATTTGATTTCGCCCTGCAGCTCAGGCTGGAAACCTGTGCATTTTTCTATCCTGTTTCCGTTACAAATCTGCGGGGACCAATCACAAACTGGCTTAAACACCTGGCGTGCTATTGGCTCTCGCACGACCGTCAATCCAATTAATTTTAACCTCTCGACGATGCTCAATGGCTTCTTTAGTTTAGCAAACAAATCGCTCGATTAGGCGTAAATACTACTCACTTTCATGTTTTTTTGTTTTTTTTTGCACAACCTGCAAAAATCGCTCAATCTGCTTCTGCAAACCACTGAGCATACTACAAACCAATACGTTTGTTGACACGTTTCCAGCCTGGAGTTTTCGCGTTGCTCAAAGTACATCACCCGGATCATTGGTCTGATTGCTTGAAGGACTATCCAATTGCGTATAGAGTCATTTGAACTATGCCCGTTGATCACGCCTCTTGTGCAGTAGAAAATACAGAGCAGACTTCCCAGACTAATGTTCAATCTTAAAAGATTGAGCTTGGTCCGGTGATAGCCAGACTACCACAAAACTTTATTTACTGTTTAAATTTCTGGTTAAAGAATAGACAAAATTTGAAAGCTGAGACTTTGTTTCATATCAAGCACAATGTGCTCTCACCATTCCTGATTTCTAACACGCACTCACCGCATTCGCTGTGGTCTTTCAGCTATCAGAGCAGAAACGAAAGCTTCTGCTCTCCGTGCCTTTTCCGCTGTCTCCTGTCACGTTCATATGTACATTTTGTGTGCTTATTTCGTCCATTAGATCAAAAGACCCTCCCCTCAAAGAAATCAGGACAGAAGTGGTCAAAAGTGGATAAAAGAGACAGTTTAAAACCCTAGGTGTAAATGGGAATGTGTCTCTCTTGTCTACTTGTGATCCGATCGACCAAAACACATCTTAATACCAGGTGTAAACAGGTCCTAAAACCAATCTAACTGATAACAAAGAACCTGCAGCTGCCAAAACACATTTTACATAACGACTGTTTCCCATGCATTTGTGTATATTTGTGTAAATATATGTAATGTGAAGCTATAGAGAACTATAATTGTCCAATTAATTCAAATTATTAAGAGCAACTCATTTTGGGCACCATTTCATTTAATGAACATTCATAAGGATGCAGTTGACTAATCTAGTTTGATATATGGTAGAATAGCACATTCTTTAAGTGAACCGGTGTCGAACGTAGCAAGGTTATGTATATAAATGTAAACCAGTGAAGTAAAATAGTTCTTGACTATTTTTCCATGTATCCAAAGTCTTCTATTTTAAAGCATACTCAGATAACCCATTGTTTCCCCTTAGTAGATTGGAGAGCTGTTCATGCAGCAGCAGGGTGGTTGTCATCATAGAGTATCTCCATGCAAGCTAGTGGCTGTGTCTGTGGCAACCAGAGTGGTAATAGGGGAAAAAATAAGTTGAGGCACCAGCCGTAATCCTGCGTTCAGAAGATCCAGATGGCTAACCTTTCAGTCAAAATATTGTTTTTGGAAAGAGGTGTGTGGACTCCTACCTCTCTCTCCCTCTCTCTGTCTAGAGCTCTCGCCTTCTCCAAGCCCCCAATCCCTCCTCCTTTATTTCTCTGTACTTCATCAGATCTATTCAGGCTCAGAGTTCATCAGAACGTTCTAGAATGGAACATGAAATCATGTGATGTTCTTAGTGTGCTTACCTTGCACATGTGTATGTGTGTGTAAATGAATGGATGGATATGCGTGTTAAACGTGGGCTCCCCTCAGTCTCCTGGGCAGGACACACACAGAGCGACCTTGTGTTAAGGAGAGGGCTGACTCGAACCTGCCCACGCCACTCAGTACCGTTGATATATAGACCACCGGTGGAATTTCCAACACAAAAACACAGTTGCTGAGAGTTAGCTGAGAAGTATGCAACATATGTCATGGCATATTTTGATTTGGGATATTCAAAATAATGAAATATTTTAAATAATTAGCCCAGAGAGCATAGAGCAAATCCTGCTGGAAACATAAACTTTTAAAATAATTAAATAAAGTAAAAGTAATCAACATGGTTCATAATACTTCTCTATTGTATCAAAGAAAAAAATATGCAAAATTGAGTCATCATTTACACAATCTGATGTAGGACTTTTTTTTTTTTGCAAAACACAAAGATATTTTATATATAGTTGGTAGCAAAACAGCTCTATAAAGAAAGAAAGAAAGAAAGAAAGAAAGAAAGAAAGAAAGAAAGAAAGAAAGAAAGAAAGAAAGAAAGAAAGAAAGAAAGAAAGAAAGAAAGAAAGATGTTTAAACATACAAAATTTATTTTAACATTTTTTTTTTTAATTATGAAATATATTTAGTTTTGTCACTTTTCTATAGTTTTTTTTTTTTATATATATGCTGGTGCTATTTTGTTGCTCTGAAGTACTTTTTTAGTAACTGTGCTGCTATAAAAACAAATCACATAAACATAAATCTGTCAGTAGATTCATCAAGATAATTACTGTTAATGTGCTGTCAATGACTAAACTAAAATTGTAATTGCACTGAAGGCTAAAAAAAAAACAAAAAAAAACACGGCACACTGCCTCAGGAAAGATGCCGCTTTGAGCTTCCTGTTAGTCCTCTGTCACCTTTAAGATAACAGAACACACGGTGTAAAGTACAGACATACTTCCCACACTAAAATATACACATAAAAAAGTCGAACAAATCCTACTCTTATTCTCTGTCTCTTTCTCCCTCACACACACACTTGGGTCCAGTCAGCGTGCCTCATGGGGGGAGCCGGGCTGGCTCCTGTGGTTGATGGTTGGGGCGTCTCTGCTGCTGTGCATTGCCACACTGGTCCTCTTTCCTCTAGAGCCGCACAGACAGCCAGACTCCTGCACGCTGCTGCTGCTGCTGTTGCTGCCACTGGAACACACAGCTTGTGTCCAGCATTGAGCGCTCTAACAGCATGGCCAGAAAAGACAGAGACATTCCAGCTTGTTAGACATTCCCATTAGTTTATTAAATATAGGAAAGAACTGTCTGTGAGTATTTAGTGGAGAGAAGAGAGACAGCAAAGAAGGAGAAAGTGAGAAAGGTGTGCCGACTCAGAAATGCAGTTTTCCAGGTTGTCGCTCTGGATGCTGAATGAGGCTTGGTATTGTAACTAAGTTACGATAAGTGGGGAGGGCCAATAATAAATGCACTTACAGTTCAAACAAATTATGCTTTTGTTACTGAGTGCTCTGTACAGTAAGGGATAATTATGCATTTTCCCCCCTCAACAGTTTCCTCTTCCCTTGTGACTGACCTCGGCTACATCCTGTTGCAGTGTTTTTACAGTAAGCAAACTCTTTTACCGCTTTTTGTCATATTCTTGTGCACCGTTTCAATGAAATCCCCATTATGCTATTGTAACATTAGATATGTATGATGAACTCATTCCTTCTTACCAAAACCCATTCCCATTAAAGGTCAGATATCCCCAGGATATTGTAAACAGGGTCAATACAAATGTGATGTCACTGAGAGAATGGAATTCCGTGAACCCGAATACACTTTTGGGAATACACTTTTGATGCGGTAAATGCTTGTCTTCCCTGTACTTGCGCTATTCCAGGTTAAAATATCATTCATAATTGAATTAGTATAAATATGTCTTAAAAATCCACATTGTGTCACTGTCAGTATAATGTGTTATCGTGTGAATTTAAACCGTACAGAAATAATGGCGATCAATTACAGGAATTGCTGCTTTTATTCCACACTCTCAGAATGCTTTTACATTTAAAGGATATGACAGGACAATACAGGACAGGACAGGACAGGACAGGACAGGATAGGATAGGATAGGATAGGATAGGATAGGATAGGATAGGATAGGATAGGATAGATGATAGGATAGGATAGATGATAGAATAGAGGAAAGAATAGAGGATAGGATAGAGGATAGGATAAGATAGAGGATAGGATAGGATAGGATAGGATAGGATAGGATAGGATAGGATAGGATGGACGGACGGACGGACGGACGGACGGACGGACGGACGGACAGACAGACAGACAGACAGACAGACAGACAGACAGACAGACAGACAGACAGACAGACAGACAGACAGACAGACAGACAGACAGACAGACAGACAGACAGACAGACAGACAGACAGACAGACAGACAGACAGACAGATAGATAGATAGATAAACTGATATATAGATATATGTTCTTATGCAAAGCATGTCCCAGTTTGTTTGATGTTCTTGATGACAGTTGCTACAGCAATTCCAGCAATGACAACGGTCTGAGTGTCATTGATATATCTCAAGCCTAAATTTACCTCTGAGCCTGGAGAGACGGGAACAGGTGGAGATCAGGCACTGCCAAATACTTGTGCCACAAATCTTATGGGCCTTTTTTTTTATGGGGGTGTGTGTTTAGGGAGCTAGTGTCTCATTTATGTGTGTATGCATAGCACCCTTTTCAGATCCAAGAGAGTTTGTGGGGCAACACAACCCACATCGGGGTTTCTGTTCAAAGCCAGCTGGTCTGGCTTTATTAATGCAGGGCATTTCTTTTGTGTTCATTCTTTTTTAATTTTTTTTTAATTTTATTTTTATTAACCTGGCCCACAGCTGGAGCTGCAGGGTGTGACTTCCTGGGGAAGCACAAGATCGGCACCGGTGAGTTTTTCCTCTCCAAGCTCTTCCCTTCCTCCTTCCCCTCTTGTGATGAGCCGAAAAATTGTGTCTGTGGAAAAATCGAGAACTACACAGTGGCCGAGCATACTATGTTGTAGGGAGAGGATTTTACATTTGTGCTTCTGTGAGGGCATTTTCACTTCAAACGGTGTGAGCGGTGAAGTTTTGGGGGTCTGAAACATATCAGGTGAAACGAGTTACTAATAATCCATAATTTGTACTAATTTCTATAATTAATCTACAATTATCACAAACACAAGGACTGTCTAATCCTGAGATTATTTGCTGTTTTTATGTTGTTTTTATTCCTCAACGTCAGACTGAATTATTAGTCCCGTTCAGAGTAATTGAATCCAACAACTATTTGCTTGGTTTGAAATGAAGCACGGGGGAAACCTCCTAGTCTCAGAACAGTGTTAATTCTTCTCACTTGTGAAATAGCTGCCACAACAGAATCAATATCAATTTGAATCACTCTGGCCTTAGTACAAGTTTGACATTGCTAGTTTAAGTTTGAAATAACAGGGGAATAGGTGAGCATGCACTAGCAGAAGCAGTCTGAACAGTTTGACAAGTTTGCACATGAGAACTCAGGGAATCTGTGGGAAGTGTTTAAAATGAAAGAAAACAGATAAATATTTCATAATTCTGAGACATACAGAAAATTTCAATAAAAAGTTATCACATACTGTATAATAAAGATGAATGCCTGCATTATTCGGAAAACATTACGTTGCAAAGACGAGAATATGTGGTGGAAGTGTTTTTTTTTTTTTCTCAAAAATAATATTTTTCACTCATATGTTATATAAGAATATATTATATATAATAAATAAATGTGCATTTTAAATAACAACATAAGCTTAGTTTTGACATCAACTTAATCCTTATATGAAAGTAAAAATGTATACAATGTATTGTGCGTGTGTGTGTGTGTGTGTATATACATATATAATTACAAAAAATTAAAGTGCATATATATATATAATAATTATATACTTATATTTATAATATTCTTAAGACTCAACAAATATATGCTTAGTTTTGACATCAGCTTAGTCCTTTGAGAATAAAATCGGGATTCAATCTGCTTCTTCCTCTATAGTTTATTTGCATTCTGAGAACAATGTTTCTGAGGCAGCATATTTTTAAGAAAGCATCCCTTGCAAGCTTTCTGCCATCTAATCCCTCTCTTCCTGGGTGTTCAGGGTATGACATTCAGCACCCCCCACCAACCCACCCCATGGAGACACCGGCAAGGCAGCTCTGACCCAGTTTACCAAAGCTCCCATGTTTGTCATTTGAAAAACTTTCTCGCTACCAAAATAAATAAATAAATACAAATCTTTGATCTGAATTGTGGTTGGAAAAGAGCGTTGTTTTCTCGCAGCAAAGGTGGTGCACTTTGTAGAGGAGGCACCCTTTTCTTTTTGAACACTTCTCTGTCTATTCGCCAGTGGCTATGTCAGGATTCAGTTTGTCTGCCTGTTTGTGTGTGTTTCCGTGCACTAGTCCTCTTCTCCCAGCTCCCGCAGGCTCCTGTGTTATTTGCAAAATCTATAATAGCCCCAAATTAACCTGAAATTACACAAATATGGCAGTCAGCCTTGTTTGCTTTTGCTCATATTTATAAGAGCATTTAAAAGCATAAGTGATCTGACTTCAGCTAAGAACTGAAGCCACTCGGCTTTACGGATGCGACATAGACAGACCTATTTGTGCACTAATGCAGTCTACAACTACGAAACATATACGGTGTTGAGAAATGAACCCCCCACATTTATTTATATCAATCACAGTTGGCACGCAGGCGTCGCAGTAGTTACCATCCTTATGTTGCATATTGCAGATCCAGATGCCATGTTCTTAGGTTACATGCTTCCACATTACTGTCTATTGGAGGAGAATTTTATATTTAAAACAAACAGTGACATATTAAACACATGGAAACGGTTTCATCTCTGTAGCATTGAATATTTTTTTTTTTTTTGTAATTATCTTTGTCCTATAATTGCTCACAGTGACGGCTTACTTTTTCTTTCTTCTCTCTCCTTTTCATAATCTAATTCCAATATTTCACACTGGAGCTGTAGTCTTGGCCGTCTGACGTTGCTCCTTTCTTTATTCTCTTTCTCTCTCTCTGCTCATCCACTCTGCCCCTTGGAGAGGGTGGCATCGGCGCAGAGCTCCGCTCCGCTCAGCTCCTCCGTGGGTCTTACATGTTGGATGGGGCCCGTCTGAATCTACAAAACACGAGTGCTTCACCGCCTTTTGATCTCAGGCTAATCTCTGTTGCCTGCCTCCAGTCTCATCTTGTTTGAATAAGAATGAGTCTGGGGTGCTATTGCAGGCACAAAGAGGTTTAGGCGGCATCCGTTCAGCAGAGCAACGCTGCGCGGGTATGTGTACAGCCAGATTCACTCCTCAAGACTCAGCGCTCATATGCTTCTATATTCTCCAGTGTGAAGCTTCTGCGAGCGTGTGTGCGTGAAGGTGGTTTTCTGACTCTTTGACGTTTCATTTTGTCTGAGTAGTTAATGAGTGAATTTCTCTGTAAATATAATGGGAATTTGAGATCCAGCCATGACTTGTCTAAAGTGTCTCGTATTGATGAAACCTTCTACAAAGGCATAGTTCACCAAAAATGATTTACCCACACTGATGTCCTTTAAAACCAGTGTGACTTTCTTTCTTATGTGGAAGGATACATTTAACAAAATGTCCAAGCTGTTCTTTTCCATACAAAGAACATTAATGATGAATATGACATTTCACCTCCACAAACTGACCTCCGTGACAGCAAATTTTTCAAAGCAAGATATTCTCTGAATAATGACTACATTCAAAAGTTTGGGGTCAGTAAGGTTTTTTTTGTTTGTTTTTTGGTAACATTTTTACAGTACCTTTGTTATAAATGTTACACGTAGTTACGTACTATAGTAATAACAGTAAATTATGCACAACTACTGTGCATGCAACTAACCCTAAACCAAATCCTAATCCTAACGGTAAGTGCACGTATTTAATTAATATTACTCAGTCCTTAAATGTATAATTACACTGCAACAAAGACACCTTAAAATAAAGGGTTATACTTTATTTTTAAGGTGTCCTTGTCATAGTGTAATTAGACAATTAAGTACTAAGTAGTAATTAACTACATGGACTTACTTTATAATTTGGGTTAGGGTTAAGGTTTGGTGTTGGGTTAGTTGCATGTAACTATGTATAATTTACCGTTATTACTATAGTAACTACATGTAAAATGTTTAACAGGGTCGCTGTAAAATAAAGTGTTACCAAATAAAGTGTTGCCTTTTTTCCCAAAGAAAGAAAGTAATACATGTATAGTTACACTGTAACAAAGACACCTTAAAATGCAGTATAACCTTTTTTCTTAAACAGTAACACAATATTAAATTTTTACTGTATTTTTATTTGGTTTTTTTTTTCATCAAATAAATGCAGCCTTGGAGAGCATATGAGACTTTCAAAAACATTAAAACATTTTAGAATGGTAGTGTACATTTTTGTATTTTCACATGAAGGAGATAAAATAATGACTTGAGAAAACTTGAGTTTTCTTTTTTGGGTGAACTTATCCTTGTAAACGTATGCCTTGTAAAATCTTGGTTTGAGTAATTTATGTGAAAGGCTATTATAATAGCACAACCTTTCCATTGTGGTGTAGACCTAAGATCCAGTCTGTTCTGTAGTTTATGTGGCATAAAGAGGGGCTTCTCAGTTCATGTCCTCGGGTCAAGAGGACAGTGGTCCTGTTTTTTGTGTGTTTTTTTTTTTTACTGCAGTCTGAGAAGAGAAAGCAAGAGGGTTTGATTTCTTTACCACCTGAAGTGTGCATGAGTGTAACTGGGCAACAGTTTCAAGGAAAAAGAGAGAATAAATGAGAGAACAACACAGACAAAAAGTGAAGGGATGAAAGAGTAAAATAACTATATTTGATGTCTAATAAGAGTTTGGGACAAAAACGTTCTCTTAAAAAAAAAAACACACATCAGACATACTTTTACATGTATGTAACCACCCCCTGCACAGATAATCTACACTGTCTGGTATAGCAACTGTTATGTGACCAGTTAGGAATATACATAAGAAAATACAGGTAGAATTTCCATTGCCTGTCCATAATGCCCACCATCTGTTAAGACCCGACTTCTGCACAAGCTCAGGAAACACCGGTTGGCACTGTAAGTCTGGAGGCAGAAAAATGTGATGTTGGCATCTTTTTTAGTGTCGCCGTTGTGGGGGAAAAAAATGTTGAAACAATGAAATAACTGTGCAGGTTTTGTAGAGGTTATGAGTGAATTAGTTTTCACCATTCAAAGGAGGAAAAATCATTAGATTTTATTTTAAATATTTTTATTTTTCCAGCTTTTAACATTAGACAGACAAAGGGAACTTTGAACTAAATGGTAAAATGTACAAAGATGTAAAATAAGATGTGATGTAATCAACTGCAGCAGACTTTCTGAAATAAAGAGACTGACAATTTAAGGTGGTCTAAGTATGGGACAGAGAGAAGGTGCCAGTGCTTTTATTGAAAGATTTGTGCCTCATATTTATTTATTTATTTATTTATTTAATAAATGCATGTTACTGTGAGTCAACAAATGCTTGCTGCTATATCCATTTGACTTACAGTTAAACTAGTGTATTAGTTGTGATGGAGAGGGTTGACTCTTCTGTGAGAAAGCCTTAGTGTGCCCCTGCTGGCAGAGGTATATATTGCAGTTACACATTTTACTCACAAGGCAGAGAGCTGTTCCAAGAAATTGGCCTTTAAGCTGTGCTTTTACATGTTTGGAGCTAAAGTAAATATAGATTTGAACTTTTACTGTCATTTGCCACTAACTCCTATTTAGGCCTCCATTAGCAAGTGGGACAGAGTACAGGTGTATTGACAGGGGAGATAAAGACTTCAGTAGAGTGCAGGGTAACTGGAACTGGGGTGGCTTTTTCCAGCACACAGCTTTAATACTGAAACCAGAGCAGCAGCATCCTGAACAAAGGCTTAACCGTGTTGTGCTGCTTGTGGTTCATTTATAATGAATCAAAGGTGTAGCATTCACGCGCTGTTTGCCCAACAGAACATGCAAATTACCAAATTTGTCCCCACACGATTCAACACTTCACTACCGGTTTTCTTCCAACCACAATATGTGTTAGCGTGCTCAGGTGCTATAAATGCAATGAAGAGAGGGCTCAAACCGTGATGAATTCATCAGCTATGCGCTTTCAGAAGTTTCTAAGTTACATGCTTGGAAAAGTTAAAGTTGCACTATTACTTTGAGATGAATTGAAAGTTACAGCGATATGTAAAATGCATGGCTTGCTGTAGATAAAGACTTTGAAGGGTCAGAGGAGCTAATGTAAGATGAGATATCAGCTTCCCTTGACAAATATTGCTGAACTTGTCTGCTTAATATCTGCCCGCCCACAAATTGTCAAAAAAAAAACAAAAAAACAAACAAAAAAAAAAAAGATGAAACATGATAAAATGATGGCACTGATTTAAAGGAGAACTCCGGTCAATTTTAACATTGAGCTCATTTTTTTGTACATTTGGAGTGCTGTCAATACAGAGAACAACGACAAAAATCGGTGTTGCCTACACCGAGTTATTCTATTTTTAAAATTTGCACCCTGTTGACTTCAATGGGGCAAGTACTAAACCTGCTTTTAGCCTCTTAACATCCTTGATGTGTCATTACAAGTGCACAGAAAATGTGAGTGATTCCTTCTGAGTGAACACGAGTGAGTCTGACTGCAGTAGATGTGAAAGAAATGTATAAAAATGATGTTATTTAAGCCAGCGCAAATACCTTTGTTTACATCCTGTTTTTCGGTTGAAGTCCAAAGTAGTCGATTGCAGAGTTCACACGCATAGGTTTAATACCTATGATCACGCGCGTGAACTCGGCAATCGACTACTTTGGACTTCAACCGAAAAACAGGATGTAAACAAAGGTATTTGCGCTGGCTTAAATAACATCATTTTTATACATTTCTTTCACATCTACTGCAGTCAGACTCACTCGTGTTCACTCAGAAGGAATCACTCACATTTTCTGTGCACTTGTAATGACACATCAAGGATGTTAAGAGGCTAAAAGCAGGTTTAGTACTTGCCCCATTGAAGTCAACAGGGTGCAAATTTTACAAATAGAATAACTCGGTGTAGGCAACACCGATTTTTGTTGTTGTTCTCTATATTGACAGCACTCCAAATGTACAAAAAAATGAGCTCAATGTTAAAATTGACCGGAGTTCTCCTTTAATTAGTTAGCTGGGTGGTTATACAAAATGAATGAATGAATCTATCTATCTATCTATCTATCTATCTATCTATCTATCTATCTATCTATCTATCTATCTATCTATCTATCTATCTATCTATCTATCTATCTATCTATCTATCTATCTATCTATCTAACTAAATAGATAACAATTTCTGAAAAGTGATATAAGATATACAAGTAATATAATATAAAAGTAATATCTGCCTGTCAGGATTTTGACAAGGCCACATAAATATATTAATAACTTGAGGGGAAAGTTTCAAAAGTCAGTTTCAAATTGATTGATTGATTGATTGAATGATTGATTTGTTTGTTTGATTGATTGATTCACTCACTCACTCACTCACTCACTCACTCACTCACTCACTCACTCACTCACTCACTCACTTTGCCTACCTACTTACTATATGATCTCTGGGATCCCAAACATAAAAATATATCATGAGGGTTAAAAACAGAATATATTAGATTAGGGCTGTCCAAATTAAAGTACATTACATTTTTTGCCGTCATCCTATGGCTATAGCGTTACATTATATGACCATGCTCTTATTCAGGCAAATGCTTTTAAACCATTGAAGTGTGATAAGACACAAAAGAGAATGCAGCACGGCACTGGCGCACAGACATAAACGACTCATGCGCACAGAAAAGCAGCTTCAGACAGCGCTTGAAGGGACAAAAACACACAAAATCAAGCCAAAATGCCTGTTTTGTCAAGTATCCTTGCAAGCACAGTCTTAAATTAGTTTAATTAAGTCTTAATTGAACGTAAAGAGTTGTGAGAAAATGGGATGCATGCCAGATCATGTGTGTTAGGTCTTAAAGTGACAGCAGCCTAATAAACTTAATGCTGTCAATCAAAGAACAAAAGAAAAAGGGAAAATCCCTCACTTGTCTTGACTGAATAACTTTTGTAGCTTAATAAGGATTAATCTATATTTCATTTTTAATTTATGCAGGGAAGACTGTGAAGTTTTTGATAACTTTATTCAATTTCTGTATATATCCTGTTAGATCTACATGGAAATCTTAAAGCACTGTTTACTAAAAGCACTAAAAATCTGAACTGGTCTGGCTGGGCCAGAAAAAAAAAAAAAAAAAAAAAAAAAAGGTGCCCTGATTTATTGAAGAGCACAGGTAAATGTGACGTTTATTAAAATGGGTTTATGATACGATTTTGTTATTCACTTAAATTAAAAGTTTTTATATATTTTTTAAAGTCTAATAAATGTTAAAATGTATTGTTTTCAATTATACTGTAATGCTGAATGCCTATTACTAATGTCTAAAATCTATTTCATAGAGACATCAGCAGCAGCCGTATCAGTGATAGTGGCCTTCTTTCAAAAAATGACGCAATTAAACAAATATTTAAAATATAGGCAACTGTCTTTGTTGCTTCTACATTCATTTGGAGATTAAATGTAAAATAATTACAATATAAAAATATATTAAAAACTTTAATGTTAGGTGTGATTAATTACAGAAAAATGTGAGATTAGTTGGCTATTTTTTTTAATCGATTGACAGAACTAATTTAGATATGAATGCATACTGAACTGAGGCAGAAACAAAAGTGCCATTTCGTAGCCATCTTAAGCCATTTCTAAACTCTTTTAGAGACTCTTACATAACTTTGTGCTGCATAAATACCCCAGTTATTGTGTGTTTTTTCCTCTCCCTGTCTGTCTGTGTGTCTATCTGTCTAAATCTTCAAAGTTTAAGAGAGAAAAGAGGGCAATAAAAGGGAAATGGGTGATATTAAAGGTGGCAGAGAGAGAGAGAGAGAGAGAGAGAGAGAGAGAGAGAGCAGAGGGGAGGAGTGAGATAAGCAAGGAGGGGAAAAGAAGAATCTATGAACCAGACCTGGGAGACAGGCTCATCCCCAACGTTCTCCTGCACTGTGAAAGCTCAGCGCTGGTGTTTGAGCACTTGACAGTGTTATCAGCACTGACAGCCAGATTGTGTTTTCACATGAGTGTGATCAGCAACAGATTATACACACGTATACTCACGCACACACTCATACATTAACAGCCTTGCTTGTTCCTGTTATTTCAACACAGAAAATGTGTTGATGTTTATCGTGCTCTTAAAATAAAACGAAATAGAGGCCTTGTCCCTCTATCCTCCCCGAACACGCTACTTATGTCTGACTGAAGATAATAAGACACACGTGGGTAACTACTGGGCTCCCGAAAAGAAAACAACGTAGGCGGGATTGTTGTCAGCCACTAACATTGTGTATTTATCTTCCATCTCCTTACATCTGCTCGTTACAAACATGAACAGATGAGGTCGAAACCTCAAAATTACCTTTCTCTGAAAAGCCTCTTGTATGTGTATACGAAATGACATAACTGCTACTGGACACTTTCCTTGTGGCTTTGAACTTACTGGAAATCGGATTGTTGATCCTGAGTGATGGCAAGCAGGTTCAGTTTGGACCGACAGTCTGGTAGCGATCGACAGCCAAGGAAAACAAGAGGGAGAATAATTCATTTGTGTATACACATGTATACAGTATGTGTCTGTCTGTTTGTAAATTAGGTCATGAAATATAACTTTACACATTTTTTTTATGTTTCAATTGACATAAATCCCCTTTTGAGATATTACAGTAAAGTGCCTTTGGGGAATGTCTTAACAGGCAAATTTAGAAATTTAAACAAACTCATTAGTCAGCTCTACTGCACAATGCTTGGTAGACTGAACTAATGTAGTGAAAGTTACCAACCTAAATATTAAAAATATCTAATATTTACATGTTTTTATACAGTTAATAGATTTAATTTCTTTCTTAAAGTGTTATATAAATGGCACCTTTAAAAAAAAAAAAAAAAAAATTGACCAAACTGATCAGAGAGAGAAAAAAGAGAAGGATAATGGCAGGAAATGACATGAACAAAATGTCGATTTACTTGCAAATGTGTAATAATTGCTATTCTCTGCATATCAAGGGATATAGAAGGCAAATGATTATTTATGTTTTAAACTGCAAATTCTTATTCAGATCTACATCAATGATATACGGTATAGTTGCTGTAGTTACTGTTGTTTCTGTTCCTCTTCCTGTTCTTTATCTAGTTTACCAACCACATGAATATGCAAGAGGCGACTCAATAACGGTGTTTATATATTTATTTATTCCTTTTGTAGTTCCCCCAGTCATGCAGTGTATCTTGAACACTGTGCCTAGATATAGCTATTAACACAGAAAGAATTTCTCTCTCCCTTTGTGTCTCGCACCAGGTGCCAACTAAACAAACACAAGCGCACACTGAAACCTAAGAGGGTCTTCCTGCTAAAACTGTGCACTGGAGCTGGAAGAACTGAAGGAATTGTGAACACGGTAGGTATAACGTAATACACATGCTTTTCAAATGGACGTACGATTAATAAAAATGATAGTGTGGCCTGATCTTGAGGCTAAATATATTTTCATTGATATAGTGTGAGGAACATGTCCATGTAAATATACGTCTGATGAAACTTAGCATGTGCTATCACATAGCTGGTGGAACCGAAGCCGTATTGATCTAGATATTGAAATTACCAATAAAAATGGAATTCGAGATTACAGTGTCTTGTGATCCAGAAGTGGGATCCCAAGGAAGCTGATACCCCTGGGTCCAGTTACAGTCTGTCAGGCAGATTAGCAGGTTTTATTAATTCATTAAACTGATTTCATGTTTTACCTCTGCCTCTGGTTTGTCTGTCAGTGACTCAAGTGGTGCTTAAGGTTAATTCTACTGCATTCGTTTTATGAAACAATGAAATAATGAAATATCAGTGTGAAGCAATTCAGATGACCGCTCTAAGATGGGGAACTGAAAAACAGCAATATGATAGTTTATGTTCTTTTGTTAACCCCTTAAACGTGAATTCAACCATTATTTCTGAACATTCACAGGATGGTCTTTGGTTTAGCTAATTCTCATCTTTTGATTCCTTGGTAGATGTGTTTAAATCCATTCATGGTGGGACAAATCTGTCTGTGATTTATTCATGTTTAGCATGTGTTAAAGTACTTATCTCCAGTGATAAGGAACCTCATTTGAATATATGGTGAGAAGATGGATTGTCTTGCTGGGCTGTGAGAGGGCACTAATGCTTATATGAGAAATTTTCACTCTAGGTTTCTTGAGTTGTCCTGAGTCCTTTGTGTTATTTTACAGATTCTTCAGATCTGAGTTCATTAGAGCACCGCTTCGTAGATGGTTTTCGAAAGAAATTACGGATAAAATGTTCTGTAGACCGAGTTCTCCTACACTCTAAAACGGTTTTCATCATGTTTTCAGATAACAACATCTTTAAATTGCATCGATGTAACTAATTTCTGTTAATTCTCAACTTGATTGTCACTAATTAAATTCAAAGTGGTTGAAAACATGTAATAAATGTATGCAGGCTGTCACTTTGATTATTCTTTATATATATATATATATATGTAAACTTAAGTTTTGCATTTTAGTGGGCTATAAAACTAGTTTTGGAGCTACAGTCCTTAAAACACAACACTCCCCCCCCCCCCCCCCCCCCCCCACACACACACACACACACACATAAATATCGTGGATTTTCATGTTTTAAGAGGTCATTCTTACTTTGTATACTGTACAAACTATATTATATCCCCTAACATACAACAATTAGGCCTACATAAGAGGTTATAGTAAAATATTCAGTTCAATAAAATTAATTACAAATCTACTTATTATCTGATAAAATCACGTTGTTGAAAAAAAAAACTCTGGGTACAAAAGAAATTAAAAGTCACAAAGCTAAAGGTAGCCTACCATTGTGTCTGTGCACAGTTTGATTATACACGGTGTAATTTAACTTGATCAGGTAGGAGATAAAAACGCATTAGTGTTGCGCTTCTTTCATTAAAACACTGGAGTGATGTAAGCCCGTCCCCCTTCAAGAGTAAACCCGATTATTTGCCCTGCGTAGAGAGAGAGAGAGAGCGAGAGAGAGAGAGAGAGAGAGAGGCGCGCGCGCGGAGCTCAACATCATCAGTCGCAATAACGGCTTAATCATTCCTCACCGTGGACGACCGACACCAACCTCAGCATCTGAAACGCTTTATTAGACACGAGAAAAGAAACACGCATTTAGAAAACGACACTTTTCCCAGGTGCTGCTGGTGATTTTTGCTGGATTTTAAGTGTGAAGCGGTAAAGTCCACCCGGCGGCTCAACACCTTCCGTCACACAGCAGGACAAACTTCACCGGACACACTTCAGACGCGCCATGAAGTAAGTGTGACACTGATACCCTTCACCGGTGTGTGTTTGTTCGTCGATACATTGTGCGACATTGTTGTTAAGTAAACAATAATGTGATGAGTTAACATCTCCGTTATTTCGTGAGATCACAAGGGTGAGAGTTAAAGTAGCTCCGTTAAGAAAGTTGACATGACAACACATGTTATTTCTGACTACTGACAGGAGAATCACTAGCCTACTAGTGTTTATGTATAGACTTATTATTCTTATTATTATTTACAGCCGCGTGCTTTTGTTTGGGTCTTGTAAAGTGCTTTATCAGCTCGCAGAATAAACCAAAACACTTTACAGAGGTCATGCATGCATTTACTCTTACTGCCGTCGTGAATACAGTCAAATAGCTGTGCGATGTTGTGTGAAGGTCCGAGGGTCATCAGTCTATAAATTCAGTATTGAATTAAAACAGGCGTTCAGATATGATCAACATTAATTCGTGTGACAATATTTATTTCTGCTTTCTATGCAGGTAGGCTATAGTTCATGTGCTACCGCCTAAACATTTAATTTGACCAACTTGTGCTGGCAAATCCACACATAAATAAAACTAAAAACTCACCAGGAAAATAAATAAATAAAATACAATAAAATAAAATAAATAAAATCACAGCATCCTGATTCTGATCAAGAATAGTAACATTTGTAAGTCATTAAATACTACACAGACTCAGGCTGAGAGACCATCTGTTTATTATATATCCAAAAGTCCATATTAAATGTTCAGTTTTATGAGGGTTAATTATTTGTTCTTCTCCTCAGTAGCCTAAGCTTAAACTTAAAAGTATATTTGCTTAAAACAAGTTTATAGACATACACATTTGTATATATATAGCCTATTATTCCCAATTAAATCTAGAGAGAACAGTTAAGTTGAGGGTCAAGTTTCCTTTCATGCAACCATAAATCAAATTATATATCAAGACAAAGAAGTGCGAATTTGTCTATATATATATATATATATATATATATATATATTGTATGTGTGTCTGTGTGAGCAGTTATTGTAAGAAGCTGTTATAATTAATTACATTTTTCAGTAGGTAGCTGCTAAAATGTGATAATCTGCATACTTTTACAAGTAAAGGTAAAGACAGATACAGATGTAAATTAATAAATGTGATTGTTAAATTAACAATTAAGAGAGTTATTTTTTGTCACTTTTTTGTATTAGATTTTTTTTACCATGCCTTTGCTTATAGGAAATTACAGTGAGATAATATGTTTATGTCAGTTTTTTTAAAAACAGTTTAAGCAAAAATTTTGACTAGAGATACAATTTCTCCACGCAAAAAGGCGTCGCGTATTGTATTTCTGTCACTTCTACCACAAGTGCACTCTTTTTCAGACTATACTCTCAGACAGGTGAACACAATCAATGAAGCTCCTGTGTGTGTATGTGTGTGCATGTGCGTGTGTGTGAGTGTCTCACCTGTTGCTCTCCTGGGATTTAGTGTTTGCTTAATCTGCCCAAGAGGAAAATGAACACACTCACATGTGGACTCGTATGATTACACTCAGAGGGTCCTCTCATAGCCGTGCACATATACGCACACACACACACACACACACGAGCGGTCGTCCTCAGACCTGTCGTCTCTAGGAAATCACTTGGGATTAGGCTTCTGTCGATTCACAAAACCAACAGTGACAACATGGCCTTACACTTCTCTCAAAGAGGGATCAGCTCTCCACGTGTCACTCTGATTGGCTGAGCTACTTGAGCCGATTGTCAGAGGCATTTACAGGCACAGTTTGTGTACCCCTCCAAAGCACAAATGTATTGTCTTTAGGTTTGTCCTGATAAACACAAGGAAAATGTTTTTTATTTGCAGTTGTTAGGTAAATTACACTTTTGCGTGCAGTGTGATGAATGATTATTGATCTTCAAGTAAAGGTAGGCATTATGCACAAAAAAAAAAAAAAATCATGTAGTAATTAGTTTTAAGGAATAGTCATTAATCTAAACGTGCTCTAAAATAAGTCATAATATGTGTTTAAACCAAACATTTGGCACTATCTCCTAAGTTTCATGAGCTCAAAAAGAAAGACAGTCTTTATTTTCGTTGTAACTCTTCAGCAATAATAATAAAAAGTAATATCAGCCCGTTTTATTACACAGCAGTGTGTTAATTTTGAGTCAGTGAAGTCAAACATTTTCTCATTTCGTTTTTTCCATACTCTCTCTCAGCTTCATTTACTAGGCTAAAAAT
The DNA here is from genome assembly GCF_949319135.1 of Squalius cephalus. Taxonomy (NCBI): domain Eukaryota; kingdom Metazoa; phylum Chordata; class Actinopteri; order Cypriniformes; family Leuciscidae; genus Squalius; species Squalius cephalus. The sequence goes on from NC_137126.1 coordinate 21,749,643, forward strand.
TAGTTTAATAAAGCAAATAAACCAGCTCCAGATAAGTCATTTTTACCCTCAAAGAGGTTATGATATTTGGCATTAGCTGAACGTACCCAGCGCGTACGAGTCCTGGTTTTTGCATAATGAATTTAACTTTGCTTCTGTCTCTATTTTGTAATTAGCAGTGACGCTTGGCAACTTTCTTTCTCGCTGTAAAGTGGAAGGTGGTGTATGGAGTTGATTCACCAGAGTGCTGCTCAATCACAGAGGAATAGTCCTGCCTTTGATGTTTAATTATATTGTGAAAAGAATACTTCTGCATAAAATTGCATTTTTCAGCTGAACGTTCTCTGTTCTAAAGATCTGCTGTGGGCTTACGTGGTATGTACCGAACACACAGTAATTATTATGTATGCTAAAGAAGTCTGCGTGTATGTGGCTGGAAATAGTTCTGAGAGTTGTGTATTTGGATGTGCATTTGCATGATATGAGAAAAACTATATTTTACTGTGTATTACACAAACAGATGATAGAAAGCTGTGAAGGATGGTAGAGGCTGCCACGAGGAGGCTGCGATGACAGACAAGTCAGTGTGCGTGCGTACACCGAATGAATGTGCGCAACATATCACGCTGCAAACATGAAAGAGGTGCTGCCCCCCCCCCCCCCCAAAAAAAAGAAAAGAAAAGGTGACTCCTGTTTCTTATAAACTCCTCTTCAGATTTGGGTGGTCTAGCAGAGAACCTTTTCTGGCCTTAAGCATCGAAACGCTTCCACTTTGGTCAGTATCGTAGGAAAACAGAGCACATTTTATGCTAGATAAGAGTTCACAGAACAGTAGAAACAGTTTAGGAAAGGGTACATCCCTGCATTCGAGAGCTCGTTTTATCTAGTCGTGCGTATTTGATGTAATCCAGCATTTTATATACAGAAAACGTATGTGTTTTATTGGCTGTTCCACTTCTGTTAGAGCTGGAGATTTAAAAAATCTGTTGTTTAAAACAGGTTCAGAGATTTCACACATTCTCTAAACGCACCAAACAGTATGATGATGAATATCACAGGTTCGTGACCCTTTGAAAGTGTCAAGAAGACCTTCGAGTAAAATTGCTAAAAATACACGCCTCGCGTATTCGGTCAGTTTTACTTGCAATCCTGTAAAAGTTTTCTTTAACCATCTCGGATCTATGTTTGCCGACTCCGTGCTTAAACGCATTGTTCCATGATAAAGCACGGTGTGTGCGCCTTGCTTGGCACACTGGTGGACTCGGGCCAAAAAAGCGACAAAAAACTTCAAAAATAAAATAAAAAATGAGAGACGAGTCGAGAAGTTAAGGGAGGGGAAAAAATGCTGAAATATTTTCCAGCAAATGTAATTTATCTTTGTCAGTGGGGCAGCATAGCCCAGTCATTCTGTAAGGCTCTCCGGTGAGAGGGGGGACAGAGGGCCCTCTATGCCCCAGCTTCACATAACATTCATAACCCCGACGTCTCTGTCGCCAAAGCTGCCCGTAGCACAGTGCCGTGTGGCAAGGCGTATATTTTTAGCAATTTACTCGAAGGTCTTCTTGACACTTTCAAAGTGTCACGATCCTGTGATTTTCATCATCATATACTGTTTGGTGCGTTCTTTTTTTTGGGGTAGTAAACACGGGCCACTGCGTCTGACAACTGACAGACGTGATTCAGATACGTTTGAACATAAAACGTCGGGAGGAAATAAGAGTTTCTTTTCATTAGTGTGAGGTTGAGGTGTTTCATTCAGCCGAGCTTGCAAAGACAGCCTCTCAGGCGGCTCGCAAGAGCAGCTTCTCACGAGCGGTGTCCTGCCAAAGCTGCACACGTGTGTCTTTCTGCAGTCATCTGCGCCCCTTCTCAACAGCGGCCTGTCAGCAGCGGAGGCTGAAACTTCGGGAAAAAATGCGTGCCGCGCCGGACACTCGAGATTCAAGGAAGAGAAAGAAAAAGAAAAGTCGTGAATACAGAAGGGGAGATGTGTCTGTGAGCCTGGCATTGTGACACTTAATGCCTTTATGTTTGTGGTGGCGTTTACATAGGGCCCTTCAGCAGGCTGTCACCCACCTCCAAAATAACCAATCAGACCAGCCAGTTTCAGCCATTGGCTGTCTGCTCTGTCTTAAATCGGATTTATTCCACAATAAATGATGGGTGCAATTAATTTTCGACTGTGTAGAGTGATATATTAGATTAACAGATATAGGGCCTATATATATATATATATATGCGCACACATTTCATTTTCTTTCTTTGTTTTATATCTAACAGTCAAGGAACTATCAGTTTTTTTCTTCATACTTATTCACCCCCCCACCGCTCCACAGTACACTGTTTACTTTGATGTATGACTTTTCTTCCAGTAGTTACTCCGAAGTACAGCCAATGATGTCATTAATTTTATTACAGATGCTCCATCTGGAAAAGAAGAGAATAAAAGAGAGAGATGGAGAGAAAAAAAAAAAAGAATGAGAGAGAAAGAAGGAAAGGAAATGTGCGGCACCGACTTGTATGCATAATTAATAAGACCAGCACTTCATTTGAAACTTCAGGGTTTGCTGGCCAGTGCAGGACGGGATGTGGAGCGCTCAGCTTTATATGGTGAAGTGTGGAGGTGGCTCCTTTCACCTGCAGCTGCTCTGTTACTGTCCCTCTGGAAAAACAAATAACCTTGTGCGTGCGTGCGTGTGTGTGTGTGTGTTTATGCCCGCACTCAACCCTGACAATGGCGGGAGCTCCTGTGACATGAGACCATGTGACGCAGGCGTGTCATTAAACTGCTTGCTGGCCCGTAGCCCACACTTCCTAAATGTTGCTGTCCCGCCAGAAATAGCTCAGCCATGAGATTGACTTTGTCTGCATGTGTGTGCATATGTGCGCCAGGGACTACGATTGTGAGCCTGCAGTATTGTTCAGGTTAAAATTGGTCACTGTCTTATTTTTGGATCAGAGCGGCTCACGGGTTATAAATAGACAAGGAAAGGAAGGGAGATACCTGCCGAGACTCTGGCGAGCTCTGTTGTCCCCCACCGCCTAATGTTCACGTTGTATCCTCTCTAAATCACGCTCTCCTTAAACAGACCTTTATATGTGTGGTTTTAACAGGAACTTATTAAATGGAAAATAGTCATATGACTATACGTTGCGACAGAGCTTTTAGACTGGTGTATGGTCTTCACGGTTGGTAAAGAGAAGAGAATAGAGAAAAAAAAAATGTGTGCGTAGGCACGGAGTGTAATCTAATAGGGCGATGTCCACATCATGGAATATTTTTAGAAGTGAAGTGCTAATTTAATTTCTTCATTACAAATTTGAGCTGTTTAGGAACATTTCCCACCTCCAGTAGATTTACCAAATTCAACGCCACTATGTGAAAATAGTTTCACTAAATAAATAATAATAATAAAAAAAAAAAGTGTTTTATATGAATGTGGATCTAAATTAACTGTTTTTATAAATTATTAATTGTTACAAATATTATTTATTATGACTCAGTCAATATGAGAACATTTGATTACACAAACAAACGTGTTTTAAGCGTTAGATCAAGTATACGTAGTTCCTTAAGATAACATTCATTAATGTAAATTATGCTAAAGATAAATTGCACGTTTAGTCTCTGTGTAAAAATCAGTGAATGAAAATTTCAAGGTACTTTGCTAAGCAAATAGTTTACTTTACATAATATTTCATTTGTTTTGAAAAAAGTTTGGGGTCAGACAATTCCAAAGTTTAAAAGTTTGGGGTAAGAAATTCTTACTTCAGCATGGATGCATACAATGAATCAAATGTGACAGTAAATACATTTATAATGCTGCAAAAGATTTCTGTAGTAATGGCTGCTGAAAGAAAATCAGCTTTACTAAATAAATCAAATATATTTACTACATTTTAAAATATATTAGAATCTTTTAAAATTGTAATTGTCACAATATTACTTTTGACTGTATTTTTTGATCAAATAAATGTAGCACTGCTGATTGTAATATAATATAATAAAACATTCAAAACTTTTGAACGCTAGAGTATATTTGATTAAAACAAACCTCCGTGTGAACAGCTCTGCACTTATGTCCCCAGCCCTGTTGCCAACTGTTAAGATTGTGAATTAATGATGTGGCATGATTGAATTTGACTCGGCAAACATTCCTGCTAGCTCGCCCCAGTTTCCCGCTGGTGTCTCTCTAGAGGGGTTGTGTATTGGACCTCTGGACTCTACGTTAGCACCTGTAGACCGCAGAGAAGCCTGAACATAGGCCTGACACCTTGGATAGATTAGAACAAATTTAGTTTGACGAGAATATTCTGAGTGGAAAAGAGGCGTATTACTTGCATCTGCATTATAAATGCGCAAACATTATCTCTAAAATATATAGTACTCAACCAATTACACTTTTTTTACTGCAATTTTCTGTTTCAACAACTTTGGATTGGTCCCACCAGAGTAGAGGACACACAAATGGACATAATTTCATTATATTGACATGGTTGCTTTTATCCACAGGTTATTGTTACCTAGGTCAGATTAAAAGCGCTGTGCTCTGCAGGCCTGTTAACGTAGGAGGTGTAATCTTATTAGATTCATCATCATCTTTCGCGAGAAAGAGGAACTGCTCTTGTCAAGCTTCAGTGCGCAGGTGAAGAAACCTCATGTTAATAAAGCGGCAGTTAGCCTATTTTCCTCTCTCCCTGAACTGGCATGTGCCGTTATATTAATGTGTTTATGACAGTTTAATTGGATAAGCAGGCCACTCGTAAAAAGCCTACAACTGTTTTTCGCTAAGGAAAGAGCAGACCTTTTTTTTCTCCACGTTCTGCTAGGCAGCCCGTCGATGACCCACTTCTGAGATGGTCGAGAAAACAAGGAAGAGCCGAGAACAATTTGTGGAGAATGACGGAGAGAGGGCAAAAAAAGAAGGTTAATTTTGTTGGGAAGTCGATTCGAAATCCTTTTTCACTTTCTCTCTTCCTTGTCCTGAACGCAGCCCACTTTTTTTTTCTTTCTCCAAGCTCCCCTCCAGCAGAATCGGAAAAGAGAAGGACTGGGAATGCTGGTGTGGATTAGCTTCCGATGCTTGGCTAGCCCCCTCAGTTAATTACATGTGTAATGAGTTGTTTATTTGGGATAATGCGCAGCTGGAACGTCTGCCTAACGCCGGAGCTGGGAGCAGACCCAGGGAGAGTCAAGGATAGGATAGGAGGATGGAGGAAAGAGGAGACAGGAGAAAGACAGTCCCCAATGTCGGCGCCAGAGCAAGGAAAGGGAGGCTCGGTAGGAGGAGGGGTGGGCATTCACATCCCATCTCAGGGTCAAACAGCCATAGGATTTTTCTCAGGGGTGGGGGCAAAAGAAACCTGTAAAAAAACATACAATGCTGAATAAGAAAAACAACGTACGGTGGAGGGGGGGTGGGCTGATGTGTGCCCAACAGTGCAGAAGGGAGTGGAAAAGTCCATGGGTGCAAGCGCAAAGGAGGGAGGGAGAGACAAGTTGTGCTATCATAAGCCGAGGGGGACAGCTGGGGTTATGTGAACGCTGCAGCTGGATCGGGAGCCGAGGGAGATCGCTTGGCCGATCCCTGTGCTGCCGAGTGGCTGGAGCCTTGAGAAAAAGCTTCGCTCCCTTCGCAACCTTCTGCAGGCTGCACTTTCCCAAACCCCCTAAAAACAAGATGGTGTAGATAAGCCTCTGGAAAACACACACACACAGACCTGATTTATACAACACCGGCTGTAAGCACTTGCTTTCACTTGTTTTCTTTTCCGCTCTTATCGAGTCAAATCGAGAAGCGGTCATTATTTAGCTAGAGTGAGCGATTACCATCAGAATAACAGCAATTACAAGAGTGATTATTTTTTATATAAATGCCTGAAAAAACAACATGTGATATGCATCTCACAATATTTTATTCTTCCTCTGAGCAGAGATTTTTCTTCTTTTTTTTTTTTTTGTTTGACTAGCATTTTTTTATTTTTTTTTCACCTTCATCGAGATGACTGAAAAGTGTGAAGCAGAAAAGTGAAGCCGTTTAATCCGGCTTGCGGTATCGGAAAACTTTTGCTGTCACTGTTTTCTGATCACATATAAAAAAAACAGGCCCGTCACAGCTGCACGACACAAGAAACACACAGTAAAGGAAGCTATGCAAATGCGTGCAACACTGACACACTACTGAACAACAAGGTAAAGCCTGAAAAAATAAATAAATAAGTAGTGAAATACACGCGCACACATCACACGCTACACATGGATACCCCTGTATGGAGGATTTGATAGGAGAATAAAAAAAAAAGGTACAAGTTGTGGAACATTTTCTTCGTGCACACAGGGGAGAGACTGAGATTAATTGCAGTGATGCATGGCAGGACATCTTGAATGTCATTGTGAGGCGGAAACAGAGAAAAAATTAAATAGTTGCACTTAAAAGGAAACTTAGCACTATATATATATATATTACGACTAAAATACATATCTTTGTGTCAACTAAAAATAGCTGACACAACAAAGTGGGAGGAGCTTGGCCTGACGGGTCCAGAAGCTTGTTGCTAAGTTAGTCCATTCAACATATGTGTGTGCGTATTATCAGTAAAAGTCGTGAAAATCGTATATTTACTCTTTTCCGTCCGTTCTTTCTTTCTCATCAAGGGTTAACCAACAGCGCTTTATCTGATCACACTAGCTCTGTGCTCTAAACCTCCCGTTCATGTTTGAGGTTTTTCTTTGAAAGTCCGGACCGTTTTGATTCACCGCAGCTGCGCTGACTCTTTAATCAAATGCTATCTTTTCACTGCTTTTGCCCCGTCTACCCTTCCCTCTCTCCCTCCCCTCCCCTTCCTCATCCCTTAACGCATCTTAATTGGTTGCTTTCTGTGACAAATTACGAGCGCGTGCTTTGATGAGGTCAGGCCGAGCCGGTACTGGAGTAACTTGTGCCAGCCCCTGGTGGTTCCCCTCACCACTACAAACGGGGGGTGGGAGGGTATGCGTCGGCATCCTGAAACCGTAATGAGAGACTGGGCCCGGGGCTGCCTGTTTCCCCTTTACAAGCTGTGAAGACACCAAAGGGGGGGTTGCAGGTATCTTAGCCAAAGAGATCCGCATTTTGAGACATGTTTTTTTAATATTTATTATATTTTTAAATATTGTTAATATAAAATTAAATTTATATTTATTTCATATTTATTTATATATCATAAAATGTATCTAAATATTTGAATGTTTTCTCATAATAATGAAACAAACATTTTTAAGTTATTTAAATACACACATATATGTGAATATGTGAACATATATATATATATATATATATATATATACATTTTTTAAGCAGTATAAATATTTAAATTTATATATTTATTTATTTACATTTTTAGCGGTTATGCTTTTATTAGCATGCTTACAGTGTGCTTTACTTTCATGTTTTTTTGCACAGTAAAAGTTATCTAAAATGAATTTCCTTTAAAGCATCGTTGCTACAGCCATACGCATTCAGATGGGCATCATATGACGTTGAATCACATCTCGATCTGTTTTTGAGCTTCCCGCCATGAGTGTTGCTTTTGTTTTAAATGACATGTCAAGTTAAAAATAACTCTTCTTTTAAAAACTTGTCTCAAAACCCCAGTGTGCGTCAAGCTGTTTTTCAACACATCTTATGTAAAGGCTCCCTAAGAATCATTTGGTGCACCTGAAAACAACCTAATCAAACAAGCCGACTAGTCATTCATGCAAACCTCCAACTAGTCGATTTAGTCCACATCCCTAGTCCTGCATAAAAAGACGTGAGGCCATAGAAGGAGTGAGTCAAGAAGAAACCGTTAGAGAGGAGGAAAGAGAGATAGGCGTCACCCAGTCATATTGGCACTCATGTTTAGACAAATGCTAACTGCAACAATTACAGTTTAATGATCCGCAATGTCAACAGCGTAGCAATGCTTCCAACAATCAAGCGGATCGGCTTGCGCTTAAACCAAACTGTGACATCACTTTGGAAAGCCGAGGACGGGGAGGGCGGAATAATGGCATAACATTTTGCAGCAGGAGATTTGAGATAGTGTCTGGGCTCACGTAATCTTCATCTCCTCTTCCGCGCTCTCTTCCTCCCGATCTGGGTTACTCGGTTTCCTCACAGAGCTTTGGGACCGGTGAGAGAGAAATGTGGAGGGTGAAAAAAAAAAAAAAAAGAGTCAGGTCAACATTTTGAAGGACATCTTTGCTGAATGGGTTTCAACTTCAAATCATGTTCTCCCTGAAAGATCTAAATGTGTTTTGTGATAAGTTTAGATGTCTTCAGGTCACCTCAAGGGGGGTCAGAAATGCCACGTGTGATGTTACGGTAGGAATTGATTCATTTCTCTGGTCAGTGTAGGTACAGCGAACAGTCATTTGGGAATATTGCTTTGTCAGTTGGAAACTGTGGCCCTGCGGTTCTCAGTTATATAATTTGCTTACAAGAGCAGGTCACAGATCAGTCAGAAGTATGTATTTGCATTGCTGAGTTTCCAACCATAAAAGCCACACCGCCCCGACAGACACCGACCAATGGCGACAATCACTAGATTGCAGTGTCACTTCTGAGACATTCCAAGACCTGACAAACATGTTCAATCGGTGAAAACAGCCGCCAACCAGCGCTGACAAAACCTGACGAATTGTTGGTTGCCTTTGATCAGCGTCTGTCGGTGCAGTGAGAATTTGCCTTAACGGAGAAACTGAGAGCTACATATTGCAGAATACTACATTTATATTATACATAAGAAAATGATACTTGAGATTACACATTTGATGATATTGCTGTATCAGACTGACCTTTAACCTTTTTTTTTTTTTTTGTTGCTTGTTTTTGACTACAGTGAAAGTGAAAGTAGCATCTGGTAACCAACTGTTTCATCATCATTACTGAAACTTCACTCATTAAAAGAAATTTCTCGCAATCACTGCCGATTGATCAGAGAGAGGTTGCTCAACTTCCCTTTTCCACCTTATCCCCTTGCTCCCCCATTCAACCGGCATCTTGTAAGGCCACTGCAAGAAGGAACCACAAAAAAAATAAAAAAATAACCTTAAACAGTCTTTAAATCAATGTAGTGAGATTTTTGTACATGAATTAAAAAAAAAAATAATCCAAAGAAAAGAAAGAGAGAGCGCGATGATAAGTGGCAAAGGAAGTATCTTGGCCCTCGCTCTTGCCTGGTGAGCCACGTTAGCCTCTGGGCTTAATTGAAGCCAGGAGGGAGCGTTTAATAATTGCTGTCAGAAGATCAAATTTAATTCTCTTTTCACAGGACCGCTGTAGGGTAGAGTGAAACAAATTGTCATCGGAGATTTCCAAATGAACAAAGCTTTTAATTAGTCTGATTAGAATGCCGTGGTACAGAGGGAGAAGAGGGGATGAAAAAAAATGCGCGATGAAATAATCAGAGGATCATCCGAGCATGCTTTCTGGTGTTGCAAGGGAAGGTCACATGACTTTGTCTTCCCTCCTAACTATCGCCCCCAACAACATGGCTAACATTACAATACATTGTCGTTCTCCGCTCATTATAGTAATTTTCTAGTGCGGAGAATGAACACCTAAGTTTTGACTCCAGAAGTGTACAGAGTAGTGGTTGCTGTGTCTGGGCTAGTTTTATAATGCGATAAAGTATGCATCTCTTCACTGCTGTTGAATACCATTATCATTCCTTTTTAGCATCAGTATGCCTGTTCACACAAAATTCAGTTTTCAACTAGAGTGACACTGCTTTCTATAAATGATCTGACTCTTACATGTCAGACAACAACTAGTGTGATACAATGTGAGACCAACTGTGCATTTGCGTCATATCATTTGTAACTTTATGGTGTTGACAAGTCACCATGTTTGGCAATTACTTTAGTCACTGTCAATATGGTTACAGACATATTCACAATTAAAAGGGGCTTGACTTTAGTTATTCATTTCTACCGACATGAATCAGTTAACTTCTGTAAGATATGAACAGAACAATTTGAAAGTCCTGTTAGTAAAAATGGTTGTTCATCTCAAACACTTCTGTGTGAATGTAGTCTTAGACTTTTTTTTTCTTTGACATGCTAGCGTAGTTGAACATTATTTCAGTTCTCCTTTCTTTCTTTAACTCTGTTCCACAGTACTAAGAATTCACCCAGAAGTCTGAGAGATTCTTTGAGGTAATGCCTTCGGCATACTGACCGATGAAACCACCCAAAGAAACCCACGCAATCTCTGTTTTGTGCCCAGCACAGGGCCATTGCCCTGTTCACGAGAAGACCGAGCCACTGTCAGGGCTGTTATTTCCCCCTTATTTCTTTACTAACAGCTGGCCGACCAGAACAGGACAGTGATCAGACACCATTCACTCAGTATGTGTCTGTCATCTGAGCAGCTGGTTTCAGCGTACCTTTCAGTTACAGTTGACATAGTATGTTGTGCCATGCTTTTCTTGGGCCAGTAACCAATCGCTAATTGAAAGATAGCTCTCACCTTCCCTGGTTCTGGCTTTAGTGGGCCACACTTCCCTGTTTACTGACTTCATGAAGGATGCAACTGCTGTTAACACCCTTTCATTTTGTTTTCCACTGTTGCGCTTGGTCACGTGCCGCCATATGAAAGACACTTTTTCATCTGACCTTGCACCGAATATCCTTATTTCCTTGTTACAAAGTATTAAAAAAGCAATAAGTCAAATTAGTAAGAGACAAAAAACTTTTTTTAAAGAGCAGTGTGGCTGTTGTAAAGTGTAAGTTCTTTATGCACTTAAAAATGTTGTACTTTAAAAAGAAAACAAATCGCATAATGTCTGAGTAGGTACCACATTTGAATTTGAACTTACTTTGCGACCGTTAAAAAAGTATGTTCTATATAGTATGAATGTGGGTAGTATGAATGAAATTCGGACGCACTGCATCCGCCATGTTGTTTCTGTCATGTGACCTACCAGCGTCAGTTGCGTAGCTTCATTCCGATTCATAAATCCTCTCCCGTGGCCTCATGTGATAGTAAAAAAATGGGATAGTTTTTCGTATACTATATCCACCTTACAAATGATGAGTGCCGCCATGATGGATTCTAACTTTGTATGATTTCTTATTTGTATGCTGTCCTGTTCTGGTCTCCATTGTTAAAATGGAGTAAAAATAGCGACTGAATTAATTAAACAGAAGCTTTTTGAACATTACTAAAACTTAAAATGAGCGCAGAGTTAACACACAAAATTCCTGGAAGGTACGTATTTTGAGCACCAGCACATCTGAAAAGAATGTCCATATAATATAATGCGCCCGATCGGGATCTGTATGTAGGATATGAGCGCCAATCTGTTTGTCTGAATGTAGTTAAACTTTGACGGGTGAGCTGACAAAAGATGGTCATTGCGACACTGTAAAGTGATGGCACTATGGAGCCGAGTGCTTTTTTATAACCATGTTAACAGGTTTAACATCACATTATCAGCTCGGAAAATGCGCTAATTTGACTAGAAACACTCGAGACTGAAAATATAAAGCATAATTTCACTATGAGTCGGGCGAGACTTTCACGGTCAAGAAAAAGGTGGATAGTATGAATGTATTCGATTTCAGCGTTTGTTTTTGAGATAGAAAAGATTTACATGTTACTGGAAAACGGCTCAACATATGACTTTAAGTAGTAGAAAATGGTGGTGGTGATTTAAATCTGGATTCAAACCATATAATGCTGCATGCAGTGTAAACCTACAAACCTGACAAGAGCATGTCATATTTATGTCTTACATGATTCTATGCCAAGAATTTTAGCTGTTTTGACAAAGAGAGGGGAAGTCAGAGGGGCCGGCGTGTTATTTTAAGGTACATGTAGAACTATTTAAGTAATTAGCTGTTGATTCCTGTAGAGACAGAAGGAAGGTATTGCAGCAGAGTCCTGAAAGAGTGCCCTGTATCACATAAATAAATCCCTCCACCCAATGCCCTAATCTAGCAAAGCACCTGAAAAGAGCTATTCACTAATCACTGCAAAAACAGAAAAGCAGTTCATCTATAATTTTACACTTTTGCTAATAAAATCTCACATTTTGAAAATGTCTCTCTTCATCTCTGCTCTTATTTTCCTTTGGGTTGAAATGAGTTTATGAAGAAACAAATGACTTGCATGGTTGACTTGCAAAATAAGAATGGCTGTGAAATCAGTTTTACCATCACAGAATGAGGTTGTTTTGTGTGATGAAATCTAATAATGTGGATGCAGTGATTTTTCGACCATATCCGCTGCAAGTGTGTTTGTTAAGCTTTGTCATTACATTTTTGGCCATCACTAAGTGCTTAAAAAATACAAACTACAAGCTGTGTTTTTTTTTTTGTTTTTTTTTGTCTGGAGTTGCATCAGTGGAGGCGGTTTGTTTACAGTCAGCTGTGGCTCAAGCCCTCAACTCTTTTTCTCTCTATTCTTCTCTTCTTTTTTCTTCTTTTCTGGCCTGGAGAAGGAAGCACAGGAGTTTTGGTTCCCATTTTGTGTACGCTGGAACAGTTTAGGAAAGGAAGCACCTTTACACCTTTGATTGTCTGTGGCTGCTGATGTCATATCCTTCCACCATTCTGTGTGTGTGCATGTATGTTTCCTGTCACTATCCAGTCATACAGTGGGGGTGTAGATGACCATGGAGGAGCCCAGATAGACACTCATGCTCCCTAACAATAATGAGATTGTGTGTCCTACAGTAGCTTTTAATATGTTTTGATTACTTTTCTGCATTAAATGTCCAAATATTAGTATCGAACTGTAAACGTAAGCAATATGCTATCTGAATTGCATCATAGTAAAAGAGAGTTTAACATTTGATTTTTTTTTCTGCTGATCCACAGAATTAATTGTAAAAATTGTATTTTGTATTTTTACATCTATATTGGAATAATTGTCACACAGTTTTACAATTACTTTAAATGTTTTCTTTACTTTTTTCATCAAAAAAAAAAAAAAAATTATTACATAAATATTTCTTTTATATTTGTTTCTTAACAAAAAATTGCAACAAACTAGAAATGATATAGCTGCCTTTGATCTCTGTATTTGCTCAGAAAACAATTTGATACAATATGTGTAAGATTTTTAGTGGTACCACATTTCTGTCAATTTGCCGAAAGTCAGCCTTGTAAAATGAAAATATACCTAGATAGTATGTATCGTTGTAGCTCAGAAAAGTCTGTCCCTTTTATTCAAATTTTAAAGTCCACATGCAGTCAAAATGTTGTACACACTTTTTACTGTGTATGTGGATTTACCAGCACTCATTAAGATCTGTACTGCCAGGGTTCCTCCCACACTGATCCTGATCTCAGGTTCAGGTCAACCATCCTGTGTCTTTTCCACTGCCAAGATTTATGGGCACTCATCAGCTTCGTCCCTCAGGCAGACTCTGCCACACTTAAGAAGCACTGGCCATAATGACTTTATACAGACAATAGGCTGTTAACTCTCTCGCTATGGGCTCCCTGCCCCGTTTTAAGTGCAAACCAAACAGCCGCACCTAAATATGTACACATAAAAATATGTGTGTAAAAGAAAAAAAAACATGGGAGTAAATAAATATTATTTTAGTTTCAATGATTACAGCATGAACATTTCTTAAGATTAAGATGTGGTAAAAAGTGTCACATCCAAGAAGGTTCAAAAGTGTGCCATTGTATTCAAATTATTCATAAGACACATATTAAAAATTGGTGACCCCTTCAAGGAAACGGCAGTTTATTTTAAAAGAGTGAGGGTTTATTTAATGTATCATGCACCTCCTAAAAGGTTTACTTTTTGCCCATAATATGTTATTTTAAATCTTCGCGACCACATTTCCCCACGAGGATAGAGGATACTGCCCTTTTTTCAAACACACACTAGTACCAAATGTCTTGCAGATGTTCTGTGAAGAAAAGAAAAGAAAAATGGGGAAAGTGGAAGCGAGAGAGTTTACAAAGGGTGGCAACATAGTGCTGAGGTCGATTTCTCAAAAGATCAGCTCCTGTCTGATTGTAATAATAACATACAGATGACTTTAATGTGGTGGGAGTCAAACAGCGCTGCTCTGTAACCCCCCTGTACCTTACAGATTGCGCCAGATCTCAATAAAAGCGAAACCTGCCAGAGTTGTATATCTCATCAAAACAAGTGTTTCATTATCACATACAATCTCTGTACTTTTTTGTGTGTGGTTTTGTTTTTTACAAATTTAATTCATGGTATTTGCATCTTAATCATTTTTCATTCTCAACACGAGACCCCTTAGAGAAATAAAAAATTGCTTTGTTTCTTTTTCCCCTAACAAAATTATATCGCTGAGCACAGAGAAGTAGTCATATTCACTTTATTAAGACTTTGACAATACAATCGCGTGCAAAATATATATACTTTTTTTTTTTTTTTTTTTTACAGTGGAACACTAGGGACCGAGCCGACCCAGAATTGTGCCTGTTTATGAACGTACTCATTGCCCTCACAGTTCCATTTCTTAAAAGGAGAGAGAGTAGGAGAGAAAGAGAGAAAAACACACAGCACCTCATTACATATCAGTCCCGGCACCCCCACCTCTCTCTCCTTTTCCCCCACGATTTCTCCTTGTTCCCCCACCACCCTTGTGCTCTGTGGCAGAGAAAGAGGGGCATGGTTAACAGATGGGAGGGTGGACGGCAGCCTCTCCTCCCTTTCCTCAAGAGAGACTTGCTCACATATTTCTGCTTTTCCTTTGGTTTTCTCCCTTCGCTCATGTTTGCTCTTTGTGCTCTTGCTTTGAGTCCAATATATCAATTGAGAAAGGTTGTGGGTTAACTTGTCTTATCTCTCCCTCTCTGTCCTGTAGCATCCCTCCATGACCTTTCAGCCCTTGGTGATGACCCCTCTTCCAGGCTTTCTTCTGCCTGTCACACTATGCCAAACCTGTCCTGAGCTTCTTTTGGGGGAGGGATCTTTCTGGCCCTTGACTATCTCTCTCCCTCCCTCTCTCTCTCTCACCCTTCCCATATGGTTTGGCTGTGGATTAGTGAATTGGCTTAGCATGGCAGAGAAAGCCTGTTAGTAGTCCCTCTCCGCCTCACTCTTTCTCTCTCTGGTATAATTGCACATATAAGCTTTAAAACCTCCTCACACACATATTTGACATAGCATTTGTTCCTGTGCTTTCGGCAGGATTCAGCCACACTTGTGCATCAGACATATATGATCAGATATTGGATGAGAGTCGAACCTTATTTACATGTAAAGCGCCACTGGCTACTGATCAACCACAGCTTGCCTGCACTGTAGTTCGGCTTTACTGGTGTAAATTGGATTGTGCTCATCTGTGGTAATCTGAAAGCAGATGAGTGTGAGCATGTGTACATGTGAAGGAGGGGATGATGTAGAGAGAGAGAGAACTTTATGCTTTATGCCCGGAACACATTGTGCGATTTTGGGCAGTCCCAGATGAAAGATGACCAATGGTGGTGATTTTTGTGGTCGTGGCTCCTAACGATGGTCCTATGTCATACAGTAAGAGAGGTTCAAAGACGGCCGTTGTCGCGGTCTTGCGACCGAAGATAGCCTGCGATAATTTTCTGACAGTGTCATGAAACATGGCACTAAAACTTAAAACTACTTACCTCAAGCTCCATTTGCAAAATCGGCATGCCAAGTTGGCTTCTTTTCCCATAGCCATGACCGCCTCTCCATATTTTCCTCTTTCGCTTCCTCCTTTTTTTCCAGCGCACATAAAAACCACAATTGCCAAAGTGCGATAAATCTTGCTCTATTTGTTTACCACTAGCACATGCGTATTACGTTTTATTCGTCTGTACTAACCTGCGTTCTTCTATACTAACCTACTTGCCTATTAGCCTAGCCATTACTTCTATACTAGTAATGATCTTATAGGATTGCTGAAATCGCACAGTCTGTAGCAGGCATTAGATAAAATATCAAAACCTCGTCACATTAATTTAACATTCTGACAATAAATATATTGTCAGAAATAAATAAACAATAAATAAATAAATACAAATGTATTTAAATAGTTTAAAATCGTTTATTTATGTGTATTAATCTGGATGTATATATATATATATATATATATACTTTTTTATTTTTATGTTTACTTTTAGGTACAAATAAAATGTTGTAATGCTTTTAAAATAATAACAATACTGCATTGTTTGTTTGTTTGTTTGTTTGTTTGAATGTGTCCAAAGCTGTATGTGAGGTTATTGCAAAAAAAAAAAAAAAAAAAAAACCTTAAAAAATAGAAATGAAAGAATGAATGAATGGTTTTAAAAAGTGAAGTTCTATCAAGGTCAATCATCATGTTTGATATTTTGTCAACTCTTATGCTATAAAGTTCATACTTTAATAATTGTTGGTGCCACTGTAAACAGGAATCAGTGTCTAGATGAAGCCCATTAAAAAATGTTTAAAATGACGTAAGGCACAGCAGGTCCATGTTGAGACTGTGGCGTGGTTGTCTCGGGCATTACGGACCTGTCGTTATCAATGAGGAAGCTCCTCTTGGATTCACAGCCAAAGACCCTGTTTTGATTGAGTTAACTACTTAATCAGCTTTCAAATGCGAGCAGCGAAACCGCACTCGGTGACGCCAGGTTCTGCTGGCTGCACAGTAGGTAAATATTTACACGGACGTCCAGTCATTATTACTAGCTTGTAGTCGAGTTGTTTTGCTCCTTGTTTTATGTCTTTTACAGTGGTCCTCTAAACAATCATCAAGCCGCTTCGGATTTCGCCACATACACATTAAGACGTGCTCGCTAACAGTCCAGCTAAGAACTTTTAGTGAAGTACAGAGCGCTCTTGTTTGTATGCTAATAGAGTGTAATCTTATTCACAGTTATTATTAGAGACAATGGAAAATACATTATATCAACATCAGCACAAGGATGTATTTATAGCGAAGAAACTATGTATTTAACAACTTTATTTCAACAACACCAAAGGAATCCAACAATTATGTGTGGAATTTCATAGATTAGCAGCATCCTATGAAATGAAGATGGATCTCAGCCAATGAAATTAGAGTTTGCTTGCGGTTTAACTCATATGACATGGAAAAGACTCTCGAACACTTTCAAACCCCTACTCCACCCATAAACACTTGATTATTAATAAATGAGAGAAGCATGGCAGCGCGGAGAGAGACGTGAGAAGCGCAGCGTATCCTTTAGGTGTATCTACATCAATGTTCCTTGCTTGCTCTGGCAGGTGAAATCTGGTTCAGAAAGAAGAAAAAGAGCCAGAGAATAAAGCGAAAGCAATGGAGGGCTTTTAACGTGACACCACTGACAGCTTTACTGCATTACAGAAAGCTTAAATAATGGGACGCTCATTTGCATAACGAGGGACGTTATCACCTCTACTGTCAGAATAAAACACAACAACACTTCTGCCGCTCCTCCCAGAGATGAATCGGGTTGGCCTACTTTACGGCACCAAAGAGGTGCGCACATGCACACAAACACTGGTGCGCGCACATGTGTGTTCTGTGATCGCGAGCTCTCGCACTGTGTGGATCTGAGCTGTGAGCACTTTATAGAAAGCCTGGGTTAGCTTCTCGGGTGAGGGCAGCCTTTCAAAAGGCTCAGCGGGAGGGCCCGATAAAGGCCCCGCACACCTTTTTCCCTGAGAGACGGAGAGCGGAGCGAAGCCGTTACGTGACAGCGGGATCGTATTCCAGAGCGGGTTTGACGAGGGCTAAATCAGGATGGCCCAGGTTTCCATTCAGGTTCTTCTTCAGATCTTATGATACGTGGATAGTGAAGCCTCGTCGTTCGGGGCACCGTAGCTCAGCCACAGTTTTGTTGCGTTCACACAAAATTTCAGCTAAAAGGGAAATACAAGTGTGTTCGTTCAGCATGCTAGTGACAATTCTATGCAATGTTACACCGCTGTTGTTTAGGAAAGCGCCGCTGTTTGTCGTTCAGGCGACAGTAAACGTTACACTGCAAATGATTAGAGTTGTTAAGTTAGTGGCACTTCCAAAACACTGTCAAATTCTCTGTGACTGTAGAGAGAGCATGACAGTGCTGTCTACCCTCATAGTCGCAGCCGAAGCGCGAGAATCTGATTTGCATGATATTGATGGCAGAAAACAGCGCTGCCTCGAAACGTCTACGGATTCTTTTGTCTTTATTTGCTGTCCCATGTGGCTCAGACTCTGCCTTTCCCTGTTTTTTTAACGTTGCGGTTTTGCCATTTTTCATCTGACTTAATGCCTTTCTCTCTCTCTGCCTTTCACAGGTACAGCTACTGGAATCTTTGAAGTGAGCGGAGGAAGTCAAGAGAAGAAAGCCTGGTTTGAAGAAATCGCAAGCAAAAACAGAGGGACAAAAGAATAAAGTTCATTGGTGAAAGAGAGAGACGAAAAGACGGGGACAATGGGGAGGAAAAAGATTCAGATCACACGGATTATGGATGAACGCAACAGACAGGTGAGTCACGCTGACCAGAAGGAGCCAAAAACGAACTCTAGACAGCTTCCTTCACAGAAGTTTGATGGGTTATTTCGAACTAAAATAGACTAAGTAGGTGGTGTGCGCACGCTAATTGTCGGCGTCCTCGCACGCTGCTTACTGCTGTGGAATATTACTTTAGCAGGGGCTGGGTGGGTGGAGAACACAAACACACAGAGATGGCAATGGTGGAATGATGCCACATGCTTCAGGGCTTTAGGTGGAGTCAACACAGAGGTAAAAGATGGCCCTCCAGGGGCCCTTCCTGCCTTAGCTAGTAGTTTTCCTCTTCAACTCGGCTCTCAGATCATTGAGATCCTGTTCATACTAATATAAATTGTAAATTCTAATAAAAAATCTGCTGTTATAGCTGTTAAATAGCTGTTTTATGCCGGACTGGTAGGTCTCCAATTCTGGCCAAGCTGGTTTTCAGCTAGTTTAGCTGATTGGTAAGATGGTTTTCTAACCAGCAGACAAGTGCCCAAAACCCCTCTAAATCCAGCAAACTAGACCAAACCAGCTTTGACCAGTTTAAGCTGTTTTCTTCTACATGGATGACACTAAAATCTTAAAATAATTAATTTGGCTTTTTGTGTGTGTTAGTGGTCTTCAAATTAATTCTGTTAATGCATTCACATTTGAACAATTAGAAAAACGTTCTGTTTTGTATCTCCATTCCTCTGGCCGTGAAACAGAATCAAGTCAGGAACACACAAAAACAGGCAGATATTATGCATAGCAGATACTGTAGTTGTATTGATCGTATTGGTGCCAGTTACATAGACGCTTGTTTTACTGCAAGATCAATAAATGTTATTTAGGCTTGACATTTACATTTGTCCCCCTTATATAAAAAAAAAAAAGTCAGTAAAGCCTGGAAAGCAGTTTGCAGTTTGACAGAAAGTAACCTTGACTAGTTTCAGGTTGTTCTATTTGTCTTCTGTGTTGTAACTTGACTCTCTAAAAACTCTCTGAACAGTCAACCAGAGTCCTCACATCCTTTCACAGGATGACACTTTGTCACAGAAACAGACATTTGTAGTTCCTCAGTCTGGTCTGGAGAAAAAAAAAAATGATGTGATTTTGGGAAAAGGACTTGACTAACAGTTGATATGACTGAGTGAGACCATACTGCTGCAGTTAATGGCTGCTGTCTGGACCTTGGGTGGGTTGATCAATTATTGAAGATAGTCTGAGGGCCTGAGGAGAAGTGGAGGAGAAAGTGAGAAAAAAAAAACGGGTGAGGAAAGTAATGGGCGTGTCAGCCGGAGCAGACGGAGGGGGCACAGTGGCATTAGTCATTCAGTACTTGTGGGTTGAGTAAGTTCTCCCCCTTGAGGAAACCAGAGGCTCACATGCATGTGGGCTTTCATGCCAAACGCTGAAAGAATGAGTCAAGGTACTTCTCAAACCAGAAACTTCTCTGTTCTCTGTTTCTGTTGATTTCGAAAAACCAACAAGTTTTGATTTTAACAAGGCATCATATTGAATTTGCTTCTGAGTATAACATACATATATAGTTTGAATTTCAAAAGTTTGTTTATGAAAAATAAGTCTTATTGGTGATTGTATGTGCGCTAATGAGTCTTTATGCAGCTATTTTCCATACAATGACCATTCATATCTCCAAAAAGTACAAGAAAAGCATCATAAAAGTAGAGAACCAGTGATATTTTGTGTCATTGGTCCCTAAAATGTGTGATGGGAAGATTATAATATATCTTATATTTCAGTCCCACACAAATCAATTGCATTCATTTTATTTAATTGTTTTTTGTAGTTCATTTATCTATTTATTTATTTATTAGAGCTTAACACATGCAGTCACTATCAACCGATATTAAATGGAAAAGAACTGCATTCATGTTCAAATTTCTCCATTTTTCATCCTCAGAAAATATAGTGAGACCATAGTGACAGAATTTTCCTTTTCAGGTAAATGTTTTGGTTTTACATAACCTTTCAATGCTCTGAGACACAGAGTTTCGAATCATAAACACAGATGAAAAGGAAAGGAGGAAAGAAACGGAGAGAAGTGGGGGGGGGGGGGGGGGGCTGAGGTCAGGATGTTTTTGGCGAAGCTATCGGATTGCACAGAGAGCATCCTGTCTTGGTGTTATCGCTGTTCTCCTCTCCTTCTCTCTCTCTGTTTCTCTCACTCCCCCTTAACCAGACTTCAAGATCAGAGATTGATACAGGAAGGACACCTGATGAGAGTCAATGCCACAGATTTCCAGGTCTTGGGATAGAAAAGAATAAAGTAGGGGGACAAAGGAAGAAAACAGCGACATTTATTTCCTTTTGGCCAGTTTCTTTAAATATGGTTGAAATTAAGCATTTTATACTAATTAAGTAGCTACTTTTGTTCTGTGAATGTTCAGATGCGTCACACTGTGTGGGATTGACCTCTTGGCACACTACATAAATAAACTTCTAAGCTGCACGATTGCAGTGTTAAGGGATAATGGAGTAGATAACATTTTAAATTTGTATAATTATTTGTAATGCATTACTTATTAAACACAGAAACCCTAGAACATGACATTTATCCTTTTGCCCAAATTCGTCATACTTTTGTATGCTTAATGTCTAGTATGACCACATCGTTAGCCATATGTCAACAACTTTAATAAAAAGCAATGCCAAAACATACTGTGGCCTTGCAAAGTGATAAAAATAAGCTCATAAATTCTCTAGAGAGGTTTTGGTCAGAAGATGCTTTGCTGAAAACATGCATCATAAATTGTTGAGTATTTATAGACTATACACCATGTTCGACAGCTGGCACAAGGGTTATCATTGACTCTTGTCCTCTTGCTGCCATTCATCTGGGGCTGTGGCAAACAACCCGCTTCATTGTATTACAAGAGAACCTTGAAGACAGACATCACAAGACAAGAATGGGGGACCTTTGACTTACAAAGGGTTTTTTCATTTCTATTTTGCTTTTTCTCTCCCCTCTAGCTCTTAATGTGTTGAAGACGTGGCTGGGGCTGTGCATATTTTCACTTCCTCTTTAAGGAAATCTTTCCATACTGAAGCCAAGTAAACAACAGACTGCTTCAATGGTGTTACCTTAAGCACTGCATTCTTGAGATGTTTGCTCTTTCTCATTTTTTTTTTTCTCATTTTTTTAAATTTTTTATAGCTGCTTCATTTTTTTGTGGAAACTGTACATAAATTATTTTAAAAAATATGTTTGACCCCAAACTTTTGAACAGTAGTTTATATGAAATTGTTTTTTTTTTTTTTTGTTATCCCTAACCCTATGTAATTCATCTGTACTTAATATTATTGCATTTACTTTTTATTTAAAAAGTATTATCTTTTTTATATATATATATATATATATATATATATATATATATATATATATATATAAAAGTTTTATTTGAATTGCATTAATTAACCGCTAAGAGCTTGAATACACTTTAAAAACCTAAACCTAATCGGTCTATAAAAATCATTTTTTTCAAACATTTAATGTCTGAATGCTCAAACATTGTTGGCCCAGCTGTCGTCTCCCATCATTTCCTTGCTGATATCACCTCTCCCAGATTGGCAGCTTCCCTACGGCCCACCCTGTCTCTGGCGCCATGCTTATGGGCACAAGGCCTCAGCCGCCCTGGGCGGCCACTTTGGCTGCCTATAGCCCACCTCCTGAAAACACTTGCGAAGAGCAAGGCTCCTCCAGCAGGCCTCCCTGGCTTTGACTAGCTGCCCAGAAGCTTAGACAGAGGGCATCAGTGTGAGGAGCCTGGCTTTCTTCCCCTCAGCCACTCAAACACTTTCCTGGGCACGTCACATGAAAGGACCCCCTGTGTCATAAAAGTGTTAGCCACATCGCTAACAAGAGCATGCTTACTGACTCATTTTCACACTGCTGAATACACAGCGTACACTTACAGGCACATTTGAGAGAGATGAATCTATCTAATAATTATTTCAAATTCAATTTTATTCAATGCTGATTCTTCTGCCATGATGGCAGGAGAGGCCGGGACATAGTGTCTGATGTTGATAAGGGCGAAAAGGGCGATGAGAGATTTGCTTACTTCTACATTGTTGATGTTGACTTGTCTTGGAACATAAAATCAAACACATACAGATGATTGTCTCGTAGACTCGTCTACGAGTCTTTAATGCCGTCTTGTTATTGTGCAGCATTGAACAAATATTTGATATGATATAAATATTAAGTGGATATACAGTGACATTTATGGTTTTACAATACTTTTCTATTTGAAATAATTTCATCAAAGAATCCTGAAAATATCACAGTCTCCACAAAAATGTTAAGTAGCATGTTTTCAACATTGATAAAAATATTAAATATTTCTTGAGCACTAAAATCAGCATATTAGAATGATTTCTGAAGGATCATGTGACACTGAAGATGGGAATAAATTACATTTAAAGTAATAATAAAATAAAACACTTTTTACTATATTTTGATCAAATAAATGCAACCTTAATGAGCATATCTTACTGACCAAATTTGAATAGAAGTAATAAGAGAAAATTTCATTGTAATTTTGTCATTTTCGTTTACTTGAATAGGACATGAAGGGAATTATGATGGTTTACAAAGAGCAAAAAGAACAATGACAAAGATTACATTTTGGGATTTTCTTCAGCAGAAAGGCTCAATAAATATGGTCAGTAGTTACTTCTGTGTTAGAAATCAGGTTTCTGGAAGTCTCCGTATGGTGGAAGTTCATTCAGAAGTACGTACTTTAATTGGGGCTCAACATGCATGTGGTTGTCACCCCTCTAACTGACTTGGCAAATGCAGGCACCACACGTTCAGTAGGCTTCTGTTACCTTTCTTTTCATCTCTGCCTCATGATGGTGTGATGGCATGGAGACGGTGCTTGATTCAGCCACCCATGACAACAGAGGCGTCTCTCCAATCAACAACAGAAAGGTGTAAAACAGTTTGAGTAAAATTAACAGCAAGAAAATAATGAGGCCCTCTGGGTATCCCATCACCCCTTGCTCTCCCCTCCACGATTCCCACCTTTCTCTTGTGATCGTTACCTCTGAGCCTGTCTCCTCACGAAACACGCTGTGCGTGTTTTTTCACTTTTTCATCTGTCTCTCCCTCTCTCTCTCTCTCTCTCTCTCTCTCTCTCTCTCTCTTCTTTATCTGCTTCTTCACCAACATCATCGGGAAAATTCCTTTGCTTCCGCGAAGTGCAACTTCTCCAAATTTCTCCTCTTAGAATTGATCTTCTTAAAATTCTTTTGTTCCTCTTACACTAATTGTTATTCCACTTTTCTTCTCATTATTCAGAGCTTTTCTCATTTTCATTTTTTCACCCAGGTTTTGTTTCTTATTATGTTTCTGCTGATGACCTTCAAAACATTCTCTTTGTTACAAGCAAGTGATACTCATTGAGGCTTTGAAAGCGATGTGCTGAAATATCGCATGACTTTTAAACAAATTGTGCTGCGGTCAGTGTAGCTTAGCATAAACTGTGTGTTTGTTAACACAAAAGCAACCTCTAAAATATGTTTAGAAAGGGAACAGAGCAGAATTTTTCTTGGTCACACATATAAGCTTGATGTCTATTGTCAATACAACCCCTACTGTGAGACTTTACTGATTCATACAGTATATCATGAAGCGTGAGCGGGGAGATTTTGGGGTGCGTGGGTCGCATGGATCATGGTTCAGGGGCAGATGGTGACAAATGGACATTCATCCTCCCTGTCTCTGTCCTCTAGAGGAACTCCCCAGGGGGAAAAAATGCACTGGAGGCGGGAAGCAGAAGCGAAGCCATTGTGAAGGGGAAGCTGTCAGGCACTTCCTGTTATGAGAGGAAATGCATACAAATGTGCTTCCTGACCTCCCCCCTCTGACTCCCCCCCACCCCCACACACACACCAAACTCAGGCTGGGAATCAGACCTTTTCTCTCCTTTCTCCTTTTCATTCTTTCTGTTTGGCAGTAGAAAGTGATTCTCAGTCCTTTGAACAGCAGTTCAAGCTCACATTACATGCGCAACGGCGCATTTACGTCTAGGCAGTTTGTTTGTCACTCATGATAAGAATGTGCTCACATGATAAGGGCTTCACACTCCTGTGGTCTACAGGTTCAGGGTTCGAAGACACAAAATCGTGATTGTCATGAACAGCGGTCCTTCATTCTTTGCAGCTCTCACCACATCAAGGAGGTGTTGCAACTGGCATTTTCTGCAATTAACACGCTGGATCGCTGAAGGCTCATGAGCTTCACAGATTGTGGAGGCAGGTAGTGAGCAGGAGAGGAGGAAGAACATAACACTCCAAGGCCCTTGTGATCACATTACCATGTTACATATATGGTGAACCTAAAAATGGTATTGGAGACAAAGAGTGAGCGGAAGCTATTATGATGTTTTTCTTCATCAGATGAGATCAAATATGTAGCACTTGGCTAGTATTCAGTCATGTGATCCCGAGATAGTGGTTATAGCGAGGTGACTCCCTTAAACAGCTTCATCTCATGACAGCTTCATCTCATGTTGAGTGGACCTGATTTGACCATTTTTTCAAAGTAAGACTTACTAGGATAGTTCACAAAAACAAAAACTCATGTCGTTCCAAATCCGTATGGCTTTCTTTCTTCTGCGTAACATGAAGGAAGATATTTTGAACAATGCTGGTAACCAAACAGTTTCGATGTCCATTGACTTTCATTGTATGGGCGAAAAATATCATCTTTTATGTTCCACAGAAGAAAAAAAGTCTTGGAATGACTTGAGTGAGCAAATGATAACCGAATTTTCATCTTTAGGCGAACTATCCTTTTAAGAATAAAATATTGAGTGCACCGCTCATTTAAAGAGGAATATATGTGACCATGTCGCTTTAGAAAAAAAGACTATGGTGAAGGATAAATGAAGTATCTTTAGTAAGTGTTGTTTTGTGACTGTGGGTGTTGATGTCACTAGCCACAGTTATGAGCTTGACCACAGTGATTATTTAAAGTCCTTATATCTCCATATCTGTGTATGTGTGATACTACTTCCTCTTTCAGAGAACTGCCCAGTGCAAATTTTGGATGTGTGAATTAATTACTGACTCCGTTATTTGTTATTCAAATAATCCAAAATTCAAAGTCTGTTCATCAAACACATTGTTCAGCTTTTTCTTTTCTCCACCTGCTGTCATACTGGAGGATTTTTGGCTTATTCTTTTTGCATCTTGTCACACTTGCCAAATCTCCAGAAGCCTCAAGAAGAAACCTCTCAGAACTGCTAAGCCACAACGTGGAAGCTCAAAACTCTCGCTTTGGCTTTATCTTGCAGAAAGGGAGCTGTCAAAACATCAGTTGTGTTCTTTAAGTGGCTGTTCGACTTGTCAAAATGAACTTGTCAAAATGATACATAATCAATACATCATTACTTCGCTCATAAATTAGTAGAAATATGATGATAGAAGATGACCAGCAGGATGAGATCTTTATTTTTTTAACTATAATCTCTGAAAGATGAGAGATCACTGTCAAATGAAATTGGTGAGTTCCAGTTCAAGTACACACATTATAAAAACTGGTAACAGGTCATTATTCTCTTAAGGGGATATACACTGTAAAAAAAAAAAAAAGTTTTTTTTTTTTTTTTTACAGTTTCCTGTTTCCTTTTCCATTTTTATAAAGCTACACACGTTTTCTTTTTAGACCATTTTTTATTTATTTAAGCACAACCTTACTGAAACAAAAACTGAATCTACTCTCTCATATAACTAGGGCTCATTCTTTTTTTATTTTTTTTTTTCATTTAACACACCAGCTAAGCTAAATAGTTTCACCATGACAACGTCAGAAACAAATTAGCATCATCAAAGAAATACCTTATGCTAATACATGCTAATTTTCTTCCTTATCAAATTGCTTTGGTGATTATCACACGCACAATATATTTTGTAAAATTATGCATTTTTCTTCTGCAATAAATAATGCATAGATTTGCCCGCGAAACATGTATCACATTAACAGGTGCATGGGGACATTTTGGTTACACTTATGAGGTGAAGAGTTTAGCGGTTAGGCCTCAAGGTTCCTCGTCTGTGTTGTTCTTCTCAGGAGCTGGTCTGTACGTGTGTGGTTTCTCCAGCGCTGCATTTAAGTGCTCAAGAGACATGAAACCTATGAGGTCAGAGAGAGATGCTTCTTATTTTTAATGCTGCTAATTTAGACGAGAACATGCACTGAGAAGTCATTAACAGCCTCTCAAACACTCTGTGGCAGTGATGATCTTCGTGCGTGCGTGAGTGTGTGTGTGTGTCTGTATGTCTGCGCATCTGCTGGAAAGTGCATTTGCACACAGATGCACACATGGAGAATTTGCTTCCCATGCAATACAGGCAACCCCCCCTCCCCCCTCCCAATTTGCTTGAGGTGAATATGGTTAACCTTAATTATGAAATAAAATCCTAATTATTCAGTTGAACTATTGTATTAGAGGGGCCAGTCACAGTTAGTGTTACTGTATTAATCTTAAATGAAAGGTCATTGCATGGTTTTGGAGCACACAGGTTATATTTCAATTATTAAGCTCTTTTCGTATGAATGTAAGAATAATAGGAAAAGTGAAATAAGTATTTTACTTAGGATTAAAGAATGGAATTTTTAAAAGATCTTCAGTTGATTTATGAGAGGAAGGAGCTATTACACTACTGTCTATTTTTCCTGATAATTTGGAAGAGCACAAAGGAAAATAAAAGAAAGTAGACAGAAGGAAAGAAAACTAACATTGATTTTCTGAAGAAACGCTGTATTTAGGACATCTCGGGAGTCAAGAATATTTAAGAGTATATTCAACGCGCTGAGTAAACACACATAGAGTCATCCATCTCAGTTTTTATACGGCGTCAGTGAAGCCTATGACTTGTCTAACCTTGTTTCCCCTCTTCTGTCTCTCTCTCTAGGTGACATTTACGAAGAGAAAGTTTGGCCTGATGAAGAAAGCCTATGAGCTGAGCGTGTTGTGTGACTGTGAGATTGCCCTCATCATCTTCAACAGTACCAACAAGCTGTTCCAGTATGCCAGCACAGATATGGACAAAGTGTTGCTCAAATACACTGAGTACAATGAGCCACATGAGAGCAGGACCAACTCTGACATTGTGGAGGTGAGTTTCTCTAACCACACTTACCTGACATTCACACACTGACTGCAGGTTATTATTATGGTTATTATAATTATTTATTTATTTGTATTATAATAATAATAATTTAAAAAAAACACTACTGTTCAAAAGTTTTTAAAAGAAATCTCTGATGCTCACCAAGGCTGAAATTCTTTGATCAAAGATACAGTAAAACAGTAATATTGTGACATGTTATTACGATTGAATAATAATTGTTTTATAATTTTTGTAATTTAATAATTGAATATATTTTTAAATGTAATTTATTCCTGTGATGGCAAAGCTGAATTTTCTTAAAATTAAACAAATGTTTGTGGAAAAATATATAATAATGTTGAGTATGATCATGATGAAACCATGAGACTGTTTTTATTAATAGAAAGTTCATAGAAAGCATTTATTATTTAAATAGAAATCTTTTCGGACATTACATTTTTATCAATTTAACGTATCCTTGCTGAATAAAAGTTGTTTTTTTTTTTTTTTTTTTTAATCTCACTGATTCCAAACGTTTGAACGATAGTGTAACTTTTTCACTTGATGAAATTTTTTTGACATGATAAATGTTATATACTTTAGTTGCCGTTTAAAATTAAACTTATGACAAAATGTTACATAGAAATAGAGTTTTATATTGGGGGTCCCTTAGGTTGTACCTGTATGAAAGTCTGGGTGGGGGTCTGTAAAGGTTGAAAACCCCTGCAATAGTGAGTGTGTATGCAGAAAGATGTACATTAATGAGTGTTTCGTGTTTGATATTTCAGTAGGCGAAATGTATCATTAACACATGACTATGACTAGATTCCTTGTGCATAGTGTCGCTGCACCCTTTTTTTCAGCTCAACCCTTGTCACGGTGAGACACTATAGACACAAACCCAACAACACGTTTTTACAGTCTAATTGACTAGAAAATAGACTATATGAAAAGTGCACTAAATACATCCAGTGTCATGCTGTATTTCATTTCACTCTGTTCTTTTTGAATGCCTGCTGCTTCGATGTCTGCATTTTCTCAATCAGCTTAATGCTCCTTAAGGCTCTCAGGTCTTAGAGACACATTTGTTGGTTCCTGCCTTTAACCTAACCTGAGGTCAGGCCATGCTAAGCGATTGGCGGCAAACATCCAAAAGCATGTTGCAGCGTGAGCTGGTTACGTAATCTGCTTTTCTGAGATGTCACAACACATCTTGACAAGAAAAGGTGATACACATGGGTTGACAAGGTGGTCCTCTGAAGGACTAAAGGGCTTTAAAAAAGGTGTCCTCTTGCAATGCCAACACGTGAACAGGTCCACATCCCCAAACGGTTCTTAATATCACTAGATCTATCTGTGAGTTTGTGAAGTGAGTTGTTCTCAATCTAAGTGCAATCCAATTGCTTTGCACTTAGAGTCAGAAAAAAACATGTTTTTCTGTCTACTTCCTTTTTTATCCACTCGCTCTGTGCTCAATCTTCATTTCAGCTGTGCGTACACTGGCTCAATAATTCTGCAGCTTGATCTTTTTTAGGTTTATTTACATATTCAGCAATAATATTTCCATATGCATATATCTTATAAAGCCAGCGTGACATCTTTTTTCTAATTTATATATTTTTAATTTGGTTTTATGCGCTAGAAAATTATCATCTCAAATGCAAAGATGAGTTTTTGTAAGTTCATCTGTCATAAAGTGTGAAACATGCCCTGTGTTTTTGTCTCTTATACAAACTCAGACCTTGAAGCAGATTTAAAGGGCAAAAAGAAAGTGCTTGTTATACCTACAGTGCATCAAGGCACAATTATAAAAATGCACTCCAAGCATTAGCAGCTGTGCATTGCACTTGAAAAAATACTAGATTTTCTGTGATTTATTCTTAGAATATTTATCATTCCATTTCATATTGGAATTCTCAGAAACGTTCATTAGTGATTGAACAGTCATATACTTTTTAGTGTGTATTATAGTCCACACTCCATGGCAAGTGGTTTAGAAATTGAAGGAAAAAATTAATAAAGGTCCAAGATCCAATTTATGCTGAAATGGTGGTATACCATTCAATTTTTCAGGGGAGAGTGAAATGGAATGTAAAGTAAGATTCAGGGCCCAGCAAAAAGGAATAAAGATGTATACTTTACTTAATTTTAAGTGGATTTAAAAAAAAAAAAAAATCATTAAATGTACTTTACAATAAACAGGAATACCAATAATTATTTTTTTATTTGTTTTAGTATACTGTATATCATACATATTATAATTTAAAAATAAGTATGGACAATACACCGTTATTTAACACTATGCCAGCTATAAAATTCTAAAGGCAGTGAATGAAATGTTTGCAAAAATTACAGTGCATTACAATTCAAACTTTACTTCATGCTTTCAAGACTATCACGAGTAATTCTCACAATTTTAACAAAAACTCTTTTAGTTTAGTTTAGTCTTTTAGACCTGAAATTGTCTTTATTATTGAGTTCTGAGATTGTAAAATATACTTGTTATGCTTCATTTTTTGAAACCTTGTAGAACAACTGCAAAGTGCTGCACTCAGCTTAAAGGGATGGTTCACCCAAAAATGAAAATCCTGTCATCGTTTACTCACCCTCATGTTGTTCCAAACATGTGTGAGTTTCTTTCTTCTGTTTAACGTAAAATAAAATCATTTAAAGAATGTTGGTAACCAGACAGTTGACGGTAGCCATTGACTTTCATAGTATTTTTGTCTTACTAACGGCTACTGTCAACTGTTTGATTAGCAACATTCTTCAAAATATCTTCTTTGTGTTCAACAGAAGAACGAAACTCATACAGGTTTGGGACAACTTAAGGGTGAGTAAGTGATGACAAAATTTTCATTTTGGGCTGAACTATCCCTTTAAAAAGCAGGTCCTGAGTATCACAGTTTTCTTTGCCATGTGAAGACAGAAATATTAAGCACACTAAAGAATCAGCACACTCAAACATTGAAGTAAGGAAATAAAAAAGAGCATAGCGAGTCAAACTGCTCCCATCTCCAAGCAACAGCTATAGTGGAGTTTCTTTCCAATTTGCCAGATTTCGTGTTTGAGAAATCGATTTTGAAGGTGGCTAAAATGGCGCCCTAACTGGATTTGTCGACGCTGAAGCGTTGAGCTCCTGCAGGGCCCCGTTTTTCTGCTGCTAGGTTACATCACGGCCAGGGGATGTGGGCGGTAGGAGGTAAAGAGGAACAAAGCAGACTTCCTGTTGTGATGGCAGGATGGGGACGAGGCCTTGGGGTGGGCTGGAGGGGGAACTCGGCATAGGGGTGTCAGTGCCATAGTTCAGCTTTGAGCTGTAGAGTGTGTGAGAGTTTGCGTGTTTGATACACGTATCGACTTGGACGGTCTCAAAAGTGTGCTGTACGTACATAGATTTAGCATTGTTTAAACGGCCGAAAAACACACACACTCATATAAAACACACAAATCCGAGCAATCTTTCCTGTCTTTGCCTGGAGTGCCTGTGGGGTGCAGTGGGAGGATAAGGAGAGGCAGGGGAGCCGGGCGCAGCGTGTGGGCGTCTTGAAGAGCAGCCCGCTACATTAGCAATAAAGCTCCATGTAATTAGCATGTCTTTGGTTGATAATTAGCGTTGTTGGGAGAGAGGCAGTGAGAGGCTTGCCCAGCCTCTTTAGCTCTATTTATGAGAGGCTAGAGGCTCTTCTACCCTACTCTACTATCCCTAGCTCTTTCTTTCCGCTTATGTCTTCCGTTTTCGTCCCATTTTTATCTCTGTTTCGTAGGTCAGGCCATTATTTCTTTCAGCCGAAATGTACGCGGACGTGCCTTTCTCAATCTGGCATTGGCGTAATTAATAACATAAACATGAGAATAGAGACATGAAAAAAATATATAATTTGCAAGAGAGGAAAATGTTCTCAGATAGATTTTAACAATGTTTGTCAAAAGGATCTGATTTAATTTATTATATCACAAGACAGAATGGTAATGGATTTATCATACACGTCAACCTTGTTAAATGAAAGTTTATTGTAATGTAATAGAACATAGTTTTCAATTCATACTGCTTCATGCCTCAGTCGAAGCACTTTTCCTACCGTGTTTAGCTTTCACACAAAAACTCATTAAAAGTCTCCTACGTCTTAACATCTGAGGCTAGACGAAAGGTGGGAAGGTCCAGATAATTACACCTTAAGTCGTGAAGAAAGAACAAATTACGAGTTCTTGTGTAAGGTCAAATTATCTAGTTTTAGATTAGCAAGGGGGGAAAACAACAAAAAAAAACAACAATGCAGCATTTATTTGGCAGGTGATTAAAAACTTGGGTAAGGATTTCCCATAATGCACTGTGCCAGGAAAAGTTTTCCCAGCATAGAGAATTGAACTCGCAACCTTCAGATTACCAGTCTGACTCTCTAACCAGTAGGCCACAGCTGCCCCCAAATAAGACGTCCTACACGGGACTCAAACCCACAATCTTTGGATCAGAGTGCCTGTCACGCATCTCGTTGCGCCACTGTACAGACATTATTACAACACTATCCTTGCCTATTTTATTGGAAAATCTTATTCAAGGCAAAATTATATTTAGCGTCCCATTCATTGACAACCATATAAACATCTAGGTAGTCAGCTTGATGATGATTCTGGAATTCCGGTCAAATACAAGCTATTTTCGCTGTGCATAAAACATACAATATGCTTCAAATGATTATTCATATATGTAAATATGCAAACTCATATTTTGCGATAATTCCGATAGCACGTGAAGGCGACATTACCGCTGGTTGTGATTTTTGTGCAACCGATGACAGATCAGTTGTATTGATTCTCATCAAACGTTTTATTTTGTTGGCCATTACATGAAATCAGTCAATGAATGAATAATGTAAAACATATCAATATGATAAAAAATAAAACATTATGTAAATACTATTTAAATGTAACATTTATATTACACTTCTATTACAAATGATATAAAATTATGAATAATGTAAAATTATAATTAAATAAACAAAATAATATATAACTAATATATATATTTTTAACAACATTGTATTATAAGAAATATTATTTCAAATTAGTCAATTATTGAATGATTATATATATATATATATATATAATGTGAAGAAAACAAAATAGTATATAATTGAATTATACAAAATAATATATAATTTTATATAACATTTTTATTACTTAGAAGCTCCAGCTAAATGACTAATTAATAAGCATTATTCTATTTTTATTATTATTATTAATTCAGAACAGTTTTAACAGTATTAAAAACGAACGAGATTAACATGAAAGGAAGCTAGTTGTGGCTGCATGCCTTACTCATGTCAACACTCACGTCATCACATAGAGCGGTCGTGTGAACATTTCACAAACACTTGAGAGAGAGTTTGCCAAGCCCATCCCATCGTAGATTAGCTTTATCTGAACATCAACCTTTTAATCTTCTCTCTTCTCTCACCTCTACAAGTTCTAAATGAATCGGCAACAGAAAGGAGCGCGTTTAGCTGCAAGCGGCGGGAGACAAACTGAGAGAGAGAACGACAAGGAGGGAGGCTGGTGATTATTTCCAAAGGTCACACTGTTAATGACTACCTGCTTGGTTAATGAGATTCCACAAAGCTCCCTCACGATGTTTCACCCTCATATGTGTTGCTGTGTGCTGAGATGTGTAAGAAGGGTTGCAGGCGGCAGGCTTCTCTCAACTTACATCTGTTTAAAGTAGAAGGAGAAAAAATGAAGATAAACACAGGTTCATTAAACGTCTTGGAGAATGCTTAATGTGGATAAGGTACACTAATTAACTGAATTTCATTTTCATTTCTTTTCAAAGTGGCAGTAAAGAGTTAATTAAAATATATTTTCCTCATAAGGACTTAGCACATTAGCAGGCTCCTCTGGTAGAACATTCCCTCAGTTGTCTTTTGAAAAGACTTTCTTTCTTACTAGTTTGAGTAATCAGAGATCAGAGAGAACATTAGCCTACAGCGGTTTTCTCTCAGTGCCGAGACTCAATGGCCATCTATTTAACTTACAAAGGCCCGCTATGACATAACACACTCACATAACTGTGTCCTCTTACAGACAAACATACATCTGATTGAGGGAAATATTTGTATACCACCATAATCTACCACAACGCACACGCATACTATTGATGGCTCACGCAAAGAGTCAATAAGTTTATGCTAATTTAACCGAGTGATGTTCAAGCTCAGTGTTTTTGCCAGAATTTTTGATTAAACTCAGAAGAGGCTTTGTCTAGTTAAGCAAATAAACCTTGTGACATAGACAAGTCAACAGAGGAGGAGTGTAGATGAACAATGAGCATCACAAACAGGATGTAAAGCCTAGTATAAAGGGAGGCGTTATTATTCCTAGAGTATGTGATACACTTGATTGCTTGAACAGTTAGAATACACCTTACAATTGGTTGTATGTAAGGCATCTATGATGAGCCTAATTTGCATAGAAAGGCGTGGTTTTCCAATGACGTAATTTAAATATTAAGTGAAGCACTACCTCAGTGCACTTCTTCTTGTTAAACTAGATTGTTGTTGGTTAACCTTTAAATCCATGAATGTTAATTATTATTAAATATTCGGCTGCAAATTATTATTAAAAATCTGATTGCGTTCAGTTCTTGTTCTGCAGTAAATCGCTGAACCATTTCAAGCTTTGCTGATGATACTTCCTATTCTTTTGTTTTCTGCCTGCGGTAACTATGAGTGAAACATCACTTCCTCATTGTGTATCAGACACTGCACTTATTCAGTCATCAAAGATTGAATTATCGTTGTGCGGAAAAAAAAAATACATACACTGTTACACACCTCGGGTCTTTGGAATGGGAAAACATTCTATTATCATTTTTATTATTTTTTTCTTAACATATTGTTTATGATGAATTGATTGAGGAATACTAAGAAGGTTGATGTCCAACTTTAAAAAATGAATGAGGAAGAGGGTATAGTGAATGACGTCCTGGGTCACTTATGACAGGCCCGAGGTATGCGTTTAAGGGTTAAAGAATAAGAGATAGGACTGAGATATTGCAAAAGTGCATGTGCAAATTTTTAGTGAGTTTTTCTGTATCAATTATAGTGTAATGCATTACACTACTTCATGCTTTATAGAAATAAGTAAATATTGTAATGCATTTATGATGTTACAAAATATTTCTATTTCAAATAAATGCTGTTCTTTTGAATCTTGAAAAAAGTATCACGGTTTGCACAATAATATTAAGCATCACAACTGTTTTCAACATTGATACCAATAAGAAATGTTCCTTGAGCAGCAAATCACATGGATCATGTGACAATATGAAGACTGACAATTCTGCTTTGCCATCACAGGAATACATTACATTTTCAAACAAATTAAAATAGAAACCAGTTATTTAAAATTATAGTAATATTTCACTAAATGATTTGACTTCCTGTAGGCTGTGAGATTTGGAAGTCTTTGCATAATAACAAACCAGAATATATTTTCTACGGTTCCTTAAGAAGATAACTGTAAAATGTGACATGCGTGTGAGACGTCTGCCCAGCCTTCAAAGCAGATCTCATCGCTCATTCAGTGTGAAGCAGCACCGGTCCAGAGCATGTTGACCCCACAGCCTTAGAACAACTTGTTGAACTTCTGCCACATGGCAGCTGGATGTTGACGAGAAAAGGATTTTTTCTGCCTCGTTTTCTCTCTTTTGCTCCATCTAAATCTCTTGTGTTTTCCTCTACACTTCCCTCTGATTGGAAACAGCTGCAAAGCGTCTACGGCAACACTTTTAAAATGAGTGCATTTCAGAAGTGTCCAAATTAGGAGCCCCCTCCCTTTCCCCCTTCCTCCCTCTGTTTGTGTGTGTGTGTGTGTGTGTGTGTGTGTGTGATGTGGTTCTGTGTGTGTGCGTGCGTGAGTTTTTTTTAGCAGCCTTCCCCTAATAAATGTCTCAAAAAATGGTAGTGGTCTAAAAATAGTGTACTGTGTTGCTAAATTTAGCACTTGGCTTATTGCGCTGGCAAAGCAAATGGAGAAGAATAGGCGTGGAGAGGCAGGGTGAGTAAGCAAGACTCTATTCATTCAACAGCTTGTGTGGAGGACTCTAGTGAACCGCTGCCCTTGGACTGCATTCCTCCCCTCCACCGCCAGACCTGGGGGTGCCACTAAACATTTGATCCAGGGGATAAAAGCCGTTATTATTTATTTATTTATAAAGACTCTAAAGGGTTTTTATGGCTAATTTAATGGATCTGAATGGCTTCTCCAGTGATTCAGTGTCACAGAATAGTGCATGCACGCAATATATAGATATTTACAGAAACGGCTGTGATTGTAGATTAAAGTTTTTATGAATTTATATGAACAATTTTAGGTTATAAGATTAAAACTAAAAGAGAATAAGAATGTATAAGTAAAATGGCCCGTTCACACCAAAAACAATAACCATAAAAATAGCAATATCTATGAAGTTTTAAAAATCTTTCTAATTCTATAATTATAGGTAAGTCCATACCACAACTGTAATGATAACAACATATTGTTTCGATATCATTGGAATCACATTCAGAACAATTTTTTTTCCAGCGAATGAACAATAAAAACATTGGACACAGCCAATTGGATTCCATCCTGCTATAAAGATCTTAAAGTGTCAGACGATATAATTGCTACGTGCGCTTATAATAAACAGAACATTATTTTGTGTTGGTGTGGACGCTAATATAGTTATATCGTTATAGTTATCAGTTATACTTTATTTTGGCTGTCCCCTTTAAACACTCTGTTGACTATAAGTAATGTTGCACCTACATGTCAACTCACTCTTATTAGAGTATTAGTTGAGTATTAGTAGACTGCTAGGGTTAGGGTTGTAGACATGCATTTTGCAAAGTCATGTAGAATGTATTTTGGGGGATATAAGTGTTAGCAGATATGATGAAGACGGTCTACTAATACTAGTTAGTTGACATGTAGGTGCAACATTACTTATAGTCATCAGAATGTCTTAAGGGGATCGTCAAAATAAAGTGTTTCCTAGTTATCTTTATAGTTATCATTCTGGGTGTGAACACTTTGTCTAAGTGAGTATTTTATGTTCCCTAACTGTTCATTTTAAATGTTTCACCATGTTTTTCATTAGTTTATTTTTTAATGGTACTGCATATTGACAAATTCATTTTCAAAAGTACACATATATCATGTAGATTTAGTTCATATGTCATATAATATTGCATAAACCTACATGTATAAAAAATATATATATATATATTTATTTTTTTTTATTTTTTTTTTTCTTATGGTGGAATATAATGTCACTACAATGACACCCAGTTTCAAGTAAAAAAAAAAATGTAATGATACATAAGATGAAAGATCGGCTCTATTCATCAGCATGAAACTCATAGACTGACCTTAAATCAGCACAGCACATGACATCAGCATTAAGATACAAGAAACAAGGCTGTCCTGTCTGGCTGCCCCTCTTACTGTCAGTGGAAAATGAGCAATCTATTTCTGTATATGGGTGTAGATGGCAGTGTCCCCT
Source organism: Squalius cephalus (assembly GCF_949319135.1). Lineage (NCBI taxonomy): Eukaryota > Metazoa > Chordata > Actinopteri > Cypriniformes > Leuciscidae > Squalius > Squalius cephalus. The sequence continues at coordinate 21,786,740 of NC_137126.1, forward strand.
CACACAGGGCCCGAAGGGTGTGGAAACACAAGGTCATGCCAGAGAGGTCAGGTGCCTGTGCATTGTTCCTCAAAAACCCTCTGCCCCTTCCTGTAATGCAGCTGCATGATAAGAACCCCTACAGACAAAGGCTGATAACTGATGTGGTGTGTGTGTGTGTGTGTGTATGTGTGTGTGTGTGTGTGTGTGTGTGTGTGCGCGTGCGCAAGTGTGATTGTAGCATCCAAAAAAAGAATCACAGCCCTTTCAATGTGTGTGCATGTGATAGGTGTCCTTCTGTCTCTCTAGAAATAAAATAAGACATAAAGACATAACCAGCGTGTTTCAAATGGAAAGATGGCCATGGTATAAGCACCCCTTTATTTAGCTAGACTGAGTGTCATTGTGTGCATGTATGGGATGCTCCATTAGGTCATATGAATGACTTGTTTGTCTGTAATAGCCATGGAGAGAGCATATGAGATGATACGCTTTACGGTCATATACCAGAATCTGAAAAACATGGCACAAATGTTCAACAGAGTATCACATTATTGTAGAGGTAGTAAATAAAGACACAAGCATATTTAGTACAGTGGTTTATCACTGTTAAGAATAATGTGTATTTGAGTAACAGCTGTACTCTTGAAAATAGCTAGAAAGCTATTGTCTTTCTCTCTGTGTACTACTTCACTTAATGCCTGTGTATTGGGAATAGCTTTCATTTTAGAAATGTCTAACTATAGAACATTTTAAGTGGATTTGAATTTGCCCTATGTTCATCCATTCCAGGATGTAATTAGATGCTCAAGGTATGATATTACTTATCCATTACCTACTGTAATCATGAGAAATCAAATTTTCCTTGATCGGTTGAGGTAAAAGAGTTCATTGTGTCAAGAGAACATACTGTAACTTTTAGAACGGAAAACTTCTCAATGAAAAAAAAAAAAAAAGACGGCTTGTTCGTTCATTCAAATATCTGACATCAAGCCAATGAATATATCCGAACTCATATAATAAAAATTTGAATGGCAGTGTTTATATATAGATATGATATATGTTAAAAGATGTTTTTACATTTTATTTAAATAACTCTCTTATGCTCACCAAGGCTGAATTTATTTGATTAAAAATATACTAAAAACAGCAATATTGTGAAATGATATTACCATTTAAAATAACCGCTATCCATATTAATATATGTCAAAATGTAATTTATTCCTGTGATGACAACGCTGAATTTTCAGCATCATTATAGTCTTCAGTGTCTCATGATCCTTCAGAAATCATTCTAATATTCTGATTTGCTGCTCAAAGAACATTTCTTATTATCATCCATGTTGAAAACAGCTGTGCTGCTTAATATTTTTACAAAAATCTTGATCAGGTTGTTTTTTTTTGTTTTTTTTTTGAAAAATATGATGTTCAAAAGAACGGCATTTATTTGAAATAGAAATCTTTTGTAAGATCATAAATGTCACTTTTAATCAATTTTATCCACCCCTTCTAAATATAGGTATATAACGATAAAAACTCATGGGGACAAAAAAAAATATATATATGATATGACCTCTGTTACCAATATCCATTAACCATAAAATGCCTATAGTTTGTCTCTTTGATGTGTGATTATAGTGTAGAGGGGGAAGGGCTCAAAGCAAGAAAATTACAGTAAAGTAGCTTGTTTTTAGGAGTTAAGAGGTGCCCACTTCCAAAGGCTGAAAAGCATGATGGGTTAGTTCAAAGAAGGATGGTCTTCTGTGATGCACCACCTCACACTACCATCTTACTGTACACATGCACACAGAGACACAGGCACATATGGAGGCCACATCCTTTGTCATCTGCATTCATGTCTCGCTACACTGTCGTAGCATGTTCAAACCACACTTAATTAAACGGTGGCTTCCCTGCTTTCTCTACAGCCATATGCTTCCAATAAGGTCAAGACAGACTGGCTCTCTTCCTAAAGTTCTGCACTCTCATGTTCAACGGGAGCAGGATACTCTGCGGTCCCCCCCTCAAAAGTACCATATCAAATCACAGAGTTTTTAGTGAGGCCATCTGCAGAGCGCTTTTGGATCGAGTGCGTTTCTGTCACTGAGCTTTCTCTGACCTCCATCCACTCTGTTGAAGCAATGACTGTACGCAATAATTAACTCCAACTTACTCGAAGCACACACATGGTGGAGGCGTGACTGTTGAGGTGCATGATGTCATCTCTGTTGGCCTAATGGGACCACCTTGGAGTTAGTGGCTTTATAGTGGATTTGTATAAGAGAGAAAGAAGTGGAAAAAAACATGAGTACATGTGCTGAGCAAGGAGAGTCACTGAGCTGCCAAAATAGAGCCCTGTGTGAAATTTTGTAAACTTAGCGCTAACGTGAGCTAATGAAAATGAATGTAACTGTTCTGCTAGGACCTCAAAGTAACAGTGCAAACTTTGATTATCGGTGTTGATTATTCAAGTTATTTGAATCTTTATGACAGGGACACAGAAATGTGATAATTAATTATTTTGCTCAACAGTAATAATCATGATTATTAGTCAGGATTGTTGTCATTTGTGAAATTTCTGTTTACATTTCATCAAAATTATTCCACTTCCACGGAACGACAAATCCAGAGAATGTCAACTCAAACTCTTCTAGTTTCCTGATTTAACAGTTATGAAAACTGGTAAAACAGCAACAAGTCCTTATATTGTAACACACAAGGAAGTGCATTTATTCAGCAACTATAATATAGTCGAGATTCATGTTTGGTCACAGATTTACTGGCTGGAAACAAGCACGACCGGCTCTATTACAATTTTATTTGAGCAGAATATCACAATTGAGTTCGCTAAACTCCAACAGACATGTTTGACTGTGTTTTCAGAGAGAGTATGTGTGCATGGTCACCGGGTTGTGTATTAGTAAAACACTGGGCAGAAGCTGTATCCAGTTTGAGAGCAAAGTTTAAGAGAAAAGATCTGATTGGCGAATTTAAACTGTCGACATCTTGCAACCCCATACATAAAAACCATTGCAAGATAAATTCTAAACGAAAAAGAAAAAAGGATAAATAACCAGTGGACCAATATCATAGACCATTATGTTTAATTAATCGAGGGAAGCAGATATCGTGATCATCATTAAAATGCGATTAATCATCCATATTTTGTTGTCAGATCATATAAATCAAGCTTGTCTGTCATATCTCCATGGTCTCCAGCAGAATATTGAATGAGGGACTTTCTCCAGACCTGCCTGCAAACCTGTCATCTCCATTCCACAACAGAAACCCTCTTAAAAATAAACCATGTGGTCTGTCTGGGTCAGAATCCCTCATCAATCTGGCCTGGTTTTAACTAGATGTCTAAATGAGCACTGGACACTGTTCAGATTTTAAAAAGAGGTCAGGGTAAAATGATCAGTAGTGAAGACAGTAGGGAATCATCTTTGGCTACTCGAGCTAGAGTTTCTCTGGCTTGATTACAGCTGGAATTGCAAGACCGTAGTTGATATCAGTCCATTATTTAGGCTTCAGCCCGGAGAGGAGGTCTGACTGAAGGAGCCAGGAGAGACGAGAAGTATGAAGGAGTTTAATTAGGAGCATACCAATGAAGGAGACATTCCTTCCCACTCTTTTCCCTAACTTGTCTTCACCCATTCTTGATTCTCGGAAACCTCCAGCCGCTCGTCCTCTCCACAGCTCTATATTGACTATATCTGTGCATTTTAGCTTTTTATCAGCCCCTCCCTCACCCCCGTCTGGCCATTTTCCACTTTGTTAGATTGATTACTTCTCATCGATGTTTTGGAAGGACAATCATGCAGCTTTCATCTCGCGGAGCTATTAAGACATCAGAATGTTCTCACTGCTTGGTCCAAGTACAGGGTGTTTGTTGTCTACTGTATCTTATTTTTAGACCGGCAAACTAGAAGCATTAATGTTGCCGTTGCTTCTTGGGAAATCAATTGCATTGGCTGTGTGTTTTGCCTTCTTTTAGAAATGAAGATCATGGGAGTGATTATGAGTGAGTCATTATAAACCCATGGGAAATAAAAATTACTAATGGGATCTAAGGAGTCTCAAATGTCTCTCCTAAACAGCAATGGCATTAAATGGAGTTCAAATAGAGACTTTTGCTTAAGTGAGAAAGAGACCTAACGTCTTCTCTCTTAACATGTCTCATTCTGTGCTCACATTGGCCAAGAAACCAAATGGATCTGTTGACACTGGTTGTCCCTAAAATATAATTTTATCCAAGTTTATCCGAATGAATTATTTTAAAAATGGACCTAAAAATCTATTGAATTCAATTCAATTTATTAATACATGTATTATGAAATTATTTGTTTATTCATAAAAATGTCTTAAAAAATATTATGCATTTTATTATGTAGTTATTTAGTATGACCTGTTTTTATATATATATATACATATAATTTAAGTATTGTTTATATGATTTATACACTTTTTTATGAGATCTTTTTAAATTCTCAATTGTTTCTCACAAGTTCAAATAGAGAATTTTGCTCAACTGAGAAAAAGACCCTGATAAATATGCTCATATTTGCCAAGTCTGCAATCAAAAGTCACATTTAATTTCCATTAAATTCACTTGAGCTGTGATAATTAATTTCATAGCTCTGTACTCTTACTCTCTATGTCTCATGTGTGTCAATTTTTTATTTATTTGAAACTAAGAAAAAGATGATGCTTCAAAGAAGTATAGTTGAGACATCCACTAAGCCTCCTGAGCTATGAGAGAGCAACATCTGAGCACATTTTGTTTCTCTCAGGGGAATGGGTGTTTGTTTAGCCATTTATGGCCATCTTCAGCACACACTCTGTGATTGGCTAGCTCTACCACCCTACAGCAGAACAGTGTGTGTGTGTGTGCGAGGGCTGGTGGCAGGTGCACATATCTGGAATGAGTGGCATAGCGGCGGACCGTCAGGGGGTTCAGAGAGGCTTCATGCTGGGTCTTAAACTGCCGATCCCTGCTTGAGCGCTCACTCGGCCAGCATGGCCTCCCATCAGCACTCTATAGTGTACTCTGCCTCTTCGCACTCCGTTGCCTCAGATCGACGCCGGCTACACCGCAATCTTCCCCCACCCCGGTGCCGAGGCAATACCTGAGTTCTGCTAGGGGGCATCCTATCATTGCAGACGAAAAAAAAAAAAAAAAAACACTTGAAGTATTGAATTGAATTGAAGTAACCAATTTGATTAGACTACCACAATTAGTACTTAACGTATATATATATATATATATATATATATATATATATATATATATATATATATATATATATATATATAGCATCATAAAGTTGTTTAGTTTGTCTTTTTTAATGACTGAGACTCAAAATCCGTCATTTTCTATTTCAGTCGCACAAAACAACCAGACTGGTACTCATCATCAAAGCATTTGATAAGCTCAATATGTATAAAGGAAGAGAAAAAAAAGCTCTCATCTCGCAGTGCCGCTCTCCACACACTCCCCCAACACCTAATAGAAGCGTGTCATAGCAAAGAAAAGAGGATGAGAAACCCGTCTTCATCAAGTCCTCGCGTCAGCAGAGTAAATTAATTCTTGTGTGATTGATGCAGACAGGCAGATGAAGGCAGAGAAGGACTGTGTGTGAGAGCGCAAGCTGCACATATGTTAGCTGGTGGCTAATATCCCGCCACGCCACACTTAAAGCCAGTTGATCCAGTGGAACGCGTCTCGCTTTGATGAGACGTCAGACTGCTTGAGAACCTTGTGCAGATAATGTCACGAGACAGTTGAAGGGGGTTGGGTCTGGTGCGGCAGTGGCAGTTTGCCTCAAGTTTTTATTTCTTCTTTTCACCAAAAAAAAAAAAAAAAAATCAATGTCTCTCTTAGAATTTCTGATATTAGCTGATTTTGTTTCACTCAGGATGGCAGAATCTCTTAACTACATTGAATGAACACAATGGCTTAATGGTAAATTAATAGTCATTTAAGATTTGTTAGTGTTAATACAAAAGTAATACTCTCTCTTAGGTTGACTTTATTGCGAGAGGAAGATCTCATTCCTACTAGAAGGTGGCCATCAGGTGGCCGAGAGAGAAACTGCTGCTTTAATATATTAGGAGAGCCCACAATTCTTTCTTGTACTGTTACACTAGCTTGTTTGCTTAAGCATAGCACAGCTTTTCAGCTTCATCACACATTTTTGGTTTACAGTGTGTTAATGGTTATATCAAAAGAATCCCCATATCTTTTATTTTCCTTGGGCGTCTTTCTGTTAATCTATTTTGGCCAGGTCTATAGGCGTCTCTCTCATGTGGTCAGTAGCAGTAGGGCTGTTTCTTGCTCTTGAAATCACATTTAGACATTTTTCTCTTCGGGACCCAGACCTGATTAAATATTAACATTTATATTTTAGGTTGGCCCTTCCTGTCTCTGTGTGTGTGTGTGTGTGTGTCCTCTTGTCTCTCGACAACTTCCTTTACACCGACTTACAAGGAATATGTATGATTATTTGATATTACATGAATATAAATAACATGACCTTTTGCAAATAGTCTAAAGCAAACAAGATTCTAGAAAATAAAATGTCAGTTTGAATTTCTTGGTTAATAAACCTTTTAACGTTTCTACACGGTTCTCAAACTGTGGTCCACAAGTGACAAATAAAATGTGACATAAAAAAATATGCCTAAAAATGATTAAATTAAATAATTATTAAATTCAATATATACATTACCGTTTAATAATTTGGGGTTGGTGGGCTTTTTTTAATTATGTTTTTGAAAAAAGTCTCTTATGCTCACCATTTATTTGCTATATAGGGCAAAAAGTTATATTGTGAAGTATTATTACAATTTTATTACAATACAATTTTTCTGTTTTACAATATTTGAAAATGTAATTTATTCCTGCGATGGCAAAGCTCAATTTTCAGCAGCCATTATTCCTTTATAGTCTTCAGTGTCACATGATCCTTCAGAAATCATTCTCATATGCTGATTTGCTGCTCAAGAAACATGTATTTCTTGTTCTGCTGATGCCTCTTTTTCAATAATCTTTGATGAATATTTTTTTTTTGTTTTCAAAAGAACAGCATTTGTTTGAAATAGAATTCTTTTGTAACATTATAAATGTCTTTACTGCCACTTTAACTTAATTTAATGTGTCTTTGCTTAGATGTATTAATAAAATGTATCTTTCTTTCTTTAAAAAAAAAAAGCAATAAATCTTACTGACCCTATAATCTTTTGAACGATAGTGTACTTAACTGTACATAAAACATTTGAGGTATAATTTCCCCCAAATACTGAAGTGGGCTATAGTGTACATGGATGGGTTTTGAACTCTGGAAAGCATTCAGTTTAATCCTGTCTAAATTCAGCTTGTTTTTTCAGACCCTTCCACCTGAGGGTCTACATGGTGGTTGGTATTTGAACTGTGTGCAAACTTGTATTTACAGACCCTGAGAAAGAAAGGTCTAAATGGCTGTGACAGCCCTGACCCCGACGCAGACGACTCGGTGGGCCACAGCCCTGAGTCAGACGACAAGTTCCATAAAATCAACAACGACATTGATCTGCACATGATCAGCAGACAGAGGATATGTGTAAGTACCTGCATTTCAGACCAGCCCTCTCACACTTCCTTTCTCTTTCTCTCTTTTTTTCTATCTCTCTTTGTGCTCTGGCTCACTCTTCGCTCTGTGCGGGCCATCAGGCATTGAGCAAGAAGGAGAACAAAGGCAGCGAGAGCCTGGAGCTCGAGTCTGCTCTCGCTCTCACTCCGTGCACGGAGGAGAAATACAAACAGATTAACGAAGAGTTTGATCTAATGATCAAGACTCAGAAGATGTCTGTAAGTACAGTGAAGAGAGGAGAGGCTAAAAACTAACAGCTTTGTGGAAAAGCTAACAAACATATTTAGAGAAACAAAGTAGTTCATTCTAATCTTGATTTAACCTTATGTACCGTATATAGATCTCATATAAAATATATATCATGTAGATCTAGTATACTGTGTCTAGTATACACTGGCACTGCCCTTGGATGCATGGGTGATAATTGCACTTCTGAGATATGACTAAAACAAGTAGAAGCTCAAAGACAATTACTGTGAGAAAAACAGTCATTTTAACCTCCAGAGTGTGTTTTGTGCGTTGGAAGGCCTTCCACTGATTGGTATTCAGAAATAGATACTCTTCCTTACATGTCTGAACCTACAGCCTGATTGATTTCAACAAATTCATTTGCAGATGTCGCATGTGCTTTCCTAGCTACTGTACTTATGTGTCAAAGAATCTATCTATCTATCTATCTATCTATCTATCTATCTATCTATCTATCTATCTATCTATCTATCTATCTATCTATCTATCTATCTATCTATCTATCTATCTATCTATCTATCTATCTATCTATCTGTCTGTCTGTCTAGGTAATTTGCCAATGCTGTTAGAAATAAAAGATCATCTTCAAGGAAAGTTGGAAGTCTTAGTACCTTGCATGATTTTGATATTTATTTATTTTATGTCCAGTAAGCTACAGTGTTTTATTGGTTATGGGAATTACACCGTGTCCTAACTACACACGCCTTGACGCGCGATAAAAGGTATCTTTTCCATGTTAAAAAAAAGAGTTTGTCCAAACCAGCCGCGACGGCGACACGCGACAATTCTATTTTAGAAACGGTTTCTATTTTTTCTGCAACATCGCGCTGGAACTACAAACACAATGTGTGGCAATGATAATCTCAGGTACTGTATATGTGCTTCATTTAATGTTAAAAGCATGCAATGTGACTTTGAATATCATTTAGTTCTCCCAGCTTTGTAGCTGTAAAAGCAACAATGGATAATTCACCTCAGATCTTGAAAAATCGAAACAAGAAACAAGAACGTTCAAACTGTGAACAAACAAGTTTATTCTTTGACAAAGATTGTTTTAGTAACTCAGTAGCCTATGTATTTTTAATAATGTTTAAATGGTGTAATATTTGTGAATTTGATTATGTAGCCTACTTATCAATTTTCTTGCGAGTACCGTCAAGATTACTCTCTGGTGCCGCGAGACTCCACCCACACGCTGTTCTGATTGGCTGTGGGTTTTGATTGATTTTGACGCATCTTGCAGTCGCGTCGCGTCTAGTGTGGACAGACAAATTATTTGCTGGAATTTTATCGCATCGCGTCTGGTTAGGACACAGTGTTAGGTTGGGTTGGGTTGGGTGGAGTGGTAAATACAGTGATAGTGGTGAAGATAGTTGCAGTTCGCTCTGTGATCACAGTGACTGACATATATGTTTCCAGTTAGAGAGTACAGTAACACAAAGAGGAAGAAAGGCACCATGCCGAAGATGTCCAGCCTCACGTACACCTCTTTCATTTAAAAATAGGGCAAACTTAGCAAAGATGCTAAAGATTCCCCCATGTTCTGTTAAGCTTGACTGTTATTATTGCTTAGGGTGACCTGTACCTATTAAACTAAAAAGTAGTCATTTAGATATTGACCCCTTATTTTCTTTTCACTTTTAATACATTTTATTAAATAAAATTATATAATTAAATTAGGCTGATATTACCGAAGCAGCAAATTAAATGTACAATAACTGATTGGTGTTATAAGGTTAGAATGTGGTTTATAAATTAGTTCTCATACAATTTCAAAAAAGTCAACAAACTAATATTTTTCAAGCTATTAAAAGGCCTTAGGGTCTCTGAGACTCCAAACAGAACATGAAGGTAAAGACGGAAAAATGAACACCTAACAAAAGTGAAGCTGTGCCCGGCAAGACCTCTGCGGAGAGAAAATATTTGGCTGCCTAAAGCCATGATTGCTGTGGCCTTGTGAGTTAATGAAGAATGAAAGAGTGAGAAAGAGCGAGAGGCTCCTCTTCAGTTCCTGTCAGTTGATGCTCTCCCAGATGAGCACTTACAGACCCTCAGGACACATGGCTACAATTAGGGGCTATTTTGTCCTTAAAAAAACATAATATGAAGGAGGAAGGACTCTCTTCAAGGTTAAGCCTGTGTCTTTTGGAGTGACATGAACAAGAGGATTTACAGAGATTTAGAGGGGTTAGAGTCATCTCAGCCTGTTCGTTTAGGGTAGATAACAGAGAAAATGGACAGAAATACTTCTCAGGAGTTCTAGGAATTGATGCCATTGCTATGGAAGCTTGTTTCCGCCACAGAATAAAACTATTTAAAAGATAATTGCGACTTTTTTTCTCACAATTGTGAGTTATGATGTCAGAATTGTGAGATATAAACTCGCAATTGCGAGGAATAAAGTCAGAATTACTTGATACAAACTTGCAATTGCAAGTTATAAAGTTAGAATTACATGATATAAACTTGCAATTGCGAGAAATAAAGTCAAGATATAAACCGAAATTATGACTTTTTTTTCTCAGAATTGCGAGTTTATATCTCACAATTCTGACTCTATAACTTGCAATTTTGAATTATATGACGCAATTCTGACTTTATAACTCGCAATTTCAACATTATATCACGCAATTCTGAGAAAAAGAATTGTCAAAAAAAGTCAGAATTGTGAGATTAAAAAAGCTGAAATTACCTTTTTTATGTGATGGAAACAAGCTTCCTACATTGCATTCAATATATTTGTCAAAAAAAATATTGTTTTTGCTTTGCAAAAGGTTAAGTATTCATGTTCAGTGTATTTAACTTGTTGTTTTCACCATTATTATTGTAGTTTATGTTACTAATCAGTATTTTAAAGGTATTTATTGCTGCTGTCTCCAACCAGGCGGTGCCCTCTTCCACCTACGAGATGCCCATCCCAGTGAATAACCAGATCTACCCAGGCAATCATAACCTGCTTCCACTGGCCCACCACAGCCTGCAGAGAAACAGCATGTCACCCGGGGTCACACACAGACCACCTAGTGCAGGTAAAAACACACACACATATACATATATCATATTGTGCATAGTGGGACTGTAAAAAAAAAAATCTTTTTTTTTTATCTTGCTGATGTGACCAAGTCCTATTAAAAAAATACTATTAAAAATAATAATAATTAAAATAGTATTAAAGTTAGACGTGTTACAAATTCTCTGTCATACCTACAGAATAATATTACCAATAATTAATTTAATACTCAGCATTCCCCTATATTTATATTAATCTGTCATTTTGTCTTACCCTTTTCTTACATTTTTAGAAGAAAAAAAAAGGTTCAGTGGGGCTCTATTGGCTTAAAGCTTTTATAAGAAGAAATCTCTTAAATGATTGCATAATACTTTCATGTTTAATGGATTATTTAAAAAAAATTCTAGTGATAAAGCATGTTTACAAGCTATTTAATGATATGATTTAATCAAAGTATAAAATGAATTAAAATTAAATTAACTCATGAAAAAGAAATCCATAAAATGATCCCGTGATGGGAACCCATAAAAAGGTTTTACATATGATGTGCTCGACCAGAACCCTTTAAGGTTCTGTATAGAACCATTTCTTTTAGAGTGTACAGCACGATCCTGTTGGCACTTTGTTATTGTTGTGTTGTCTTGCTTCATTAGACAGAGTCTCTCACCCACAGCTCTGTCATTAAAACAGCTTTCTCCTGATGCAATCAGCTCTGTGTTCCAGGAGCGCTTAGCTAAATATGAGTTTTGGCCCAGCCTGCACGCCTCTGACCACACTTGCTCCCCTGCATGCTTAAAAATAAAAATGTGTAATTTTTCTTGGACTCTGCGGACGAGCCCCGTCGGCCACATCGCTTCCTCCTTAGAAATGTGTGCTGAGGTGGAAAAGGACATTGTTTTGTTATTCTCAGACAAACACACGCACGTCTCTGTCACCTTATATTTGTCTTTCGGTCTCCCTCGCTCTTAAACATGCTGGGAGGGAGGGTGATCTCCATGACTTGAAAGAGCTGAATGAATGACCTGACAGTTTTAAGAGGGAAGATTTTGTGGTAGGATATGGATGTCAGCTGCAATGAAGTGACTGAATCTTTCTCTCTCTCTCTCTCTCTCTCTCTCTCTCTCTCTCTCTCTCTCTCTCTCTCTCTCTCTCTCTCTCTCTCTCTCTCTCTCTCTCTCTCTCTCTCTCTCTCTCTCTCTCTCTCTCTCTCTCTGTCTTTCTCTTCCCATGCTAGGTGGTCTGATGGGCACTGATCTCTCCACTGGCGCGGGCACCAGTGCTGGTAAGGACGGCATCCCCACATACTACAGTATGTTCCCTCTCCATCATGACTTTTACTCAGCCAATAACTGCACGAATTCTCTTCCAGCTCTAACCAGCCTCGCAAATTTTCAGCAGAACATTCTGTTTGTTTAAGCTGGGCTTGTATTCACAGTAATTTCTTCGCAGACTTTAGTCATTAAGTGAACTGGACTGAACTGGATTGGTTCAAACCAAATAGCCTCTGTAACTGAAAATATTTGGTTTTGTTTTTTCAATTCAATTCTTCAATTCAATAATTACTGCACAATAGTTGTTTTGTGTTAACGTGTGTATTTGTATTAGTATATGCAGTATGCACTTAGAATATTAGCATATACAAAAGATTAGGAGTCGGTACTATTTTTTAATACTTTTAAAAGAAGTCTCTTATGCTCATCAAGGCTGCATTCATTTGATAAAAACAGTAAAAACTCAGAATTTTCAGCAGTCATTGCTTCAGTCTTCAGTGTCACATGATCCTTCAGAAATCATTGTAATATGCTGATTTGGTGCTCACAAAACATTTCGTATTATTATCAATGTTGAATACAGTTGTGCTGCTTTACATTTATTTGAAATAGGAATCTTTTGTAACATCATAAATGTCTTTACTGTGATTTTTGATCTTTGCATCTTTGATGAATAAAAGTATTAATTTCTTACAAAACGAAAAAAAAAAAAAAAAAAATCTTATTGACCCCAAACCTTTTAGTGTATATTAACATTAAACCATTTCCTTACTGAATTTGTCAGGCTTGGTGAAATCAAATGCACACACTCTTGTTGTGTGCTCTTCAAGCATATAGAGATGTTCATCCTTGTAAGCTTTGTAAATATCAGCTTTTTTAGTAAAGAGGTAAATATTGGCATTAGCAATATGCTGCACCGTCTGAGCCATGTCCCTTTGTTTGTTTGCTTCAGCTCTTGTCTGAAAATGATAGCGCACACAGCTCCCCTCTCACCCTGTACTTCTGCTTTATGTCCTTTGTAGGATAAGGCCTACCGTGTGTTTGGAGTAAAACATACTTGGAATATTTTTCCATCTAGCAGCCCAGTCCTTTTGGAGAATTTGTATATGAGTTTCTATATACCAGAACAATCCACTTGAAAGGAATAGTTATACAGTCGGATTGCTTCGGCTTGTGGTTGCCTCAGAGTCTCTGGGTATATGTGGACGTCTGTGTTTGTGTGTCTGTGCATCTGTTTGCGTCTGTACGCGCACGCGCGTGTGTGTATGTGGGTCTGCCAGTCTTAACCACTAACCAGTGGTCACTGCAGAAGCATGGCTTGGATATTTAAAGCGGGACAGTAGATGTTTTGAACTTGGCCTCCGGGCTGCTGAGACACAGCTGGGTAACCTTGTCTGGCCCTGAGTCTATTGTATGAGGGTGAGGGTAAGGTCTGTCAACTGACCCCCTCTCCTCACTGTCTCGAATGCACAAAAGTACCACTTGTTGGTGTGGCCCTGCTGTCCACATTCAAGGTCTACAGCCATCAAATATAGCCATTGTGCTGACGACAGGCTAACACAGGGCACAGTGTGGAGTTGATGTAGGCCACAACTCTGGAAACAAGAGTTGAAGAGAGTCAAACGACACAAGCAGCCTTTTAATGGTCTAATAGAGAATATTGCATGAATATTCATGACTTTTTCTCTCGCTCTCTTCTAGCAGCCTTAGTTACTTATTGATTCCAAGACGTTTAGTATCCCTCTTTTTTTTTAAATGACGGATTTATTGTCATTAGTAGTAGTAGTAGTAATAGTAGTATACAGGCATTGCATTAAGAATGAAACCACAGCAATAAATATATAAATCTATATACTATTAATAAAATAATTAATAATATATAAGTACATATATTTTTTTAATACCAGTCACAAGTTTGGACCCAGTAAGATTTTTTTTTAAGAAATTAATTTGTTTTCAGCAAGGATGCATGTAATTGATCAAAAGTGAGAGTTTTTTTACACAAATATTAAGCAGCACAATTATTTACAATATTGATAATAATAATAAATGTTTCTTGACATCAAATCAGCATAATAGAATGATTTCTGAAGGATCAATGTGACACTGAAGACTGGAGTAATGATGCTGGAAATTCAGCTTTGTAATCACAGCAATAAATTACATTTTACAAATATTAAAATAGAAAACTGTTATTTTAAATGTTTTTATTGTATTTTTTGATCAAATAAACACAGCCTTGGTGAGCATAAGAGGCAAAACCATAAAAAAACAACAACTTTTGAACAGTAGTGTGTATATATTTGAATATATTTTTTCAAGTTATGTTATGGAGTGGTGTTTTCTAGCAAAATGTGCCATGTTATGATGTTCGTCGCAGACATTTATTTGTTTGGCTTGCAGCCTGGCATTCTCAGACAACCGCAAATCCTCTGCTACGTGTATTTATGCATCTGCGACACATGTTATGCTATGAGATATGGAGAGGTCAGCCAACACATGTGAGAAAGTCTATTTTATCTCGTAGGAGTGAGTAGCAAGTCCATTAAGTTTTTTATTTTTGCTTTTGTATTGTTAATTTACCGCTTACAGGCATTTGGTCCTACCACACCTCTGCAGTTTATGGGTCATTGAAGTAGCAGTGCATGTGCAGTTCTTTCAGTTGCTTGAATCGAGGCCGGCCTGAAACCTCAACACCGAATCAACAAACACGGACAACAGGATTAATTCGACCGTTACACCACAATAAGAAATCAGAGAATGTCCAACTCGCAGGGAAAGCGAGCGTGTGCTTAACCACACTAGCTGGTCAGCTCGCTTTGATGCTGAGTGGAAACTTAGGCCAAGCCCATTTACAGTTAAGCCTCCTCTGCGGAGCCCCAGAAATAGAATCGGCTCCTTTATCACGTACACACATCAGGCGATTTGTGTGTGAGGAGGGGACCACTCGTTTCTGGGCAGCTGTAATTTTAGTACTTCCCCATTGTGAGGGCGATAGCTGGGCCACAAGTGCACAGGGAAGATACTTGTGTGGCTTTTGCAAGGGAAACGGCATGAGTCAGAAGATGGACACTGTTTTGGCCTATAGCGCACTGGTTTTGAATCTGGGATGCCGTTTTCAGTGACTTACAGAACAAGCAACGGCAAAAAAAAAAAAAAAAAACACAAAAAAAAGCATGAGATAAATGAGTTTCGTGCTACTTATTGGCCACCTGAATCCCAGCTGTGCTGCTTCTGATCCATAAATCAAGTCGCCGTGGCTCATTCATCACCAGTGTCTAACACACGTCCTTAGTTGAACTCATCGTCTCTGTCCGTCTGCTCTCGACGGGTCACTTTAACTCTTGCTTGGTATTGCTAATCACCAATGGCCAGGCCTGTTTCCAGAATCAAATCACTGAGGGTGCTTCTGAAATTACTGAGGGTGCTCTAGTAAAGTGCAGATGTAGGCAGAGCAACGTCGACTCTTTAGCAGTGTACAGTGAGACATTTACGATTATTTACAAGTCATCACTTTTACCAATAATATTTTGCTAACAATATTTTTCTATTAATCTATTAGTGTGCCTTTACATTGCTTTAATGCATTACTATATTAACATGTCATATTTCTATCCTGTACAGAGTGAATCCAGTATTTATATGTAGATGTCACTTCCGAAACTTTGCAGCATGCAATTGGCCATCGGTCCTCTTAGCAGCATGAAAGACAATAGTTTTATTCAATGGATTATATAGGCTGTAGCCTTGAAAGCAAGCCAAGATCGCTCCCTTTACAATCACTAAAACGCTGTCGCTTTGTCAGTTCGTTGCGATCTCACAAAAGTCCATTAAAATCAATGAAGCTGGCAGCAATGCAGAATAAATCTCTTATATCGTGTCTACACTTTGCACTGAACTCATCACTGAATATAAAAGGGCGTTTTGAGCAGTGAGTGGATTCTGACACCTCTAATTGGCCATTGAGTTCAAGAGATCAATAACTATACCTCTGATTGGCTACACTGCTCACCACTGCAAAAACATATTGTAAATAGATACATTTGACATTCTTCAGAGCGCAAACACAAATATGCACTGGAGCATTTGCCAAATCGGTTTCACCAATATATTATTACAATATCACATGAGGGTGCTCTTGCTTGCGTTTGAGGTTGCTTAGCAATGTGCCTGCCAATGGCAGCGTTCTGGTTGTTAAATAGATCTCGGTCCGTGTGATCTGAGCAGTCCACGTGTTTATGATCGGCTCAGGGTGTACTGTACTGTACAGGCCCCTTTAATTAACCTGCACACATCATGAAATCACATGTTTCTATGGTTACCAGAGCAGAACAGAGGCCAGTCTCTATGAATGGTTCTATCGATCAGTTCTTTTGTGCTGTAATAATTACAGAAAGTGTTTGGATTTTCTCACGGTGTATCGGTCAAATAGCTTGAACCTAAAAAGTTTAAAATGCACAGATATTTAGTAAACATTATATATGGACCAGATACAAGTTAAGCACAATCAACAGCTTATGTGACATAATTCTGATACCAGCATACATGCTGGAAGTGAATGGGGCCAAAAAGCAGATTTAGGGCCCTATTTTAACGATCTAAGCGCGTGGTCTAAAGCGCTGGGCCCACGTTCACTTAGAGCGTGTCCGAATCCACTTTTGCTAGTTTAACGGAAAAATTGTCGGCACGCCCAGCGCATGGTCTTAAACGGTTGTCCCTATTCTCTTAATGAGTAATGGGTGTGTTTTGGGATTTACGTGCGTTAAACCAATCAGAGTCTCATCTCCCATTCCCTTTAAATGCCAGTTGCGCTCGGGCCATGGTAGATTCGCTATTTACATGACGGAATTCGATAGTGGAAAGGCCGAATCCGTCTCCAGAGCGCAAACGGAACTGCTCGTGCGCGAGGTAAAAATGCGCAAGCAGACCATCCACGGGACAAGCCGAATTCCACCATATCTTTATATACACAACAATAATCTTTTACATTGTAATCCTTTTAATTTTAATATTTAGCATGTTTGTGTGCTGTTGTGCGTCCCTGTGTGTTTAATAAGCAGAATGTACGCGCGTTGTGGACCCGCCTTTAGACGCACATTACTAACGCGCTCTTTAAATAACAAAAAAATAATAATATTGCGCCATTGACTTTAGACCAGGTTTCAGTTGGTCAATGGCGTAGTCTATTTCTGTTGCCTCAAAATAGCCACGCACCAACAATGTGCCAGAACACACCTCGTTTTCATACAAGCACGCCCATGGGCGCACAAATGGGCGCAAATGCATTTGCTATTTAAGCAACATGGCGCAGGATGTGAAAATGATAACTGCGTCAGGCTGAAACTAGCAAAAAACACTTGCATTGCGCTTGGCGCTGCATTGCGCCGGGTGTAAGATAGGGCCCTTAAAGATTTAAAGTAATAGTTAAAAAGTAATAGAGTAATATTTAAAAACAGAAATATGTAGCTTATAACTTTATAAAAGCAGGTACATTAATTCATCTGTTAATTCTTAGCCATAAAGCTGCTTAAATTATTATTTTTACAGTAGTTTATGGCATTGCGTCAAAGTTATAACTTTAAATACAATGTTATTATTAGAAAAGAATTCTTAGTAAAATGGTGCTATTCTATAGAAAGAGTGAATGTTTTAATGTGCATGAATTGCCTGTTCACTTCTATTGTAAGTGTTGCATTGTAAACTAGATTACTGTTTTTTTTTGGGGGGGGGGGGGGGGGGGGGTTGAGAGAGAGAGCGAGAGAGAGAGAAAAGCGGCGATGAGTTGAAATAATTTTTTGTGGCAATCAGCATTATGCCACGAGTGCTGTCGATTGAGCTCAACTTGTACTGAGCCTGTTATATTCCTTTATAAGTGTGGAAATGTATTTTAAGGGGATCAAACGCAGTTTTATTTCCTCATCTCCACTGCGAACAATGAAGTGTGGCTGTTTAAGTGTTTAGAGAAGAGCTCCAGCCAGCTGTTTTTCGAGCCCTGTACTTCACTATGTATGAGGAGACAGGAAATGCATCAGTGCACATGGCACTATACGTACATCCACCCGCTCACACTTGTACTAGCACAATCTCTCACAATCACAGTTGCTCTTCCTGGTTCCCAACTCATGTCCTCCTTCTTTTCCTTGAATCGTGCAAATTGCGCTTTCAAGACTTCTCATTTGAAAACAACAAAAACCATCGCCTTCAAATTATAGAAAGATCACCGGGGCGAAATTGCTGAGGACGACATCTGCGTCTAGTTTTCCTCTCGAGTGTATGATTGGGAAATTCATTTATGTCTACCGTATAATTCCTAACCCTCTTTTAAGTGGCAAAAGCCATGCAGCACTTCACATTTTCCCCCTCGAAAGCAAAAAAAAAAAAAAAAAAGAAGAGGGATTTGGTTTGAAACAAAGACTCTGTACTTCTTTCCTCGATCCCTCCTATTTTTTAGGAGTTGGGTTAGCAATTGTGGATGAGGAATAAAGATTGCTTGTCTGATCCACTTCTGGTAGTCATAAGAGAAAGCCACATGTGCACACATGTATTTATCATTGATTGCCAAATGACGACCTTCACTGTCAGTAGTTAAGGCCCATGCATTTTATGTCATTCATAGAGACTGCTGCCTTGGGAAATGAGATGTGATAGTGGAAACCTTCCCATTGTGCTCCAGATGGGACTTGGAGTGATCCTTTACAGTTGAAATAAAGGGTCTTGAAATGACTGGAATATTCAAAATCCAAATGAATTTAATTTATATAAAGTGTTGGAACAAAACCAGTGGTGTTCTGCTCAAAAATAACAATAATACAGAACTAAAATGTTTTACCTAATGAAGTTTTTACTGTTTTGCTCTCATTTGACATCAGCTCTTAAAGCACCATGAGTTACCAATGCCACCTGTCTCTATTCATCAAACACCTGCCTCCTTACCGCAAAACCACAAGAGGAACAAAATGAGCCTCACATCTATCCTCTCTCTATTTATCTTTATCTACCCACACTCCACATTTTCATCTCTCAACTTTTTTAAAGAGACATGATGCTGCAACAGTTTGCTCTGAAACAAACATTTTAGCAGTCTTCTTGAATCCACCATAGCTGAAGACCAAAGACCTCACTTAAAAGAGACGAGGAGAGGATCAGTGACTTGCATCGTAGTTTTCACCATAATTCATGTCATAAAAAAATATTAGCACTATTAATTAATTTAAAAAAAAAAAAAGTGGATTTTTTTTTCTTTTATTTTTTATTTTTTCCGGTAAATGTTTTCCTAAATATCAGATGGTGTTGACAAAAAAAGTAGGTGACAAAATTGTGAAGCTTTATGAAAAAGGTATATTTTTAATGAACCATATCCTTTTCTCCAGCAGTAGTTTAGTTTAGTTTTTACTTTAGAAAAAAAAAAAAAACATGTTTAACTCTGAAACTAAATATTAAGCTTATTATATTTAAAAAATATATTTTATTTATTTATGTATAATTTATTTTAGTATTATATTTTATATCTATATAAAGTATTGCATTTTTAAGGGGTTTAAGGGATAATGAGTGATAATGTAACGTCATAATTTTGATGAAGAAAATAAATAAAATTGTATTTAATCTCTGCTTATTTTCAAAGTTAAAATGTTACTGTTTTAAAACAAATATTTTCAGAACATGTTTTATCTTATTAATCTTAAGAATCAGTGACAAAAATTATGTAGCTTATCCGTGACAATCGGTTGAACTGAGAGCTTGGATCTTTTTACTCATGCAGAGGCAGAGAAAAAAAATAATATTTTGAATCATAATAATTTCATGAGTGAAAATCATCTGAGCGTGACGGGGTGATTTGGGGTTGCTGAATTAGTCTGGCTTGGTTTGATGGAGGGTGAATGAGAGGGTGTGTTGACCAAGTGCTTGGTACAAATGAATGAGTGGTGGTGGAGGTGAAAGTTGGGTGAAATGGTGTGGAAACATTGAATTGAAAGAGCACATTCTTGGTGAAAGATGGTTGCAATACTCCAGAACGGATAAAACAGTGTTTAATGGCTGCATGTGGTGAAGGCTCACTGGAACCGTGTGGAGAGCTGCAGACAGGCTTGAATGGAAGCTTCACAGTAGATGACGGTGGAAATTATGCATTCTGGTGCAGGCGAGAGAGTGAAATGAAGCTTGCTTAAATTGGGTGCCATGGTGAAAGTTTGATGTACTCAATTTGGCTCTGTTGTGTCTAACGCCTTTTCCCCCTCCCTTTCTGTCTCTCATTAGGAAATGGCTATGGAAACCACCGTAACTCTCCAGGACTTCTGGTGTCCTCCGGGGGAATGAACAAGAGCATGCAGGCCAAGTCCCCTCCACCGGTGAACCTGGGGATGAACAGCCGTAAGCCTGACCTACGAGTGCTCATCCCACCCGGGGCAAAGAACAACATGCCCTCCATCGTAAGTGTGTTGTGTTGAATTGTACTAACAGCCACGATAGTACCACATCCATAAAACCACACGCCTCGGTTCCTTCGTGATCCTCCGTGGTTCTCCTCTCCTTTCTTCTCATTTCCTCTCCAGTAGTTTCATTATCTAATAAGCACAGGTTAGAGTTCTATTAGAAACATCTCCTCAGCAGCTTTGTTGTTGTTTGGTGAAGTACGCATCTGTAGCTTCACGTAGTGTCGTAGGCGGCTATCAGCTGCACTCACTGTCAGTCAATGACACTAATTCTGGATTTATCACCCTCCCTTTACTGCCATCAGTCTGAGGATGTTGACCTTCTATTGGTAAGTGACACTGTCACTCAAACCGGTGACATGCGTAGGCTAGTAGATCTGAAGGCCATTTGTCATCCTCATACACATATAATGATCAGACCAGTAGTGTGTGGTCAGATGTTGTTTAGCTTATTGTTCGAATGCCAATAGGGCGATGCACAAGTGCTTAAACGCAATTTCGTATTAGTGAACTAAGAACATCTACACAACCAAGCTCCAGAGTGACATCTAGTGGTTATAAGAGTCAGTCTCGTTCTCAGGTCTTATTGACCCCTTCATGTCCATCTCTGCTTATCGCTGCTTTTCTTTTCTTAATCTCTGTCGCATCATTCAGTCATCAAGCCAGGAAAAAAAAAAAAAAAAAACATCTCCAACCCCTCTTTTACTGGTTCTGTTGCCTTGGAGACCTTGAGTTTCTATAGCGACCAAGTGCCCTATGAGGGATTGTAAATCATAGTTTGAGATGGTTCAGTGGTGCTTCATGTCAAATGGCCATTTTTTTCCTTCATTATTTTGGTGGGCGGTGCTCCCTCGTTTGTTTGATGAAGATACAGATGTTCAAGCCTCTTGACGTGACAAGTCATCTGTATGTGTTCTTCTGCTCTCTTCCTCTTCTTATAGAACCAGAGAATAAACAACTCTCAGTCTGCACAGTCACTGGCGACCCCAGTGGTTTCTGTAGCGACGCCCACTCTACCGGGGCAGGGAATGGGCGGTTACCCATCAGCCATTTCCACCTCATATGGTACTGGTAGGTACCTCAACTACACTAAAACTCACAACACGTTATACACACGTTAACATCTTAATCAGAATGTTTAAAATGTTTTACTATAGAGGAATATATATATACATATATATATATATATATATATTTTTTTTTTTTTTTTTTTTTTATAGTTATATTATACCATTAAATTTAGTAATTTTAATGTTTAATGTTTATTAATAAATAAATTAATATATAATTTAATACAATTTAAAATACTGTTCAGTGATCTATTACTACTGTAATTACTGTAAATGAACATAATCAGATGTAAAAATTAACATAAATATTTTTAATTAGAATTTCATATTGCTTTTTTTATTATTATTATTTAGCTCTTTTTATATTAATTAAACCCAGACTAAATTAATTCAGAATCTCTTCTTTTTTTTTTCTTTTCTTTTTTTTTTTTCTAGTCTGTGTGTAGCTTTGTCTCTCCAGCAGGCGGAGCCATTGTTATGTAGAAAAGCAGCATCAATTGTTTAGGATGCAAATATTAACCCTGATCATGCATTTTTCTTCTAGAATATTCTCTGAGCAGTGCAGATCTGTCCTCTATATCTGGCTTCAACAGTGCCAACACTCTGCATCTGGGCTCAATGAGCGGATGGCAGCAACATCAGATTCAGAACATGCAGCACTCTGCTCTCAGTCAGCTGGGGTGAGTCACACACACACATCAATACACACATTAATCACCAATACACACATCAATCCTTATGCACTTAAAGGTACACTATGTAACTTTTAGCCCTCTAGTGATTAAAAACAAAAGTACATGCATTTTGCAGAAGAACATTGTTTTGGTTGTGCTTCGCCTTTGCGAATATGAATATTGTTATCCTACTGCTCATAAAACATTAACTACTTGGATTAAGAGATATATCTCTATATAAGAGATATAGGATTAAGTTATCCTTTACTAGGATAAAGAGATAAGAAATCATAACTAAGAGATAAAGATGGCAAGGATCTCAAGCTGTCTAGCTGAAGACGTTACTGTAGCTTTACCCATTAATAGACACGGTACTTCCTTGAAAATAAACTCCAGCACAGCACTACAACAACCATAATGAAGTGGCCCTTCACAATAGATAATGCTTTACAATAAACTATGTTGGAAAGCTACATATGGCAATTTATCTGTTCAATAAAATACCTTACTCACATGTTGAGTAATAAAAACATCATCCCCACGTCGCTTTTACAACATTTCAAATCCCTCAGTTCTCAGCAAGAGAACCAAGAGACTCTCCTCTGTTCGACGTTTGTTTAAAGCAGGTGATTCCCTGGAGGTTGGAGATTTAGCTGCTCCATGTCAACCTTTATCGCTCATTGTGACAATACTCACGTCAAAGTAGCCAGAGCAACTTTTCTCAATGTACAGATTTGACAAGACACGCACAAGCGAGTGACGTATGCCCAATTTCCTGCAAAAAACATCTGGACAAGTGTAAAATATAAACACTTATAATAGGCTTAGCATAGTGAATCAGGTTAAGACAAACATATGTTTTAGAAGAAGAACTGATGAGGTATTTTGTTCATTTTGAACAACAGCAAAAAAAATTACATAGTGTACCTTTAATGTGCAACTTTCTCGCACTTTCTCTTACTGTTCTTTGTCACTATATAGGCAGGAAACATCTCTTTTATTTTCTATAGTAATGCAGCGTTTTCTTTCTGCAGTAACCATGTTCGAGTATTTCTAGACAAATGTCACTGATTTGATTGTATCTCTGCCACCTGTGTACAGGAGTGCACGAGCACTCGTTCCGATCCGTAACCCCCTTCATTTCCTTTCCTTCCTACAGAAATTGCTCTAGCTCTCACTTATGTCAGGGTTCAAATCTCTCCCTGCCCTCTACTCAAAGCCTGCACATCAAGTCCGAACCTGTTTCTCCTCCTAGAGATCGATCCAGCAGCACCACACCAGGCGGCTACGGCCAGCTACCGTCTCACCAGCAGCACCAGGGCCCGCTCACACAGGGGCGCCAGGACTCGGGACGCTCCCCGGCCGACAGCCTCAGTAGCTGCGGCAGCTCGCACGAGGGCAGCGACCGCGACGATCACCGTCCCGACTTCCATTCGCCCTTAGGATTGGGCCGGCCCGGCCTGGACGAGCAAGACAGCCCATCCATCAAGCGCGTCCGCCTCTCGGAGGGGTGGGCCACATGATAAGCGATGCCCCCCTTGGACAGCCCAATCCTCGACCTTGACCTCCCCGCGCGATGCCACGTGGTTCCACGGCGCCTCACTCGTTCTCGCTTTTCTCTCTGCCGTTTATGACAAGTCACAATCATTGCTCTCCCCTTATTCTCTGATTTGCTGTGGAGAGGGGAGGAAGTGCTCTCGAAATGACCTGTAACATTTGTTTTTAACTATTATTATTTCATCAGAGTGTGTCTGGTATACGTATTGTTGTGATTGACGGGTTTTCAGGGAGGGAAACATGAAGGAGGACTAGTACAAACCGGGTCGGGGAGGGTTTAGTGGGCGGGCTACTATGCATTACTTGTGCAGTGTGTGGAATACAATGTAAAGAATTACCAGATATGCATATATATTTACACGTTGTGTAGGTGTACATGTATGCAGAGTAAGAAACCAACAAAAAGTGTCAGGTACTCTTGGATCTTTTTTTCTTTTGTCTTTTTTTTTTTTTGTAAAGTACTTGCCTCAGTGATGTTCAGCCACATGAGGAGCACAGCAGAGAGGTGACAGCTTAGCACTTGAGTTGTTGTACCAGTACAATATGTACAGATTCCTTCTTTTTTCTTCTTTTTTTTTTGTGCCACTCTATTCAGAGGGCCCCTTCGATAAATGTATGTTATGGGTGACAATGTCATGTTGCAGGTTCAACGTATTGTACATAGAGACAAGGCTGGGACACGGGGGGAGGGGTCAAGGTTGGTAAATATTGCTGATTTCACACAAACAAAACTGTTATGCAAGAATTTCGAAGGATTGTACAGATATATGTGCAGGTTCCTTGGTTAAGTTATGGGGGAGTGGGTATTTCAGGAAACAAAAACTCTCCTGCTGAAGGAAAGGAAATAGCAGGACAGAGTGGCATCGCCAAGGTGAAGGACTTTAAATTAAGAGCCATGTTACTTCAGTCTGATGACATTTAAACCTAGGACTCGCAGTTGTTGTTCAGTATTAAAAGAGGAAAAAGAGAAAAAAAAATGTATGATACACTTGCTTCTATTTTCATATCAAAAAGGAATACAATGCAAAGCATTTTTGTGGCTTTTTGTAGTTTATAAGAGCCAGAATGTGTTTTGATAGCTTTGCTTATACGAGAAATGATAGTAAAAGAACGAGAAACCTTGGGCTTTTTAACCATAAGCCATGAAATCTGAGACAGTGAATCCTTGCTTTGCTCAATGTTTTTTTTTTTCTCTTTCTCTCCCTCTCTCTCTCGCTCTCGCTCTCTCTCTCTTTGTAGAAGTTTTGTTTTTAAACGTGTATTTCTAAGTATATTGAATAATAATATTAAGAATCTTTTTAAAGAATCTGTGAAATTAACATGCTTGTGTATAGCTTTCTAATATATGAATATATATGATAAAAAAAATTATGGTCATAACTTTTTCCCCCTTTACAGGGAATATGTGCAGTTGCACACGTTTTTTTTTTTGTTGTTGTTTTTTTTGTTTCGTGTTTTTTTTTTTTTTTTTTCACCGGACTGAGTCTTTCAGGGGCAAATACATTAAGAATTACATTTTAAAATTGAAGTCACACTCATAAATATGCCCCCCTTTTTTATAAAGCACAAGATATTTGTCCTGGTCTGGAATATTCACAACCTTTTAAAGTTTCCCGTGTCACATCAATCGGCATTGCACTGAAGATTCTAGAATATAAGACGGCACAGTCATAGATACCTCATGACTGCTTGTGTAAGCGTGTATCATCATTTAGTGGATTGTGACTAGTTTTGTTCAGTTGTTATACATATCTATCATTGTGCATTCTGTGATTTTGACAGGACATATGTTAGTCTGTTTTTTCTACCAAAGACAAAAAAGTGATGTTGTGTTTGCCGATCCATTATCCTTTCTGGGTTTGAGACCATTGTGTTTCTTCACAAGTTGTTCATGCTAGTGGCTGGTACCTCTGACTCACCCTCCCAGTGCCTCAGATTACCTTTCAATGAGTTGGTCTTGTCGAGAATTTGGAACGTTCTCCTCTAACTAACGAGTGTACAGTATTGTGAAACAATGCCATTGTTTGTTATATAGATTTCAACTGTCAATATATGACTCTCCGGTTATTTTTGTTTTATTTATTTATTTTTTTCCTTTTTTTTTTTTTTTTTTTTTTTTTTTTTTTTTGATTGAGCTTTTCTGTTTCTCTCTATCTCTCTCTATCTCTCTCTCTCTCTCTCTCTCTCTCTCTCTCTCTCTCTCTCTCTCTCTCTCTCTCTCTCGAGTGTTGTTTCCATTAAGTATATAAATAACAAAATAAAAAAATGAAAAAAAATAAAAAAATGCTGAAAAATTCTGTAGTAACAAATGTAGCTTGTATAAACCTACAATGGGTAAGGTTGAAAGAAAGTGTCTTTTTGTTTTCTAACCAGGAGAAAGAGGCTTTCAGCGGCACAAGCTGGACTTTGTCGCCACTTGAAGACAAGATGTCATTAAATTAAAACCACATCTCTGTATCTCAAGGGACTTGATTCAGCTGTATGTAGTAAAAATTAATGTATGGAATAAAAATTGTTTCTCCTGCTGGGACTAAAAAAAAAAGGTATTTGTATTTTGAAGAGAATTCAGTAAAGTTACTGGCTTTCTTAGTTACACAGACGTTCTGGTGTGATTTTTATTGTGTTCTGTCCCTCGCCTTGATTGCAAGATAGCTTTGTGAAAATGTTTTTTAGCCAGGTAGCTCTAAATCAAACATAAAGTTATTAATCACAGAAGCATCCATGCAGAATAATAAGGCTATTATGTTTTTATGCAGCAAAAGAGACTGTGGTCATCATGTCTGGGCATATCTTCACACATAGGTGTAGGCTACACACACACACACACAAGGCTTTACCACTTTGGATTTTCTAAATAAAATAGGCCTATTAGATCATATTTGTCATTCACACATTCATTAAACCACTCAGAACATTTTCGTTTACAATTTATGTTGCCAAATCTTGTTGACATAAATTTCATCATGTGTAGGCTCCATGTTTGTTATCGTTTTTTTGTGTGTTTGTTTTTTCGATTGTAGGCCTTTAGTTATCCTAAAAGATGCCCTGAATCTTAAAATATTTCATTGAATTAACTCTCCAAGTATAGGCTATCACTCGAAAATCTACGATAGCCCGAGTCTGTAAACTTAAAATAAAAAAGTGGTCTCGGTCAGACTGGTTTTTTGTTTGTTTGTTTGTTTGTTTGTTTGTTTGTTTTAAGCCACTCAGAAGGCTTTCAGCGTCTTTCTGTCGCGTGCACAGTGTCCAGTCCATATATGGAAACCGGAAGTTGAGAGCGTGATAGTAGATGAACTTGGGGCAGTTTCATGAGTTTGAAGGATGTAAAAAAAAAACACGGCACGTACCAAATTTCTCACCTGTCAAGAACGGCCTTCACAGGTAGGCTAAACATCTTAAAAGGAACACGGAGTAAAATAAAGAGACCCAAAAGTCATTAAACATTAGTAAATATCGTCCTGTTCGAGGGAGGTAAGAGATTAAAAACGGTTAAGCAAACTTTGGTTAATATTAAAAAGTAAACATAGGCTATATTGTCTGGTCAGCATGGTAACGCCAGCGTGACAGGGTTGTGCAACGAGCGGCGTTGGTGGTTTTTATAATGAACATTCTAGAATGGCTGATTTCGCCCACAACTCCTGCCTGTCATTCATTCTTGTAGGTTCTTATATTTCCCCCCTAAAAAATATTTAGCTCCTGCACATTAAGCAGATAACATATGTTTGTTATTTTAAATTCCAACCAAAAAGCTAACATATAGGCTAGCCTGTGTATTAGTACATTTGTAATAGACTATGACTATAGATTTAATATGTGAGTCGACTTGTGAATATGTAATGGTTTATTAATCTTTAAATAGGCCTATTGTATAAAAAATAATAATAATAAAAAGTCAGATCTGAAGTGACCAAATGCAAATGAATTGCATTATTGTGGAAACAGCATAGGCCAGGGTGTTGAAGAGACAATGAATCCTTTTGGCCACAAGATGTCACCATTGTTCATATTTTAAAATATGACCTCCTTTATTTGATTGCATTCACACGCTTATATACGATGAAACAGAGATTACCGAACTAATCACTGTCAGCTGCTTTAAACGATATTTATAGGCTACTGCACAAATTCGGCATAGACTACACATTCATACTCTTCGATTAGGCTTTCATTTGAATGTGCATTTTATTTGTATTGGATTTGAATTGTATATGCTATTTGTTTTGATTGCATTTTAAGAGATTTCTAGCTAGGCTATTTTATCATTAATTGCTGTTGGCCTCAAAATAGGCTAGAACATTTGTAGTGCATTAAAGAGGCCAATTTCATCACATATATTCTTATCAGATGTAAGGACAGTATATTCCCTGTGTATGCATTCTCTAACGTTGATACCTTATATATATAAGTAGTCGTATATAAAACATAACATGTTATATCTAAAATGTAAGTGTTTTTGAAAGTCTGTAATGATCGAGAAGAAAGTCACAACAAAGAGATTATTTCAACGTTTAATCAACAGGTTTTCGTCAGGCATTCTGTTTTCTTTATATGCAGCATGACAGAAGATTTTCTCATTTAAATCACACTTTCAGAAATCTTTCAAAAACACATTGTATAAACACAAACGAAAGAAAGAGAATCAATCAAAGGCGCACTTTACTTTTGAAAGAATTAGCAGTTTACATTTCCTGCCAATTAAATCTTGGTTTGAAGTTTAGATTATATGAACAATTAGGTAATAACCGCGGTTTTCCAAACACATACACAATTAACACATTAACACGTAGGTCTATAAGTGGTTATTTGAGCAAAAAAAAAAAAAAAAAAGTGTTTTTTTTTGTTTGTTTTTTGTTTTTTTTGTAAACCGTATTTTGATAATCCCATCCCAAATTCGATTAAACATTTGAACGCTGTGAAACTTCCCACGATTCAAAATAATATATATATATATATATATTTTTAATAACAGATCCTAATAAGCTCATTCTGACTCCAGACATGATTGAAAATTAATTTTGCTTCAAAATTCAAAGGTGGCTTTCTGCAGAAAATGAACGAAAGCATGCAATAGCAGTTCCTCTGGATTAAAAGAAAGAAGAAAAACTACGTTCCTTTTAAGTTACACGGCCTTTGGTCATTTTTAATCAGCCATATGCAATATGTAATTTTTGATTCCTCTATTAGCTACATTATTGCAGATGATTTGGCAATAATAGCTCATCGAAAATTAAATTACCAGGTGAGTATTATAATAAATAGGCCTAAATATAATTTTTAAATATAGGGCCCTACATAAAATCAATACAAATTTCGAAACACCTCGAATACATTTTATGCTTAATAGAAAGGAGGCTTAAATGCATTTTTTAACTAGCCTACATCAAGTAAATATGGTAAGTTTAACGTTGTTTTATGAAGATGAAATCGAATGGGCAACATTATAGTGTTAGAAGTTTGAAAACTGTTATCACAATGTAAAAAAAAAAAAAAAAAAAGCATTAAGGCTCATAAATGCATCATAATGATAACGCATTTATAATCTGTCGTATTGGCCATCAGTGCCTGGGACTTTTAAGAGAAGTAAGACTTTGAAATGTCTCTTTGTTTTCCAGCACATTTCCTGGCTTTATTAAAGGCTCTGGCTTAAGTGGACGCGGAGAGAATGAACGAGCAGGACTTTCCTCCATATTTCCCACAGTTTCCATGCAGGTGTCCGACAACCTCGCAGTACTGCATATCATTTAGAGTAAGAGCTGTTAGTCATCACTCATAATTGAGGCCGACAAAAATATAACCGGATCTAACAAAGAAATCTATAAACCGAGTATTTGGATGTGAAAACTGTTGCGTGTGTGCTGAATTTTATTTCCCAAAAATAGACAATTTTGAAACGTCGTGTCTACGAAAAGAAATGAACGCAAAACTCCTATAATTTAAAGAAAGCGATTATTTATTTATATTTAGGCTACTTCAATAGTTGCTTAGGCTACAATTTGAAATCGTTGTAGCCTCAATTCGTTATGATAACTAGTCTATTTAGATGGAAGCTTTTATAGAAAAAAGAAAACCTTATGCATAAACAAATATAATTATAATGATAGATTGCTTTTAATTTGTGAATGGTATCGCATGGAATTATCGCTCGTGTCCAACTGAAATCGTTCCATTCGTTTCTGCAGCAGTTTCCGTTAGAGCATTGCACCACTAGATGTCGCCGCGTGTTACGGAAATGCATCTTAGGCTACTTCGACTGAATTTCTAGAGAATCAATGGCTGAGGCAATATTTATAAAAGGCTTGGAATATAGTTTAACATGGAAATTGCTGTCTTACACGTTAAGAGAAATTGGGATAGCCTCATCAGTTGTCATGTGGTTGACGGAAAATATAAGTCTTAGTTGAAAGGGGGAAGTTTGAGAAACCTGAAGTTTTTATTTTATTTTTTTTGTTCAGTTTTTAAAATATTTGTAAATACTAAATACCCACCGTCTTTCTTAATTTAGAAATATCTGTTAATCGTGAGGTGTGCACTACATTATTCGGCAGAGCTAAACAATGGAAAGCATGCATGTCTTTGTATTGAATTACCTGGAAACCTGCCTCTCCGCGCCTCTCTCTCTCTCTTTCTCTCTATCTCTCTCTCTCTATCTATCACACGTTTAATTGACTTAAACAACTCTCTAATCATATCTTATATAAGTTATATAGCTAGCTATATATTTAGTATTGATGATGTAAAAAGAACATCAACAAAAAAGAGAGAAATGAGGTGGAGAATGAAAAATAAGCCACAATGCTCGTTTAGACGCTATAGACATTTTATATTTTCATGTTCCTATAATTTACACTAGTAAGTGTAGAGGCTGGATTACAGATGTATGTTTGATGCTAAAAATGGCCCTAAATATATGTTGTATACCTTTTTATCTACATCTATAATAAGAATGTTATTCATTTTATATTTTTAATTAACAGCCTAGTCAAGATTTTAGATTTACAGGAACACATTGGGAAACGATATGTCATATCGATGATAATGTGTGGGAGAAGTGAATGCAAAAATCCCACAATTTTATTTGTATTTATTTTGTTCGTTGTGAAACGTCGATTTTTATGGGCATCGTAAACCGTCTCAAAGTTATTAAAATACTTTTTTGATTATATATTAGGGATGTCATCATGACTGCTCTGAAATCCCTTTTAGTTCTCCGCGAAGTCGAAATCTGACTCTCTCTCTCTCTCTCTCTCTCTCTCTTTATATATATAGGCCTATATGTATATATATATATGTGTGTGTGTGTGTGTAGCCTATAAATATATAGCCTGTATCCTATTCATTTTATATTAACTAAGACTAGACTCCTCAATGGCTAAAAGAAAAAAAAAAAAAAAAAAAAAAAAAAAAGAAAAAAACTTTAAAATGCTAAGAATTTAATGCAAAAAAAAAAAAAAAGTACAGTAAAAATAACTAAAATATATTTAGATTATAGGCTAAGCCAATAAATTGGTTTCATTATCCAATAATGGCACACAATAATTGTGTGTTATTATTCCAGACGTGGTGAGTCATTGTCACCCATTATAGTTTATAGGAGCTGTGGGAAAGTTTGAAACCCTTTTCTCTGTAGGTTTTAAATATGCATAAGTATGGTAATCGCGGTCCTGCTGTGTTGCAAACAGGCGCAGCAGAGCACACATGTGCTACACAACTTCGGACCGTACGAAGTCGCCAAGATGAGGACAGACAGAGTCCAAGTAAGTCCTATTTCTCTCATTGACGTCTGTTCGTATAAAGAGGTATAGGCTGCAAGGCTGTCTTAAGTTTGTTTTAGGCGGAAAACATGCGAGCACGTGTGTTGACCCATTGGGAGTAAATCTTTACGCGTGCTCGTCTGACCACTTCTATTGGGTGCCAGATCAGTTGAGCAAAGGTTTACAAGATGAAGATCAGACGCTTTACGATGAACTATGAAGGAGAGATGCCTAAGATTGCTCAAAAAAAGTTATGGGAAAGAGTCATGTCTCGAAAGTGAACGCAATAATATTAATAGGAAACGGATATTAGGCCTAATGATGACTTTAGCGGTAAGTTTTGAGGTCGACGATGTTTGTGTGAATGGCAAGTTCAAAGCAATAGATTTCGTTTGTCAATTAATTTTCTAAGCATTTGCCTCATGATTTCATGTTTTCTTTTTGCAGACGAGTTATGTGGTTTAAGGCAACTTGAAAACTAAATATAGGATGCTAATTTTTGAATTATGAATTCATTTACAAAATGTACACCAAAATGTCTTCTATTCTAATTACTATGTTAAAACTGTTAGGTGCACAGAAACATAATTTTTACTTTACTCATTTTATTTCGTATAGACGTCTCCAAATTGTATGCGAATATTTGCTTTGTCTAATAGGCTGTATATCTGTTAACCGACTGTTTCTGAATGAGAGATGTTCTAAATTAATGATATGCTAATGTCACAATGCTCTTTGTGTCTTTTTGTTTGAGCCGTTCAAATGTCTTTGTTCGCTCATAATGCTTTTGAATGTGCATTTTATAATATCTGTAGCCTATCTATTGGCGGATCCTAAAGAATGAATAAGAAAAAAAAAACACATTATGAAGTGTTGTTAAACCTACTCAGTGGTTGAAATTGTACAATAATGGAGACAATGCTTTAGCCTATACAATATAAAATCCGCATCGCGAAGAGCCAAAACACTGCCAAATGCGATGGAAATAAAGACTATACAGCCATCATGAA
Source organism: Squalius cephalus (assembly GCF_949319135.1). Classification (NCBI taxonomy): domain Eukaryota; kingdom Metazoa; phylum Chordata; class Actinopteri; order Cypriniformes; family Leuciscidae; genus Squalius; species Squalius cephalus. Next base: position 21,819,374 of record NC_137126.1, read on the forward strand.
TGCAAAGGAAATTCAAATATACCTTTTAAATATGCATCAATATTAAAAAATATACACACGCAAGGACCAACTGCGGTGAAGATGTAAGAATGGCGGAGCAGGCGTCTCATTATGCATGATGGCTCCGCTTCTTTGCTGCAATATCGTCCAGTATTCACGCTCAAGAAAGGTGCTCCCTTTCAATAAAAACAGCAACATACATATTCTTCCGAAAAAAAGAAACAAGCCACCTCGAAGCCGATGAGGGGAAATTACTCCGACCGCTGAAAGAAAGGCTATGTTGGGGTATTTGCATATTTGATGCGCTAATTTCCCTGATGAATTTAAATATGGCTGCACGTAGCCGATAGGCTTGCTACGTCATTGGACGTGACCTCGTTGTAAAATTGAAACGTGAATTCGTTTTAGTCAAACACAAGTCCTAGCAATAATTGAGAACTGTGGAAGAATAAGAATTAGCAACATTATTTGGAAACGTTTAGAATCTCCAATGAAGAGATGTGTTTAAAATCTGAACGAGGGTCAATAAAACGCTTTGCAATAATGACAATATAAAAATGATAAATAATAATTTACGGATATTCATTGTGTGAATTTGCGAGGGTTTGGGCGGAGGGTCTGGCCCCATAATTAAGGTTTGAAGCCACAACATAGAATGTCAAAACAAAAGGTCTTGGATCAGGGTCTTACAAATAAATATCTATTTTTAGTTCTATGTTCAAAGTTAGATTAGAAGCAAACCAGTGCCCGTATATTTAAATAAGCTATAACACTGGCGACCAGCAATCTCATTCGTCAGATGAGGTAACTATAGCAACTGCACTTTTTTGTTAGGATCATCATCGGATGAGACATTGACAAAACATAAACAATATAATTATTTATTTCTTCATTTGCATACAACATAAATCTATTGTTTAAAAAGTATTTTGTAGACGTTGCACTACGTGAAAATAAGATGCTGCCTTAATTTAAGTATAATCAACTTAGATGTTTAAGTCATTTCAACTTGCATTACATTAAACTGACTTTAAAAAAAAATGAATTGAATGTTGTATAACTTATAAAAAAGTTGAAAATTGTTTATTATTTTGATGGAGTGTAAAAACACATGTTGTCTTAACTTATTGATCATATGTTTTTTTTAACAGTGCCAAACGAGAATTCCCTGTAAAATTATTTCTCACACTGTAAATGTTATTGCGTGTATAGCCTAGGCCTAAACATTCATGGCCTTATCTGCCACTTTTTAGGTTATGGTAAGTTTAAAGTGTAAAGATTTCACTTTTTTTTCTCTTTTCTTTTTCTTCACAAGCCATTACGTATCGGTGTGCAAGTTTTCTCCGAGCTAATGATGTCCTCTCAGTGTCAGATTGCCATTGCGTTCCGTCAGTCAAAACGTGTTGGGAAGAAGCGCTCGGAGCAAATTCATTACCGCAGTCAATCCGTAACCTGGTCTGGGAACTTGGGGCTAGTCCACGCCAATAGAGGAACAATGCCTCCTCAGTTCAAGTCCAACAAAAGACCTGGCGAACTTGTTTGAATTTCAGAGCACGTCCTTTCTTTCACAGAGAGGACTGCCCCCTCCCGAACACCCTTCATGAAAAAAAGAAAAGGAAAGAAAGGGGGGGGAAACATGCCGACCTTCTCTGCTCAACAGTGCACTTTTCTATTTGGTACTGCAGACAAATAGGTTATGGGAAACTTCTCAACCCCTCCTTCCTCCCTCTCTCCCCCTCTCACTGGCTCTCGCTTATACGGTAGCTGTCGTGCTCGTGCGCTTGGACTGCGCTCTTGTGAGAATCAGAGCCGCTGAGGCACGCGCAATCAACTGAGTATTAGCGGCAATTTTAAACCGAAAGCTCCTCGTGCACGCCGGCTTCTTTACCTACAGCAGGAGTTGCATCTGGTCACGTCGGCTTCGGCATAATTTAAAAAAAAACCTTTGCTCAAGTGAGTACATCTGGAGACACTTCTCATCCTTCTTTTGTATGGCCATTACGAATAATATTAGTCGCATTACAGACTTTGACAAAAGAAATTTCACATAATGGAAAATGGTGCTTTTAAATGTATTCTCGAGGTAAAATAACCATTGTAGAACAATATCATGTTAACACACTTTGAACTGATCTAACACAAAGCACTGGTCTCAAGGCCAAAGTCTCATGCAGTGATAGCCTGTTATATGTATGGGTGACAGTGACATAACTTGTCATTGTGCGCAAGGGAATTTAATTTTGCATGTTGGGATCGAAAATATGAGATGTCTTCTCCGGGCAGTGATTCATCAATCACACATTTTATCTTCTCTCACGCCAATTTCTGAGATGTTAGTGAGCTGTCATTAATTCTAATTTAATCACTGTAATGTTGATCAGTCCTCTTTAAGATTATTGGAAGAAGAAACACAAATAGATCTTTGTTGTTGTTTCAGGAGAGGCAGGCAACTTTTACATACATGTTCTTATACATAATGTGTTGATGCTTAGACTAGTTATAGATGAGCTGTAAATTGCAAAGAGTCAAATATGTTGTTCCTATTGATTTTAGCTTTGCTTTGTGTTTGCATGTTTTGATTCTTATTCATGGTTGTATTCATTGTGGCAGTATACAGCTCTGAAGGCCTGAGTAATGCTATGATGTTAAACAAGGAGTTTTACAAATGAGGTCTAAGTTTTCCAACTTCAAACTATTAGTTTTGCCTTTATAAACTTAAATGAACTGTTGCTGAGAGTATGTGTCTCACCCTGGGCCAATGATTCAAAACTGCTGTTGTGACATGGTTCAACTAAACCAATTCAGTCAGAAAGCCATCATATCAAATTTAAATCAAATGATATCTGTCTTTTGACCTTAAGCAAGGCCAAAATTAGAGACCTATAAGGCGAGAGATCCTGTAGGCCCAATAAAACACCTTCCGTGCTGACATCCATATTGTGACAAGTGGCTCAAATAGCTTATTCAGTGAGTGGACAAATTAAATGAAGACACATTTTATAAGATAAGTGATATAGATAATTTTATTGCATATGTTCTGCAGCTTTGCAGAGAGAGAGAGAGAGAGAGAGAGAGAGAGAGAGAGAGAGATTTCCCACACTCTGAAACCCACACAGATGCTGGAAAGTCAGCATCACGTTTTGAATGATATGTTTGTTATCCACTTATACTTGCACTCAATTACAGTTCTTGTGGAACAGAAAGTCCACGTGAATATGTAATCAATTGAAAAAAATAAAGATTCTGATATCAGTGGTCAGGTCATCGACGTCTACTAACGATGGAATTCAGCGTACTCTGTCTAAAGTGCGATCTGCTATATTCTGCTAAACATACCTTTGCGTGTTGTCTGTCAATGCCAGAGGAATGATCGCGAGACTCCTTGTGTCGCTGGCGAGCATTTTCCATCTAGTCAGTCGCACAATCTAAAATCCTCGTGATCGAGGGTGATTGGCATTGCCTCTGAAATATTTCCATCAAGTAGCCTATGCTCGTCGTTGAAAAATGCATTATGCGTACAGAAATAGTGCGTGCAGGATCGCAGCTTCAACCTGCACGAGGGAAACAAACGCACTCTGGAGAATTCTAATGACATCATCATCCTCCTCCTCATCATCATCATCATCATCGCCTTGCACTCCCGTGGTCCGAGACCTTTGACCTTCTCTGGCTGGTCCATATTTTGGTACTGGAAGCCCGTCCCCCCCGCTTACCCCCTCCGCCCCCCCACTCCTCGAGATGTGGCCCTGTTCCCTCTCTCAGACCGCTGGCAGCAGCAACACAATCCTCCTCTCGTCTCTCTCATAGCAGCTCTCAGGGATCTGTGGCATTACCGATCTCCTCCGTGCACGGACAACCTGCCACCACTCGGCCAAAAATAAGAGAGAGATCTCTCCATTCAGTGCCGAAACAAACGCGATGTTATTTCCGTGTGCACTTTTTTCTTCTGGAATCGGATTTTTTTTTCTCCTTTGTATAATCTCGCTGCTGGTTCCGTGGGATATCTATCGCTGCTGCCACGATTTAATAGAGCCAAAGGAGCCTTTTGTGAGATTGGGAGGTAATTTGCAATGCAAATGATGGCCTGTGCGAGGATGACTGCTTCTTATTCGACAGGCTCCCTCACTCCAACTCTCATATTGTTTTAACGTTAACTGCTCCGATGTCAAATGGATTATAGCTTCCGTTTTGATTCTCATTACCCTGTGAAGAAACTGTCATTTATTTTTCTTGCGAGCACACCTACTTTTTAAGAACTACAAATGACAATTGTGAAGTCCCGTGCCTGTTTTTATTGTGTTTTTAGCAACTTCTCCACTTGGATTTATTCTTACACAAGACACGGAGGTATCCGGGGATTACTGTTGTGGAATTGGAAGCGAGTTGTTATCTTTGGTTATCTAGCTGTATGAGTATTTTGCACTTCATAAAGCTAGATAACCGAAAGTAAAAACTGCCTCCTGGATCATCGAAAACTCTGGATGCCTAATGACACGAAGATACATTTAGGCTACAAAAAGAACATGTGTTTGGGTGTATTATATGTGTCAATACCTTTGGAGAGCTGATAGCTACACACAATGTCAGACAGAATTTGGGTTTTTATTATTAATTTTTTTAGGCTTCATTTAATAGCCTATTACGTTGCTTTGAAAAGTAGGATATGCTTTTTCTATTCATCGCTCGCGCGCAAAAAAATGCAAACCAAAAAAGTCAGCTTCGTTTTCCCCTAAGGAAGTATTGTTTTACGCAACATAATAAATTAATTGACGTGCAGGGATTAAATGAATAATATGCGAGTTTATATGATCTCACCAATTTACTGAAAATTGACACGTGAAGAGAGAGGAACCCACGTGCTCACTATTTATTTCAGCTCGGTCGCCTTTGGCCAGGAAACGGCGCTGGCATCCCAAACAGAAATAATTAGGACATATAGAGAGAGCTGACAAAAATGAAAAGGGGTGGGCACATGGGGAGCGAGGGGGTCGGTCCTCCTTAATTGATTCCGTTAAACGGAGCGCAGTAGATGTGAACGACTGGACGCTCCCATTCCCACGCTCGAGGGCAAGTGGCAATGCCACGGCCCTATCCAGAATATGACAGACAGCGCCGGCGGGCTGGGGGGGGCTGGGGGCGACATGGGTCATGAAAAGATGTCAAGTGCACCCGACTCATCTGCATCCCTTTAGAAAGTGGCGACCGTTCCCAGCCTCAGCAGACGCGGGCCCCAAAGCAGGAACAGTAGCCTAACGGCTGTGAATATCTCACAGGCATCATAGCTATATACGCTGCCTCTGCTGAGCTGAATAAGTGTAGGAATAAGGCGTGTGTATGTAAAAGAAGTGGCGTATTGAGCTTGAAGTTTTGAAGCATAGCTTTGCTGCAGACCGCGTTAAAACATGACATCACCACTATTGTCCTCAAAGCGCTTGTATTTGAACTTGGCATGTGTGAGATTTTTTTTTTCTTTTCTTTTTTCTCTGGCTTAACGCCCTCTTATTATGGGCCTACTGTATTTATTCTTTGCAGCATACTTTTAATAGGTCAACTCTATTATGAATTTATTCAGGGTCGGTTAAAAAATAAGGTAACCTATTTTTTGGAGCCCTAATGCAAGTTAGTTGAAGATTAAATGAGAGATTTTTAGAGGCCTAACACTGACTAAATTGTTTAACCTTAACACATATTCTCTTATAAAGGATCATTTCAGTAACATTGTTAACACAGTGGAATTGTAATGTTATTAAAATGGTTGATATAAGAAATAGCCACTAGCTTTAAACACATTTTAAACTAAATAATTATTTTTAATATTTAGCCAACAACAATTTATAAAATAAAGAAATGCGTGCATTAAAATGTATTGCTTTTTATAATTATTATATTTATAGTTTAGTTTTTCTTTTCTTTTTTTTTTAATTATGATGTTACAGATAAATGGGATAAATTGGATAAGATATAAATGTGCATTAAATATAGGCCTATTGCAAGAGGGAAAAATATATATACCTTTGTTTAAATGCCTGACAAGTAATTTTTATTATAGACTCTTGTCTGTGAATACTTGTTATAACAGGGCATTAATTGTTATCAAAATATATATATATATATATATATATATATATATATATATATATATATATATATATATATATATATATTGACAGGCAATTACCAGAATCTACTGTGTAAATGCATTGTCACCTTGCCTTTTGAGTTCTCAAATTTCCACAAAAGACAACAAAGGTGTGTGAAAAACAAAAGCCTGATTTTTTTTTTTTTTTTTTTTTTTTTTTCTTCCTTGTAAGGCTAAATTAATTTGACACATTTTTTCTGTTTCTTTGGGGGTTTTTTTTAGGTTTAATTTTAGCGTCTCACAAAATCATAGACTTTGTTTTTAGCTCACCAGTCAAACGCATCATAATTCCTCTTATGATAATGTTATGTGTCCTCTCGTTTTACATATCCAGCGCTGGCTTTGTATGCACCAGGACTTGACAGTCAATCTATTCAAAATGTCCGCATTGCAATTTAATGTGTACTGTTGAAAGGTTGAATGTCGTTCTGAATGTTTGCAAATCATTTGAGATCACCTCTTTCATTACAGCTATACCACATGCTTTGAGTGATAGAAATGGGTCATGTTTTTTTTTGTTTTTTTTAAGAAAATTAGTAATACTATAAAGAAGACAGTGCTACATAAGCCAGCGCTCTAACTTATAACATAAAAAATACATCATGGATCTTGTATTTATTATTATTTATTTTTATCATTTATTTTTTTTGTGAGAATTTACTCCTGCAAGATATCTTGATTAAAAAAAAAAATCTTGTTTTATGGAAGTGAGCAAAAAACACAAAAGTGTAATCGCTCAGAGCTTAAACTAAATATTAAGTCTGTTTACACGATTTAGGACCTGGATTGAGGTGAACTCCAAGGTTCCTTTTGAATATGAATTTTTATGTAGTAGGCCGGCTGCCTGGAGCTCTATGAATGAGCCGTTTGCTATTGTGTGTGTGTGTGTGTGTGTGTGTGTTAGACAGTGGAGGCATATTGCTGTCTTGTAATTGGCTGAATACTATAACCATGGTGACCATGGTAGCTTATCAGTATTCATTGGCCAAGCAATCTTCATATTTTTGGCTACTCCACAACCTCCGCCTGTTCTCTGTCACAAACTGCAGCGCTTCTGCACAGTTGTCTTTAATACTGTGCTCGTTGAACTGTTAGCATTTGGTGAATTGACATGGTTTGTCATTTCTGCTTATTTCCTTGAATACATTTTGTTGTCCTCTAATTTAAAATATACTTAATCATTGGATGCTTAGCCTGTTTAGTTTTTAACTTGTTTTCTCAGTTCCTTGCTTAGAATATTACAAACAAATAGTCCAGGCTCTCTCTTCACTTTGATGAAAACGCATTTTGAGGGGAAAAAAATTGTGTATGCAGTTGTAAATGGCATCTTTAACTAGATGAATTCAACCAAGGTGGGGCAAGAAACAAGAAACTGAATTTGATTTGATTTTTGTAATAGTGTGACGATAGATAGGTAGGTAGGTAGGTAGGTAGATAGATAGATAGATAGATAGATAGATAGATAGATAGATAGATAGATAGATAGATAGATAGATAGATAGATAGATAGATAGATAGATAGATAGACTCTTCTGTACATTTCAGATTTGCTTAGCTAGATTTTTATTGATTGATTTTCAGGTTTACTTCTCAGTTTGTATGTCCTACAAATAATATTTTAGTTTGATACATAGTGACATTTAGTTGCACATGCCTCATATTGATACTTTGTACAGTGTTGTAATGGGACCAAGTGCAGCTTGCTTTCTCACCACTGATTTCTTAAAAAGCGATTCACTGAGCTTCCGTGTTCATGTGTAAGTTTACTTCCTTCAAACTAAAGGATTAATGTGCTTTAAAATGTGCTGAGATGTTAAACAAGCAGATACATGTTGGCACAGAGCATCCTGTAGACCCGCCCCTTCTCGACCAGGTCACATGAACAATGTTGTTCCCGCTGGTTGGAGTCGCTGTGGCAACAAGGGGGTGATCTCACATGCGTATGATGGCAATGTGCAAAAGCAGGACAGGTTCCATATATGTGTGTGTTTGTGTGTATTAGTGAGTGGAAGATTCTTCCACTTGAATGTACCTTTGTGTGTGTGTTTGTGGAACTGTATGGTATTAAGAAGCCACTCGAAAGTGTATGCGTGCATGTCTGCTTGCATTCTTATTTGCCGTGTATTTGTGTGTAATTGTGTATATCACTCTTTCAAGGTTGCAGAAACAATCTGGTACCTCACCCTGAAATCTTGATTTATCAGAGTCAGTGCACAGCTCGTTGACATCTCAAAGCAGACAGATGTAGTGCCAAAATGTTAGTTAAAAAAGAACAACCCCGCAGCATGATTCATGGAGCAAATTTACTTCAGTGTTAAGATTTAGAAGCAGTACAGTGATTTGAAAAAAGTCAAAATGTTTTCTTTTGATATGTTATATATAACCCTTAGTAAAATGAGTAATTGCAAATGTCAATGTTTCACTATTGAACACCACATTTAGTAGTTTGATCTATCTTGACCTTAACTTCCAAACCAGTTCAGTATGAGTTGTTCTTTTAAATGGTTGAATTATTGATTTGATCTGTTGTGAAACACTACTGTTGTTTTTGTCCAAAATCCGTCATTGGGTATTATAATTCATTTAGTATAGTTCCTGGTAATGTGTGTAATTGTAAATATTCCATTGCATGATAATGACAGATATAAAATGGTACAAGATTGAGTAATATTTTTCCTCTAAGCCAGAAGTAATCTGTACAATAACAGCGCTGACACTACATGCATTTGCGGTTTGACTGAGCATGTTTGTTCTCTGCTGAATTTAGATTATGCAAATTCTTAGAGCTATAAATAAGTCAATAACTGCGTCTCAAATACCCCTCAAAACAGATGAAAGAGTCTAAATGATGCATGTCATGTCAGTGAGAAGTTTGACAATATGATTTACATAAAAGTAATGTATTTAAATGTTACATTGCTCATAAATGATCATTTTTACTATACAGTATATTTTAAAATAGTATAATTTAATTTTTAAATAATATATTGAAAGGAATATATTGATATATTTTAGAAATCTTTCAGGAGTGAATAATGTGGTTAAAACACAGCTATATATCGGTTTGTGTGCAGAAAAACCATTAGCACTTTGACCGTAATAATCAGTTTGGATTAAATCAGAATAATTCGGTTTGTACCAACTAATTTTTCAGAAAATCTGAGCAGAGCAGTATGTGTGTGTGTGTGTGTGTGTGTGTTTGTGGCTAAAAACATGGGTTACAATCCAAAGACAGCATTTGTCATACATGCGAGTAATGTTGCACAGTGAAGTGCTGCATGTTCGCATACTTACATTTGAATCGCTTGATTCTATGCAAATTTAATGCATGCGGACTCATGCATATATGCGGAAGATCCAGACTCTCTGCTTAATATCCTTATTAGTAACGTGGGAATTAAAAATTTATCATGCAGGTGGGGTAGGCGAAGGGTGCCCCACAATCTTCCCAGAATCGCATTGCAGACTCTGGGTAGGGAGGAGGTGGGCTGGGCTCCGTCAGCGCAGTAGCATTTCCTTCAAGGTGCCACCATCTTAAAGAATTTAGCAGTGGTGAGCATGCGAAAAGGATAGACCTAAAATGTCCGCTGGCACGCGCTTGATTACAAGCCCACCTCGCATGTTCCAATAAGGTGCCACCGCGTTCGCATAATCACGCTCTCCAATTAGGAAATTAGCTAGCGTCGCTGGCAAGATGCGACTCAAGAAACCCATTTGCATGCATAAACCCGCCCCATTATTGTCAGCTACATATGTGAATTGCTTGTGGCAAGCCATGTACTTATCCGGCACAACACATGCGCCATATTCCAACACAGCATGGAATCATTCACATTTCACCCACTTTGTATTCATCTTTAGCCGTGTGCTAGTAGAAAATTCCGGATGAATATTTAGTTGCTACTGTATGTGGAATTGTGGCCCTTGGCTAAGGTTAAAAGAAAGCCAGTTCCTGTGCATTTAACACATTTTGACATGTTTCAATATGATTGTGTTGAATGTGATTTCATTTAATGACCATCTCGATTATTGTAAAAAGGTCATAATATAAAATGGCGCCCCTTTGACGGAGATTATAGTTTTTAATCATCAAATTAACATTAAAATGCCCTTTTGGCAAATTTAACAATCATTTGAATCGAGATTCTGTCGTAACATTTGCACAGCAGTGTTGTGCCTGGTTGCTTGCTGTCTTTAGAAGGAGTCACTCAGAGGAATAGCTATTCCTCACTCGGGCTCCACTCCATTCCACGGTCTTAATTATTTCAAAGGTGGCTGTCTGGAATGGAACTCGCTATATGACACTTCCATTTGCATTACCTTTCATCTCCGCGAGTCCTCTTGGCACTGCCGAGGCAGGAGTGCTAGAAATGACTCTTAATGCTTACCTCTTTTGTATATCACCCCCTTATAGAAGCACAAAAACATATAGAATGCTGGCATAGAAGCCTTGCATAATGCCGCATGCGTGTTCCACCTGCAAATATATTCAATCTGAAATTAGATATAGGTTTACTTAGAGAATATAGCGCTTCCCATTTATGGTGATCAGCCATCCAACGGGGTAAAATAAATACTAATAATAGAAGGCCAAGCTAAGAATATGTCAATGTGCTACGTGCATCCATCAGCACGACTGACATCGGGTGTCATAGAGTGATGGGCTTCTTTAGAGCCCTTTGAATTTAGTGTGGAGGAAAGTATCAAAAAGACATGATATTATAGTGCCGAGTGGCAGTGAGGCATTCTCATGGAGAATGGACAGTTACATGAATCACACCGCCATGGTCCTATGTTATCCTGGTTCGGGTAGAGTTACTGCATGACTTCTACAGATGGGGTGGTATAATGAGGCGGCATCGGTGAAGATCCATTTCATGTGCATTTGTTGCTGTCAGTTAGGTATTTGTGCATGTGTATATATTATACTCCCGCACACACGTTTGTTGCAAGTATTGCGCGCACCTTTATCTGCTCGGATTGTTCAGAGACGAAAGGTCCGCGCAAATGTCCTCTTGAGCCTGTCATGTAGACTACCGTCAGCGGGTATATCTGAGAAGTGTTAATTAGCGTGAAAGTGGGCAACAGAGGTGTCAGCAAAACTCCCTCCCTCTCGCACCCACCCACACATACACACTTATACCTGATGTGTGCAACCTACCTCCACCTCAACCCCCCCACTTCTAGACCGCCGTTATGAGAGCCGGCCGAATTTAATTAAATTCCTGCATGTTTTAGATTCAGCCTGTCAGTGGTTAATGGGAGGAAACGAGAGTATCTCCTGTACTAAACGTGTTGAGAAATGAGATAAGAAAGCGTAAAGGTTGGTGGCGTAGACGAAAAAAGGACAACAATAAAGACAATAGGCAACAATCATTCACATAGTCTCAACCGTTTTGTGCCACATGGCCGAACAAAGCATTCTCCACAGCTGGGCTGATGTTTTTTTTTTTTTTTTTCAATTGAAATGTCGTTTGAGACTCTAAGGCCCTGTTTCCATCTGGTATTAGGATGCGTTTCAAATTCATCTCCTGTAACTACTTCCGTTCAGGTTTCCTGGAGACGCTCCCCTCTTATTTTATCACGTTCTACATCACTTTTGCTGGAGTGCCGAATACTGAATGACTGAAAAGGATAAAGAAAGCAGCAACGATTTCAACGTTCGACGTTTCGATGTTTTGCTGTGTCTTCTCACAAGAAGTCCCTCAATGCTCACATATTGAGTATTTTTTGGGCTGTTCGAACGCATTCGACTACCTGAACGTCTAAACTATAAAAGCAATCCAGTTTAATGTGGTTTCATCTACCTCTGGAAGTGGTCGAAAGTGGTCAAGCTTAAAACATTTTAGGCCCTGTTTACAGCTATATTTAGCGTCGTCCACTTGTGATTGGATTGACCAAAACATATCTTAATGGCGGGTGTAAACAGTGTCTAGAACATCTAGATTGTCTGTACAACCACAAAAATATCCTGAGTTTTCCCCATAGACGTATTTTTAACCAAACACTAGAATGTGTGGACTGTGTTTGTCATCACGCCTGTATGCATGATCGTTCCTAAGTGTTTTTGTTTGTAGCTGGTCATGATCCATATACGGCTATGGTGTGTGTGTGTGTGTGTGTGTGTGTGTGTGTGTGTGTGTGTGTGTGTGTGTGTGTGTGTGTGTGTGTGTGTGTGTGTTTGTGTGTGTGTTAGAGAGAGAGAGAGAGAGAGAGAGAGAGAGAGCTCTTGCTTCTCAGCCATCAGATGTGATGCAGACTGTCAGCTGGGGAATCATACCTGGCTCCATGCTAGAGCAGTCGGCCTTCATATATAGTCCAGTAGCCACTGATTGTCAGGACTGAGGTGTTGGCAGAGGGATCCAGTGAGTGCAGACGCTGAGGGTGTGGAGAGAGGGGGTGTGGGGGATGGGGACGACTCAAACACTGCCAACATCAAGCGCTAAAATGGACCTTGGTTTCCCCTGTACTGCAGGCGATACAAGCACATAAAGACTCTTAGTTTTTTAGCGTAGCTGCTCGGCTTAATTATTCCTATCTGCTCCCTAGAACCAGAAGGTGTTCGTTTTCAAAATGCTTTGAAAAACAACAGCTTGTGATATTCAAAATGTATATACAGTAACATTCCTTTACATGAAATGTGCTATTATGTGATCGATTTGAAGCTTATATTTTGTTATTGTATACAGAAACTATAACATTTGGGGATCCAAGAGATAACATCCTCACAAATGAAACAAAATGCTGTCATTTCTTTTATTGTATTGTATTTTGCGTTTTTTTGTTGTTGTTTTTTTAATAAATTTCTATTTTCTGATTGGAATTTGCTTTTTGTTTTTGCCTTATACATTTGCTTTTCAGCACATAAGCTGTCAAGACTGACTCATAGAATATAATAGCCAAGCAGCGGTCAGCTATTAATCATGTGATCGAACCATGAGATATTGTAATGCTATAATTAACATCTAAGTCCTCTAAGGGTTTATGATGTGAGAGGTTTATTTTCTTTATTTTTTATGTGCTAATAAACATGTAAAGGCCTAACAAGTCTTGTAAAGGCATATAATGAGATGGGATTAAAAGTCTCAAAAACCACTGTTACTCAAAGGTACCAACAGAAAATGTAATAAAATATTATTAGCCCATGTGAAAAAAAATGCATTGTGCATTGTAGCAGCAGTGACTAAGTCAAAAGCTCAAGCCATACGAACACAGAGGCTTAATAAAAGCTGACAGCTGTCACTCTGCCTCTGACATGTGTCAGGAGAATACTACCTTTATGTGGACATGGCCCTACACCGCTCTTTGAGAGTTTCTGGAGATAACACACACTGCACAGGTTTACAAAAAAAAAAAAAAAAAAAAGCTTTTTTGAAACCTATAGGTTCAGGGGAGTCTTCCTTAATGTGTTGTAGTGTAATAAAAAACAACAATCTTTCTCAATTAGAGCTAAACGGTTATCTCTCAGGCTAAGGAATATATGCTAAAAATGCATATTATGCATTTCAATTGCATAAAATCTACAGCTACTGATAAATATACACATTTGGCTTGAAAAGCTGCAGCCCTCCGGCAGTATCTGTAGCCGATGTGTTACTTTGCATGTTTACTTCTTGCTACACATATCAGAAAACCATTCAAAAGCTTCATGTTAAGCTTTCAGCATCTGCAAACTACAGAGCTGTTCGCACACAAGAATGTATATGCTTAAATATGTGCAAAAATAAATATAATGTTATGCTCTGGATCAGTGCGACAGTAGAGCAGAGCAGTTGTGTGTGTGTATGTGTGTGTTTCACTAGGGAATGCATAGCTGCAGAGATCTCGGGCTCTGCTGGCCAGAGACATACTTTGAGGTGACAGGCAGCCTCTGCCAGTATTCTCCCATACACGGGGATGGTTTGAAACAGAAAGAGTCATTTCATCTGAAAAGTCACCAGTGGTGAACCCCCTCAAGGTAACTGCAATGCTGGTTACACCAGCTGCAGCAACTCATGGGCAGAGTGTCTTTCTGGACATCCAAAGATCATATCCTATACAGCTGTGGAGGGCAGACTTGATTTCATCCTGGCTTTAACTCTGTCCTCCTTCACTATCATTCAGATGAACACATATTCACATATGCCATAGACACAGCGACATCACAAAACTGGACTAACACACACGCGCACATTCTAGAATATGTGGTTTAGGGGGACTCTATATTTTATTTTTATTTTTTTATTTTTTTTACTGTACGAACTGTATCTTCTATCCCCTTACACTAAACCATCACAGAAAACGTTCAGCATTTTTTTGAATTTCAAAAGAACAGTTTAGTATGTTTTTAAGCCATATGGTACAGGAAGTGTCCTCATAATCTATGTTTACGTTGTAATACCCATCATTATACACATTTCTGTCCTCATAAATCACATATACCTGTGTACACACACACACACACACACACACACACATTGGGTTTCTATGTTCCATGGGGACTTTCCATAGACATAATGATTTTTAAAGTTCATACTGTATATTACATCCCCTTACACTAACCCTATCCCTAAGCCTACTCATCACAGAAAACTTTCTGCATTTTTACATTTTCAAAAAACATCACTTAGTATGATTTATGAGCTCTTTTCCTATTGGGGACCCAAAATACTGTCCCCACAAGGTCAAAATTTACGGGTAGTATACTGTTCTTGTGGGGACATTTGGTCCTCATAATGTAGAGAATACCAGTAGAACACACACTCACTCACTCACTCACTCACTCACTCACTCACTCACTCACTCACTCACTCACTCACTCACTCACTCACTCACTCACTCACATACACTAGCATAACTATGCTGTAGCAATTCCCTCACACAGACTCACTTCACAACATATTTCTCAGTTGTATAATGTTATTTTTTTGTGTCCAATTTGGCATTTATCGTTTTTTTTTTTTTTTTTTCAGTGAACTGTTTGCTAAATATTAAACCACATTAACCATCGTTTATGGCACATTCTTACTTCATTTATGTCATCAAAACAGGTGGAAATTTGCTCAAATCGCTGCAAAACAAATTGAGCATGTTTAGTGATTTTTAAAGTCAAAATTTCCTTTTTTTTTTCTTTGTGTTGCAGGGCTGAAGGAAAATGTGACCGTTAATTGACCCACTTGAATTGAGCATGTGGGACCTGGCATCAATGTTATCAAATGATAAACCAACATGAGGTGAGTTCACCGATGTATCCAAATGTAAAAACAAATACAAATCTGGCTGCATCAGCCCATAAATATATTTGTACAATTATTGGTGTTATTTTACCTGACAGATTTGTATAGTTGCAACATAGCATGCTGGCCTCAAGAAGTCTTGATTCTCATCATTTCTGTCAGAACAGACAGTCTTTAATGTGCACTTAAAGATTAACAGCGTGCACTTTATTATCTTACTTTTTCAGATGCACCTTTACTTTCCAGTCTTTTTCATTGCATTATAAAATGTCTTCCCTTCTGAAAATTCCAGCGTAAACCAGCACGAAATCCATGTTGGTCCAGGCTGGTTAGAACCTGTATAGTGCTGGTCTAGCTGGTGGACCAGCATAGTCAAACCATTCTCAAACAATACTGAGCAGGTGTAGATGCTCCACTAGCACTCCTGGCGACCAGCAAACCAGCAACCCATGCTGGTCCCAACAATCAAAACATACCGTATGCTGGTGACCAGCAAAGCAGAGTTCAAAGCCAGCCACTACATATTTTAACATTTCACTTTATAAACTGTGAATTTGCATACCTGGAAAGCTGACTAGCAAAGTTTGCAGATATAAGAAAACGCAAAAAAAAAGCAGTCAGTGCTAGCATGCATGCTATCAGTACACTATACATGTATATCAGCAGCACGCAGGCAATGCCCGGCTGTTTTCTGCATACTCTGTGACCCCTCCTCTCTTGTGCCTTGCTGTGGTGTGATTAGCGTTGGCCCTGAGGAGCTAATGAAGTCTGGCGCCTACGTTTGCATGATTACAGTTGGCTGCGGCACAAAGCGAAGAGCCCACAAGGACAATAGATGTCAGTTTACAGCATGCCAGCCCATGCTTATGCTGTTTATCAAACGTCCTGTATCGCTGTGTTTTATGTGACACGTTTGAATGCATATGGTGTCGTAAAATTAAATCCGCTTCGGACGCAATTTAAGTGCATTTCACTATAGCCGGGTGTAGTTTGTGAAAATAAACATTCATGCGTGTCATTGAATGATTTAGGTCTTATTAATAGTAGAAATATTTTACATTTGAAAAGTAATTGAATATTTTATTCAACAATCCCCACATGCCACAATTTATAGCACTCAGTTTGTTATATAACCATTTTTTGAAAAAAAAAAATTTGGGGGGTGGGGGGGGGTCTCATTTTTAAAATGCTAGTTAGCCTTTCGTGACAACAGATGATGAAGCATTTTTGCATTCATTAAATATACAAGCATCTTCAAGCGGATCGCATAACAGAGGTGTGCGACGCGGTTATAAACCGCATCCTCCTTTCCCTCTCAGAACAAAGAATATGCGCATGGTAATGACATGCAAATGTATGCAGATTTCAAGCAGCAAAAGGGAGGAGTTGAGAGGGGGAGGCAGAGGAAAGGCTATAGTCTAGTTTCACTGCAAATACACCGAATGTTTACATATATTCTCAGGGCACAATGTTTTAAGAATTTCTCCGGAATGCCAGATTTGAGGTTAAAAGACACAAAAAAAAATCATGCATATTAATTTAAATGCTTTGCATAAACACTCCAACCTGTTTTTTATTCAATCTACATATATTCTACTGCACTCCCACACACCCACGAGAGATGGTTTTATCTTAAACAAGGATCCGCTTTATCACCTGAGAGTTGCTCTCTGCTGTAAGTTCTGCTTATTGCTACCTTCATCACCTACTTCACCGTTGTATTGTTCTTTTTTTTTTACCACAATGCTTTAGAAATTATGATAAAATATCACTGTAGCATTTTCAGACAATTTAACTATAAAATATATCAATGAAATAAGTTTGCATAATCCATAGAGGTGTTAGATAACGTAACCCGAGACCATTCGTTATTAGGATGAAAATAGAGGTACAGAGATTTCATTGAAGAAATTATTAATAAATCATTTATTTCTTCCCCTAAAATCTAGGCTGTGGAATTTCAAAATGCCTTTTTTCAGCATAGTAAAATATTGGGTTAAAAAGAAAAAAATGAGGTCAGTGCTTCAGCTTGATCAGAATTAATGACATTTTATAAGTGTCTCAATGGCTTTTCATTATTGCCAAAGAGATATTTCGCAAATATAACGGCCCCTCCCCATTAACAGTCTGAAAATGGGACAACTGATTACATTTTGAATGAAGCTGCATAATAAGTAAACACTCTCTTGATAGTAATATCATTTTAGCCGCTCAGCGCCACATTTAGCAAATGTAGCATTCAAAATTATATAATTCAATATTATTCTTTCTTTCTTTCTTTTTCTTTCTTTCTTTCTTTCTTTCTTTCTTTCTTTCTTTCTTTTCTTTTCTTTTCTTTCTTTCTTTCTTACCTACCTACGTCTACCTACCTTCACAGTTTTTGTAGGTTATATCGCATGCACACGTTGTGCTTTTGTTTAGATATGCGGCAACCTAACCTGGGCGTTATTTGCAAGGCATCTGTGGAGCATTAATACAATTTCTGTACGTGTGTGAGTGGGTGTGGTTGTCCGTATGGGTGTGTTTGCCACTTCTTCCATTTCCGAAAAGATCAGTGATTTGTGTGCACCAGCACATGAAAGGCCGTTAAAATAATGCCCATCCCCAGACAGGAGACACAATACTGCGTTAGTCTGTGGCACACACATGTCTGGGCCTCTCCTCAGACACAATATGGCGAATGGAGAGAGAGAGAGAAAGAGAGAGAGGAGGGGGGGTGTGAAGGCACAGACAGACACTCAGAATAATGCATAATGATGTTAACATTCCTGCATGTCTAATAGAGCAGGACCCAGCCACAGAGAGATGCACCGAAATCAGACAAGCACATGTGTGTGTGTGTGTGTGTGTGTGTGTGCACAGGTTTGTCTGTCCATGCACTCAGCATCCTGAGATACATTAATTTGGACTCTTTATGCAAGGGTGTGTTTGAATCTTTTCTTTGAGGTTATGACAGCGAACGCTGGCCCAACGGCTTTAAGCCGCTGCACCTCTTAGAAACACACTTTCATATGTACGTCATGTGCGAGGATGCAAATATACACCGTTTTTTTGGTTTTTGTTTTCTGCAATATTTTGCTATTTTGTACAATAGCAATGCTTTAGCAGAGATTGATTGTGTCAAAGAAATGGAAAAGAAAAGTGTGTGTGTGTGCATGCAGGAAGAGTCGCAATGACAATATGGCTCCGTCCATCATGCACACGCATATACGAAAAAATAAATCCAAGCGGCCACAAAGCAACTCTCCTTCCTCATTTCAATGCGCTCTCGTTCTCTGACATGGGCGGCTGTATCATTTTAATTGGAAGCTTAGACTGAGGTGAGATTGTCCCGTTTCTATTTCATTTTGTTAACCTCACATCAGGCAGAACCGTGCCAATGGGACCAACTGAATTGGATATGAAAATAGACAGGAAGCATTTGTCGAGGGAGAGAAAGAGTGAGAGAGAGAGACAGCCGTCGTCTCCGGAGGAAGGCGGGCGAGGAAGGAAAAGCTCATTTTCTGTGGCCACCCCGTGCCGTCTGCATTGCAGATCGGTGAAAATCCTGGCGAATATGATGGCGAGGCTCGGGAGAGGGTTTATGTTATCTGTGCCTTTGGTACGCTTTGTTTTCTTTCTTCTTTCCTTCCATATTTTTTTTCCTCTGTGGTCGCCATAAAATGTCAAGTTAATTTCCTGGGTGGTGTGAGCGACGCCTCGCCATGCGCCGTGTGTGTGTGTGTGTGTGTGTGACATGATGTGTGTGGTAGCTAGTTGGGGGAAGAGGTTTGCAAGGAGGAGCTCGTGCAATGTGCCACGTTACATGCAGGTGTGTGTGTGTGTGTTTTACTCATATTTTGTTACTATATACAGTATGTGTGTGGGGGTTATAACAATTTCTGTTTCAGTGTATGTGCGCGTGTAAATTAACCGTCGCTGCTACACTGCGTTAGTGGGAGTTCCAGCACCTCATTTGAATGCGACACAATGTAAAGGATTATGGGTTGATGATTTTCCAAGAGGATTCAGACCTGAACCGTATTATAGGGTTCACAGACGTCTCTCAGCTAAATTAAACACCCACACCTGAATAAAACCAGTCTGCCTGAGAGTGTGTGTGTGATTGAGATATACGTGTATAAAGCGCATATTTATGTAGTCATATGTGGCCATTTCCTAATATATATTTATTTAAGCGCACTGCAGCGAACAGTAATTTCCTGGCAATATTGTATTGCTTACTTTGAGAAATAAAATAGAATTTTCTTTTGCATGTTTTCATGTAAAATGCCTGGTGGCAGACTTCAACTGAAGTAGGTATGTGATGAATTGGCGAGGATTGCCAGTGATTTGACAGCTAAAAGTATAGTGAACACATAATCTATTTTCACTGGATTCACATGGCTTTAGGGAAAAAGCTTCAAGGATGGTTTTCTCTATCATTTAGCTTTTTTTCTTTGTGGTGTGTGAATATAACTGTATATGCATTGTATGTTTTTTTTCCTCTCAATAACTCACAAATTGATTATCCTTGAAACTCACTCTGTCACACAAACTGTTTCAAAAATTGTGTGATTTCCATACAGGACGGCCTTTGTATAGAGCACTCTGACAAATCTTCACGATCCATTAAGAAGTCTCCTCTTGTTCTTGCTCTGGTGGTGTTGTTCATATCCATGACACCGTATGACCACAGCTGAGCTGGGAATTCAAATGTGTGAATATGTGGTGTATGTAAGAGCGTATTCCGATAGACCTGAAAAATGTTAAATTGTGGAGGAAGGGATTAGGCATTTGTCACTCTCGCTTATGCTGATCTGTGCTTCTGCCCTACAAATGTCACATCCCATACGTCGGAAAAATCTCACCAGCCCTGCCTAATTGCACATATTCATGATGGTGCTTTGCCTATCGATTGTAGTATCGAGATATATGATGGTAAACGAGAGGGTGACTTCAGCAATACAAATGAGCATGGAGAAGATGTTACGGTGGGACTTCCACGTCTTTTGTAATGGCATTTAATTGCTCTGAATGCAATTTCAATAAAACATGTACATTTACTTGTGTATTAATTATATGATAATTATTGCTATTTTCCGACATTACAAATTCACAAAAAAAAAATTCATAGCAAAATTGACATTAATAATAATTAATATTATAGTAATAATAGTAATACATTTTATTATTATTATTACTGCTGGTTTATTTATTTATTAATTTAATAATTTATCCCTTTTTCACTTTTGTATCTCTGCCTCAGCCTTTGTATTTTGCTGATAAATCAAGGAAATGAGTGCTCTTACATAGACAATGAGAGTACAGGTGTGTGTGCGTGCGTGCGCTACAAATAGGAATAGAAAACGGTGGATGGTGTAAAAACTAAATGAAAGCGGCAGGAAGCGCCTACCGATAATCCCTCATCTCTAATGGCTGGATCTGAAAGGTAGTTTTGAGTTGGGTGTTTAGAGCAGACTTAATCAGGAGCCCTCCGATTAATTAACGGACACAGCGAGGACTTTCGCCACTGCTTGGGTAAACAGCAATTGTTCTTGGCCCGAGGTTCCCAAACATGGGGGGAACAATGACGATATTGTCCCTTTACCCCTCATTAGGGGGAGTGTGAGGGGAAACTTGGAGGTGTGTATGTGTTTGCAATCACTCTCCCATGATCCCATTACTGCTTCCTGGTCCTGGCTCCTATCACATCTTTCGTGCCAGCTGCAGAGAGAGAAAGAGAGCAAGCCTGTCATAGCATCTTCACATCAAAACCTCCTATTGGAGAGAGAAAGAGAGGAAGGGGGATGCGGAGAGGAAACGAAAGAAAGAGCGTGTTGTGTTTGGACTTCATTAGCATAGAGGAAGAGGTGCACAATGGAGGACTTTACAGCCTTGTTAGTGAGAAGCAATCAATTAACAGGGCCAGACCGACCCCGGCAGAGCAGTGTGGGGTCTTTGAATGAAATTTCTCTCTCCCTGATGAATAAATGTTGTCATTTCCAAAAAAACTGAATGTGTCACTGCATTCAAATGCTTGATTGGACTCTCAGCAGCAAGTGACAGTGTTTGCCCATTTGTGTGTGTGTGTGTGTGTGTGTGTGTGTGTGTGTGTGTGTGTGTGTGTGTGTGTGTGTGTGTGTGTGTGTGTGTGTGTGTGTGTGTGTGTGTGTGTGTGTGTGTGTGTGAGAGAGAGAGATAAAGAAAGAGACAGAGAGAGGTAGAACGTCAATACATGATTGTCAAAGGCACAAACTATACCTTAGGAAAATATAGCTTAGTGTAAAGTATGTGTGTGGAAACACAACAACAGATTTGTTTGTCATCAAAGCCCCTCTGAGCTTGTTTTGTTGTTATTACCTCTTACTCTCTGTACTCTATTTACTTTATATCAAATATGTCTGATACCTGGAATTTCCTCTCCATCTGTGGATTTGTTAAATCATATGTCACATATTAGAAGTAACACACAAGAATGCCCTCTAAATTGTGAAGGCACCCAATGACCTGTTTCGGATCCTGGCAGTGATGGCTTTTACGAAATAAAACTTGCAGAAAGGGAAAGTCTGCAGCAGACAATGACAATTGCATATAAAATTGAAGATCCCACCACCCCACCCCAACAAACACGTCTCCGTCTGTGATTCTTATTCAACGTTATCCCAGACTCCTCTGATGCTTTTCTCCACCTGGGAAATTGTCCTGATAATGGCTGCAATCTGTATCCAAAAGGCAGGGGACAGTTCTCTCTCCGGCAACCTGCGATGACTTCCGTCTGGAATTCCTACTCGAGCGGAATCAGTCAATCCATCACTGATCACTCTGATGGGAAATTATGAGTGAAATTGATGACTTTAAAATTCAAATTGTAAAGCTTATATAATATTTGTAAAAAAAACTTAAACAATATTTGTTCCACAGTGAACTGGCTTTCCTTTAAAATAAGAATTGTGCTGTAAATGCATTTCAGTAAGTGAATTTGTTTTTTGAGTTGAATGTGTTATGGTTGCATTGTAATTTGGGCATTATAGTAATACTAAAATGTGTGATTAATATGATTTTTAATATTGCTCGCATTAACAGTGCAGAGACTATTTGGATGTCAATCAAATATTGCACACATTGAACAGTTAAATAACAAAAAAAAATGAACCGATTTGTTGGCTTATTTTATTTTTTTAAACGTGAATATGGTTTATTTATAATATTACAGTGTGTAAGTAATGCAGCCTTGTGATTTCATGCTGATTTGGTCTGCCATCCCTAAATGCTTCAAGAACACCATTTTTGATTGGCTCAGGGTTTACATGCCAAAACAGCATAATGTTCAGCGGGGCACAAATCTTCATCTTTGCATTTCTCATTCTCCCCTTCCCACATACTTTTACTCTTCTCATTTTGAGACATCACAGGCAAAAATAATTTTCTGATTATTATCTAAAGCTGTGCGTGACTATGTCCACCACTACCGGCGGCACCGCAATCCCAGCAAACTCGTCAGGACGACAAGGACATATTCTAAATGTATTCCAAACCTCTTTATTTTACATGCGAGTTACAACTAAATCGAAGACTTGCGGATTTGTCGCAGAGGCATCTGCTGTTAATCTGATGGTCCCTGCCAACTCGTCCCTCAAATGACTGTCAAATACCACACACACACACCCCCCTGTATTTTCTAAAATGCCAGGTGCTTCCTCCAAACCCTCCTTCTCTGCTCCTTCCTGCACTCGTTGTGTTTAAAAAGGAAGCCCAGGTACATTATCGTCCCTTTATTCAATTCTAATACAGAGTGTGTCCATCGCAGCATCCTCCGATTTGCAAATCCGCGCCCAGGGTCTTTGTGGCAGCCTCATTTGCATAGAGACTGCCATTCACTTGGTTCTTCCTTAATGGCACATTACCGTGGCAACAGCATGTTGTAAGTAAGGGAATAATTAATGACGATCCGGTGACATGGGTACTCGCAACAGAGGCGGGCAGCAGCACTCGGGTGGTATTCTTTCGAAAGCATTAGCCAACATTAGGAAGAAATGCAGGGCACCTTGATGTGTTGAGAGGAACAAAGGGAAACGGAAAGAAAGAAAGAAAGCATATAAATGTGTGGGGATGGATGGATGGGCGTGGGCACAGTCACGTCTGAGGATGTAGGGCTTCCATATATTCTGACAGTCAGCGCTGGCAAGAAAAGAAAGATCTGAATGCGATTGACACTCTAATAGAGGTGGTTTGTATTGCAGCTAGGGCAGTGTGTGAGTGTGTGTGTGTGTGTGTGTGTGCGTGTGTGCGTGTGTGCACGTCTCTGTGTTTTGATGGGAGGGTGCTTGAACATGCTCCCAGTTGAAAGTTGAAATCTTCAATATTTAATACAGTGGGAGAGAAAGAGGGTGTGCGGCTGTAATGATTATTTGTGACAGAAGACTGTGTGTGTGGGATCAGTCAGCTGAATGTAGGGCAATGTCAGAAAGCCTTTCTGCCTTCTGTGGGTGCCGCTGAGAAGCGAAAGGGCGGGGGGTGCGTGCAGCCCCTCACTGCAACTGAGGAATACCCCGTGTCAGTGCACTTTTCCCTCTTTTCTCCTAGGTTGTTATTTGAGAAAATGGCATGTGCTGTGATAAAATAGGAGATCTCTTGCACTGCTTCAATGCAACAATCAAAAGTGTTTTTACATAAAAATAAGTGAAATACATAAACGGCTGTCTCTCATTCCCATAGACATGTTCCAGTGAATACTTCTAATAGTCTAAATCTAATAATTTGCCGGGTCCCATATTAACACTCGCCAATTGCCAAATACAAGTAAAAAATGATTTTATCATATAAATTTAACATTTGCCAGTGGCTGGTAGCTTTATAAAGAACTGCAAAATATAATATGGTTTAAGGCATATTTACTTATTATGTGCATTTTCATACAGACGTACAGAGGTAAAGACTTTCAAACCAATTTCAATCACACCAGGCCTAGTAAACTCATCCCCCTGGCTCAGTGCCCCTGGTGTCTTGGAGCGAACGGATGACCAGGCATATGAGAAAGTGCTTACATGGGGTCCTGAAATCAGGGGACCATATGTGCAAACGTTCTGTATCATTATGCTGTGCGGCGGTGCACCGGCAGACCACCATAACTTAGTTTGTCGTCCACACAAAGTTTGGGCCAAGCTTGGATGGATTCATTAGACGGTCTTTCTTTGGAGCCAATGAAGCTCAAAAGACCTCCAACAAAGGAGCTAATCACAGACTCTCTCCTCAGCTTTGGCCAAAGTCTTTCTTTTCACTAGGTCTTAGATCATTTCTCACAGCTAGCTGGCCAGCTAGCTCCAAGCTTGTCTGGACGGACAAACAAAGCTGTGGGAAATTTATCCTCTGTGTATGTGTACAGCTGTTGGGTCTATAGGACGAGTGAGTATGCACATGTGAATGCGCCCACACACACACACGTACATACAGGCGGAACTGCTGCTTTTGTTGGTTTTGTGTCACACACAAACAGACCTGTGCTAGTGGGGGTGCTGATGACTTCTGTTGGTAGTGGTGTGTATGTTTGCATATGTGTGTGAGGAATGTGTGAGGGCAAAGCAGACAATGCATCTGCAGGCCTCTATTCTAGCATTGACCTTGAACCCCAGTAGCCTTCATTCCCATGGTTGCTGTGCGAGTCCTTGTGGATTGGAGGCCTTTTAGATTTGCGTTGCATTGTCCCTGCCCTCTTTCAATTTGACGACAAGCCTCCATCCCTGCAAAGAAAGACTCTTCTTACTTTTGCAGAGTAAAACCCTTTTTACTTTTACCTTATAAAGATAAATCCCTCTCTATATGTTATTCATAAGCATTGGAAAAGGCACTCTTTTAAAAGCAAAGATTGCAAACATGTTTTGCAGCCTGATGCCAGTTGAGAACCTCTATTGTTCTTTTAGATAACCATCTGTGTACTGGTACCTCAAAGAACCTAAAATGACTTAATTTTCCTCTTCTAACAAATTCTAACAAAGCCTATATTTGTAATATCAAGATTATCAGAATAACCCACTGGTTTTGTCTGTACAATGGAAGTCAATGGTCACCAAAACGATTTGGTTACCAACATTCTTCTTTTGTGTCCTGCACAAGAAAGTAAGTCATACTGATTTGGAATGACATGAGGGTGATTAAATGATGACAAATTTTTCAGTTTTGGGTGAACAATCTCTTAAAGCACCAAGTGAAATGAGCCTTCAATTTGTGCACACCTGTGTCTTTGGTTAGATCCCCATTCAACTGTAGAAGATACTTGGTTCACTGAGAGTTGGACTGTATCAAGATGTCCTTGCTTAAAGGACAAGGAGATCCAAGATTCACTGTGGTTTGAGTCTAATTGTTTCCGTCAGTCTGGGAATGTCCCAGCAATGTTGTCCTTGTCCCACTGCCCAGGGCCCCGTAACTGAGCCCGGCCGAAGAGAATGGGCCCACTTTGTAGCCACACAGCAGGCTCGGGCAGTACCTATTCTGCTTACCAAACTGTCATGCATAACAACTTTATTGTGACACAAATGGGAGCTGAAAGCAAAGAATAGGGCGAGGGAATGAAAGATGAGGGGAGTGAGAGAAATCTTCTCTTAAAGCATGGCTGGAAAAGGGCAGATCAGGGTATGTAAACTGAGCTCAAGATATACAAATCTTGTTTTCAGTGTTGACTAACACTGAGACATTGTCACATCAGTGTAGTTGACATGCAATTGTATGGAATACTGCAGCTTTGTTTAACTGGTAATTGGGTTTTGTTCTATTATATAATATTATTACACGACTATGTGGAATTCTGTTTGGTCAATCGCACCATCCAGCGTTAAGTTATTCCCCGATAACAACCATAACAACCGCGTTACTGAAGTCAGCAGCGCTATATGCTTGCTAGGAACATTTTTTCTTCGTGGAAGTTTTGCGTCTGGTGAGCTAATAAAATATTAAAACTCAGTCAAATCAATATTTTGTGTACAGTTGTTTAATTGTCATCCAGTATCATGGACTCGCTCTCTCTTGTTTCATAAAAACGCAGCTGCTGCCATTTTGCGACTATTGTTTTGTACTCTGTTGGATTATAAGATTTAAAATTTCAAATATAAGATTTAAAGTTTTAAATTTAAAACAATTTCATCTCAAATCAATATCTCTCCTCACCATAATTATTTATGTGGCAAAATGATGTGTGTAATAAGTGGTATGACTGTACTGTATCACTTAAATGTACATCTAGTTTGAACTTGCAGCGCTAGCAACTGCTCTCTCCGCGGAAACGCAAAGCTTAAATGAAAATATTGAGTCGAAATATTTTATTAGGTCGACTCAATATTTTATTAAATTAAAAAATATATCACTATTTTGTGTCTAGTTATTTACTTATGTGTAGTAGCCATGTAATAAGCGGGATAATGTACATCCAGTCGGTTGTTCTCTCAGAATAAACCCCTTCAGGCTGATGCAAGACCCCTTAAGATATAAATATAAATATTAAGGAAATATCAAATGGATTTTTTTTATTTTATTTTTTTTATGGAAATTGCTTTCCATTTGAATGTTGAAGACATAGTGGTGACCTGTCAGCTGCCATAGTTATTGTATGTGATATGGGTACATGTAAAGTATGTAATATTTCAAGTTCAAGTCTAATTTCAAATTTAGTGTTGAACATCCCTGAAAAAGGGAAAATCACTCAGCCAGCCAATAGAGACTAGGGAGTTATACGGATAAACTTCATGTAAATCCCCTCAGTTTGACCTGTCGGGAGCTCTTCCTTAGAGTTTGTTTTGGATGAACATCATGTTGTTACTATTCAGAGGATTTGGAGCCAGAATTAAAAATCTTCACCATGAGTTCATTAACTATGGGTTGAGGAAGGAGTTGAAAAGACCAGCTTAGACTAGTATGAATTTACAACAGGTATTTTAGCTGTTTTAGGCTGGTAGCTTAACTAGCTGTTTTTAAGCCTGGTAGGGACACACCAGCATCCCATGTTGAGAGCCAGCGTACATCATTTCTGATTTCCAACTCTCTGAAGTGACATATTAGAAACACATTCTAGTATGGATAAGTGTGAAAAAGGTTCAAGTTAATTGTGTGCGAGAAGTGGAATAGGAACCGAGGGGAGTGGTCTGTTCAGCCTACAGACTCGAGAGAAGAAGTAGCCCATAGCTGAGAGACTCAACAAAAGGCAGTCTCTATCCATTGTGTTAGTGCTGGATTTCCCACGAGAGGCCCGTCTGCTTGAAAAGGGGAGTGTATCAGTTTCTCCTGACATGGATGTTTATTCATTCTGTGGCCAACTGCACCGCCAGCTCAAAAGGATTCACCTTACCGTTTTGATGTGTATGACACACACACACACACTTTTTTGGGGGAGATAGGTGAAAAGGAAAAACACTGGCACATGGAGAGACTAGTGTGAGCTGTGTGAATAGGCATGTCCGCCCTCACAGTGACAGTGTTTGTGACAGTATCATGGTTGCTTGTCTGGACTTAGCTTTTGGTGTGAAGTGAGCCACCATTTTGTACTGGAAGGTTTCAGAATTCTGCTGGAAGTAAACCTTTACTGCTACTATAAGATTAGTTTTAGAGTTTCTTTAATTGTAGTTGGTCATTTGGGGAACCATTATTTTAGCAAACAATCTCTAAGAGACATTAGGGAACCATTTTTCCATTGTATCTGTTCATTACTTGTAGTCTAGACATCAACTGGTCTCTATAGAGGTGATGAGTGGACTACTAATGTGTAGTTTCCTGTTTTGCAGCAAGTCATGAACTGCATTTTTTTTCTTAAATTATCATGTTCTCTGAGGTCCACTTATAATGTTATCAAGATTTTTACATCAAAAAGCATTCTAATTTAGTAGTAATATGCTATTTTCTATCTTCTTTCGAACGCTAGGCGTGCCACATTCAAGACTTGGAAGTAAACGCCCACTGCTATGATCTGGTAACCGTTTTGCATATTATTATATTGCATATTATAATTTTCAACGTCCCCACCATGTATAGAATTGTTTTGAAAACGTCCTATGTGTATCATTTCAACATAGGAAGTTTTCAAAAGTGTTCCATACATGTAATGGCAGGGATGTTGTAAATTATTGTAACATAGATGAAACATTTACCAACAATGTGAAACATTTATGCATATTACATTTGCTTTATAAGTCTCGGTTGTGGCAAATAAAGTGCAGTGTCGTGTTAAATAAAAAGAAGCGTGTTTTAATGTCTTTCTAATGACAAAAAGGAAGATGTCACTCACTGAAGCTTTTATTCAGGATTACAGCGAATGGCTTAGATCAAAACAATAACAAAAGCAGCGTTCTCTACGTGGCAAAGGAAAGAACTGCAAATCACAACTATTCAGTCTGACTGCGGCACGACAGTATAAATACTCAGTGCATATCAAACGATCTGTAACAGTGTGTGGCGGATGTTTCAAGACTGACCTGACTGAGGCTCGACTAACATCCGCCACAAACAGACAAAGCAATAGTGACACATGGTAAAAACACTGTTACACACTTGTGTGTTGCGACATTACTGTTGGATCCAATGTAGTTGGCACTGCATCATCTTTTATTTTCAGTCTCTCTGAAAAGCTTGGGTCGAACTGTGTCTTGTTTAAAAACAGATCTGCAGTAAAATGAAGCGAACAGTGTCTTACTGACACGACCTGATGAAGTTCATCCCTGCATTCTTAATGTTAGACTCACAAGGAGGGCAATGCAAAGACTGTTTTTCCACAACTTGGCACAATCCTGTGTTTGCTTCATTCTCGTATTTAGTACTACGACATGCGTCGGTGGGAGGGGCTAAAGAGGCAATGATGTTGATCTTCTGCAGAAGTGGTATGAATTTGTACGAATTAGCCACCTCGTAAAATACATATGAATTGCCGTGAGATCGGGTTGGTCTTTCGGTGCGCTATGATGTAATAATGTGATAAAATCCGAAATTATTTGTTTTCATGAGCTTGGTTTCAATAAAATATGTTTTTGGACTTATAAGTTTTGAATTCTGAAACTTTATTTGTATAATACAATGACCTCTTATATGTCAAAAGATCAAAGAAAAAACATTTATTTCTCAATTCATGATCCCTTTAAGATGCAATTATGATTAAACACTTGATACAGTGATACAGTACTTTGAGTTACAGGGACTTGAGGAAGGCCGAAATTTGCTAGTAATGATTGACAGAAATTTCGACTGAGCCTTTCTTCTAATCAGATTTGTCTGTTCTTCTTACCCATGAGGGCTAATCAATAGGGTTTGGATAACCAATAGACAGGTGCTCCCCTCAGCGGGGCTGTCCGCCGCAATGCACTTAGATGTTTTGGGTACAACATCTTCCAGTTGAGTTTTTGTTGGTAGCAATGAAGGGTGAATGCTATTTAGAGTATGTGTGAATCAAAGTACAATTAGGTCTGAAGCCCTTTTTGTCTATTGTATGTAAGCAAACGTCTCGGTTTGGCTTTGTGTGGCGGCTAACTTAACTGGCATTAGGGTGTGGAGTTGAAAGGGTTCAGCTTTTATGCCCCAATTAACATTATTCAGGAACAGTGTTTGTGTAAAGGATCACTTTATTCACTCTCTACACACTCCTGTATCTTGTTAGCCAATCCGTTGTCCACATGGACATGAGGTATTAAAGTCTGGACAATTCTTTAGCCGTCCAGGTTTAACAACTTTAGCCTCTGAGGTAGATAAGTCAAAACAAACTTGGCAAACTGAAACCGTCTCATTTCTGGAGCACCATTATCGTCTAAAATATCTCAACACTCAGCTTCTCCTCTCCCTCTTGACCCTTTGTGAGACAATCAAAACCTGTGGACCCAGTTGCCATGTTCAGTCTTGGTTTCAATGGCTCCATTGTTGTGTTGTAACAAGACGCCAGAGCTGGTTGTTTGATCCACTCCTCTGAAAAGTTTTCTTTGGGGTCTTCTTTTCACTTCCTTTTTGTTAAGCGATGGATCAGCTGAGAAGGTCAAGGAACACTGTCTTTTGTCGTGCAGTCTCTTCCGGTATCTTCCTTTTAAAAAGGAATAAATTGGTATATATTGCGTTCAAAATATGAACTAATTTTTCCACATGACCAAGTTGTCTTTCCTCTGCAGCTCTTAAAGTGCCATCACAATGCTAGTTTGTTGAAGCCTATCCACATATTAGTCTGGGAGTTGCTTGGTTTCGAAGCAGGTGTGTCTGTCAGCCGACTTCTCTGAGGCAAAATCATGGTCTTTAGTGTGAAAGCAGAGAGGCCGCTGTCTCTCAGTCTGAGTGCTAGCAAACTGTCAGAAATCACGTTTTAGTGGCTTGTTCAGGTCACGCTGAGAGAGCAGCCTCTTGTTCCTTACTGTCTCTTTCTTTCTGTTTAACTATCCTTTTTCTTTCTTTCTTCTCCTTTTTGCTGCCCATGTTCGCCAGCGTATACTATAGAGGGCAATGCAGTTTAAAGTCGCCGTCCATAAAATGCAACACAGTAAATGTAGAACATACATATAAATAAATGTTACTTTCAACTATATTAACCGCTTGTTTTTCCCCCATTTTATTAGACTTTTGATAAATGGTCATGGATATATATCTATATCAGGCGATTTGTTTGTTATCGCTGTGTTGGTGGTATACAAGAGCTAGTTTGCACCCACAAGCATGAGGGAGGACAGACATGCAGACACCATCATCACATTATACAAGATCTTATTGTCTGGCGGGCTGCTTTGCCTTGCGTGGCATGATTTGTGGGAAGCCATCTGTGCTCAGCCTCTTTTGAAATGTGAGAAAGAACATATGCATTTGCATAAGAATAATTGACACTTCAAATTAGCCCTGCAATCACAAAGGATTATCTTTAGTGTATGGGTAAGTAAGTAGAGGCTCTTCCATCCTGGGGAGAGAAATGATGTTTTAGCAGTTTTGTATTAAACCTGCAACATTATTATTATTATTATTATTCATTATTATTATTATTATTATTATTATTATTATTATTATTATTTGGTTTTTTTTTTTTTTTTTTATTATTTAACAATGCAGTACATAATAAAAACAATAATAATAATTTAATAATAGTTCAATAATAATTATTATTATATTTATATATATATTTTGGGGTATTTTTAATTCATTTTTATTTTTAGCCAATTTAAGTGCCATCGTGTAATGATTGAAAACCAATTCAAATGGTGTGATGGGAGCACACTGACAAATTTAATATCTAAACATAAGACATCGTTTGTAGGTCGTGTGTGTGTGTGTGTGTGTGTGTGTGTGTGTGTGTGTGTGTGTGTGTGTGTGTGTGTGTGTGTGTGTGTGTGTGTGTGTGTGTGTGTGTGTGTGTGTGTGTGTGTGTTGTGTGGACTCACATATGCCTGCTTGGCTCGTGTATGTGGTAGTGCATATGTAATGTTGTACTGGAGAGAGAAGAGAACTGAACAAGCACACTGTTACATTATTGATAACAGCTAATGAAAAGAATCGTTTCAGGATGAACAGAGGGATAAACTGTACATGTCCCTGGATACCCACAAAAGCATGCAGAGATCTATACACAGACACACACACACACACAATATTTAATGGATAAATATGACCTACCAAATATCTAATTATAGTGTCAAAGCTGAAAAGATTTATGAAAATTATAAAAATTGGAAAATATTTCACCCCTTTTTACATAGTGCTAAATGCATTTATCTCAGATTCCGCAGTTTCTGAAAGGCCCTGTGACGGGCCTGCTCCATTGGGTTAGCCGTTGGAAGACGGGGTTGATCTCGCCCACTCTTAGATGGCCACGAATTCATTTGCACACATATGAAAGGAGAGGAGCCCCTGGCAAAGAACCGAGATATTTGTGCTGTCTGGTGTCAGATACCAAGATGGGGGTGTGTTTGTATGTACATGGATGCTTAGCCTCACCCGTCTTGCCTGTTGGAAGAGCAAGGGTTTATCCTGGTCTCCATGGCAACACTGCAGCATGCCAGGGCCGTACCAAACCCAGGGCAAAGCACTTGATTCAGTGGGACAAGAAAGGAAAGCAATTATGTGTATTAATAGTTACATTAAGCAGTAGTAGGATTTTCACAGTTGAATGGAGAAACAGTTGAGTTTGACCTTGAGACGTCCTGGTCAGGGACGATATTTGGTTAGCATTTTTAAATTCCTCCGACCCATAGTCGCACATTCATTCGTTTTCACATCAGCACAAGAAAGCACGGACAACATGGGACTCGACTAAACCACAGGCTTCTCCAGGACCAGGTTATGATCCGCCTTCATACACCGAGCGGATGTGGAGCATATATTTTTAACCTGAGCCAAATGTGCTTTTTGCAGAGAGGTTAAAAGGGCGAATGAAAAATTCTGTAAATTATTTATAATAGCTGAAACTCTTGTAGTGTTCGTTGGGAGTGAGACTGTGCACTGGAATGTGCTTTACTTATGGATTGTCAGATATGTGGTGAGGAGCTGCTTTTATCTACACCAACAAAAGAGCTGTAGGTGGAGGAAGAAGTAGGTCACGTCATTTTCTTCAGGT
Source organism: Squalius cephalus (assembly GCF_949319135.1). Taxonomy (NCBI): domain Eukaryota; kingdom Metazoa; phylum Chordata; class Actinopteri; order Cypriniformes; family Leuciscidae; genus Squalius; species Squalius cephalus. The sequence goes on from NC_137126.1 coordinate 21,852,252, forward strand.
CAGAAAGGAGCAGAGAGATTTTGACGGGTTTAACTAGACGTATAGAAGCAGTTCATTCACACATGACACTAATTATTGTTTTTTTTTCTTCTTTCCTTCTAGTGATGCTTCTGAGGAGGTGCGCTGCTCTTTGCTGTGAGGAAGAAAGGTTAGTACTGTACTGTTATGTATGTCACATAAAATGAGGGGTCATATTTGGGGTTAAGAGGTGGTCACCGAGGGACAAAAACAACTCAACAGTTAAAGTTGGTTGAGGTGCATCAAAGAAATAAAGTTGCCTCATAGGAAGCAAAGGCATGACAAACCATTGCAAACTCCTTATCCTTTGGTAGGACGCTGTACATTTTTTAACAGTGTTTGCTAATACTAACTGAGATGACCATGAAAAACAAAAACAAACAAACAAAAAACCCTTTAACCTGCCTAAAGTCCCAGGTTTATTTCATTTAAGTCTTGCTTGGCACGTCCTGATTTTGCAGAGTTGGAAGCATTCCTTTTAGCAACTTATTTTGTTGATCCTGGAACAACGTTCCTGTCAGAAAATGTAATCATAACCCCTATCCCTATTCATAAACCTAACCCTACCCATAAGTTATCCCTAAAATCAGAGGGAAATTACAGGTGAATAACACTGATGTAGAAGCACCTAACCCTGGTTGTAAGCCTAAACTTGACATAAACTGTAAACTTGTCCCTCAAATCTGATTAGTTGATTGGAATGTTGTTCCAGGATCAACAAAGATGTTAATAATGATCCATGAACATGTGAAATCAGGTATCGTGTGCACAGTTGAGTGCTCAAGCCTTTCAATATACTCCTTTGGAAAGACTTGTTCTTGTGGACTTTGTTGTTGTACATGCAACAAAATTGGGCTGTACGCGGACGGCGAAAATTCCGTCACACAACGCAGACAGCTGCAGTATACTTCGGGCTTAAGATGGTCTCTCGGCCTGGCCTTCTCAAACTGGGGTTCATGAATTGATGAAAAGCTAATAATTAATTAAATAATAAAAATGTAAAATGAAAGCACATAATAAATTTAAAATAATTGGGAATCTCTGTCCTAGACCGAAAAGTGTCCAAAACCCCTCTAAAATGAGCCAACCAGGTTGACCAGGTTTGGAGACCAACTAAGACCAGCAAAGCAGTTAAGGCTTTTTTTCAGCAGAGCGAGTAGCCTACAACAATTGTTTTAATAGCTGGTTCATTGCCCTAAACTGCAAAGTACTTCTCAGTTACCCTGCATTCAGGGTTTAGTGCACATGGACACTTAATTTGATGTCTAGGTGATAGTTTTTGAGTTCTTAGATGGCGTTGCCCATTTCATTCAGGATAGCAGTGTGGTTGGAAGCAGGAGTGGTTGGTGTGCGCCATATTGAGTCGCGGGGTTCAGTTGGGGAAAGAGTGGCTCAAGCAGCTCTTTCATTTCTCAGAGAAATAATGTGCGGTTGGAGAGGAATCTGACACAGATAGGATGATGAATTCTGCAGAGTCAGTAAAAGCAAAGTGATGCTGAAAAACACATCTGTGCCGTTCTCGGACCACACTTCAAAGGCACATGCTTCTCCTGAGGCAGCACGCTGTATGTAACAAGCACTTTTAATTTATTCCTCTGGGCTGAAGTACTTTTTGTTGTTGTCTTGATTTTGGTATTTAATTATTTACTTTCTGGGACAAGAGATTTAGAATGGAGATGGCTGGATGAGACAAATCTAACAAGCCACTGAAGAAAATGCTGGAAACATGACCGTAAACGACAATATCCTAACTGCGGTAACTCTTTAAAATTTCAAAAGGAAAGCTGGAAAAATGTTCAGATATGGCTAACAGTATATATGTACTGGCGTAATGGTCCTCTCCTGAATAAAATCTCATGCTTGTTATCGTCTTCTAAAGTTTTCAAGAAATATAATGCTGTAATACACAAAGAGAGAGAAAGCTGTAAGGCGGTAAGTGGAATCGGATAAGTTATTCTCTTGCCCGACAGCAAACAAGAAATAATGACGGGAGGCAGAAACACAGACCCTCCCAGACCTGTGTTCTTCACAACAATATATATATAAAAAAACACTCTTATCAGGTTATAAGGAGAAGTGTAAGCAAAAACCATGTGAGACGACAAGGAGGAACAAAGGTGAAGACAAGAACGTGTCGGACACTCCGTTATTGTTTTCCTCTTTGTTAGCGAACAGTACATGAAGATTTTTGAGAACTTGGTGATCTTTTTGTCGTTCACAATCTGTGATAATGGTTTAGACTTGAAGTGATTCATCTGATTCATGTTTCATAATGAGGCAGGGTATAGTTTCCTTTTGTTGAAGAATCGAAGGCCTTTTAAGAAGTTAAACGCCAGGTCAGTGCAAGGAGTCGTGGATTGTCATAGTGATACCTTCCATTTTTTATCGAAGATGATGTTTCAGGATGCGAGTCAGATCTCAAAGCCAGTGAAATTTAAAGCAAAGCATTGTGTTTTGTTTTTATTGCAAGCTTGAAACACAGAAAATGGGAAAACAATGGTTCAACAATGGCGCCTACGTGAAGTAGTGCCTACAATGAGGTTTCATTTGAGAAGAAAGATCTTGAGAGCAGCAGTCAGAGGGCCATTCCGGGTCTATTAGAGCCAAACCATTTCAGAATTCAGCTTATGAATGTGCACTTTAAGTCTGACAGGGCAATAGAGACAGTTCATTTTGCTACGATCCTCCATATTTCTCATTGATCTGTTCTCCTCAAACTGTACACTTGGATTAAGTGTGTATCTATATTAAAGAGGTATAATAATACATTGGAAGCCTGCCGACAGACAGCCCGGAATATTGGGAATGTCAAAATCCCTCTTAGCTCTAGACAACTTTTAATAAAACTGGCAAGCTGTGTAGAAAACTTTGTGATGCTTATGAGGACGCTTCCCTAGTACTGTAGGGAGAGAGAGATAGATATATTGAGAGAGAGAGATAGAGAGGTTCTTTTTAATTCCTTGATAATTGAAATGATCATGGTAGCTTGAGCTGGACTAAATGAGCAGCAAGGGATTTGCAAGGTCTTAATGTCAGAATTAGTGCTTTGTGTCGAATCACAAACCAGAGTGAGGAATAACAAAGAAATACTTTTTAATGAAAGAAATACTTTTTTGAGACTGACCTTTTTTTTTTTTTTACTTTAAATGGATAGTTCACTCAAAAATGTACATCCTGTCATCATTTACTTACCTTCAAGGTGTTCCAAACCTGTTTCTTTCTTTCTGCTGAACACAAAAGAACATATTTTGAAGAATGTTGGTAACCAGACAGACCAGACTGATTACCAACATTCTTACAAATATCTTATTTTGTGTCTTTTAAACTCCTATAGGTTTGGAACAGCTTGAGGGTGAGTAAATGATGACACGATTTTCATTTTTGGGTGAACTATCCCTTTAAGAAATATACAATTGATAGTTTTGACTCCAAATTCTGATAAACCATGTTGGATAAATGTTTGTTTCGCTTAAAATGACAAAACACGCACACCAGTGACTAAACAGTGTGCAAAGTTTATATGTTGCCTGGAAATCACAGACAGCCTGCAGTATCCTATGTACACGCAAAAAAAAAAAAAAAAAAAAAAAAAAAACAGTTTTATGGTATTTAATTGTAGAATAAATGCCAAACTAAACTGAGATATTTTTATATAGATATTATAATAATTTAATAAGAAGTATGAACTTATAAAAAGTTTGTAAAATGAAACAGCATCTACTATTGCTTTTGCATTGTTGTAGAACTAATTTTATATACAGCAAAGTATACTTATTGAACTAATTGTGTTATCTGAAATAAGGTAAAGATTGAAGATTGATTCACTTAAAAACACGCCTGGTCTTTCATGGTATTAATAAAATAGCATTGTACAAACATAACAATGAATAAACAAGATAAGTATAGCGACAGTAACTTCAGTTCTGGTGACGTGAATGCTGAGAAAGATTTGACATCATTTCTTCTAAAGGCACTAAGACAGCTGATTAGGAACACTGTCATTTTAGGGGAATTTAATGCAGTTCTTTCTTGTTTAATGTCATATTTCTGTGTGTAATGTATGTCTGCTATAAAAGAGAGTCCGTTCTAACATGTTCTTGTCTCTGCTGTTAGGTTGCGAGAGCTCTCCAGCACATGCCACCCTCATTAGTGTCCAGCACCTGAAGACACCAGGTCACAAACCCAATGAACTGCCCATTTCATTCAAGCTTTGCCGACGTGGAAAGATGACCACTGTGACCTAATGTCGCAGTACAGTCTGACGGCACATTATGAGCGACATACAAAGTAGCTTGAAAAACCTTTTGAACCTTATGTGGAGTGCATTATTTTTATGAAGAAATTGCTATAGGCTCCAACTTTTCAACATGCTTGTAGATTTTATTCATTCAATAAATTGTGTATTTTTATAAAAAAAAAAGGAACAGGTCTTGTGATTTATTTGCTGAACTGTGGGTGATGAAATATTTAATATCCTGGGTATTAAAATGATCAGTCTCGGATGCATTGAGAGGGTTGACATGGCTGAATCAGTACTAAAGGACTGCCGCACGGGGAATTATTGCTTCAGTCTGAACATGTCACCTCTACAATATTTCTACCATTATAATGTACAATTATCCTTTCTTTCCATTCTCGTATCTAAGTTTTCTCCGGCTTGTCATTGTTCGAAAATTTCACGCACCCAATATGAAAGAACAATAATGTCTAGTCTCAATGCTATTGCTTAGATTTGATTTATACACCTAAGTATTTCACATGCATAATGCAAAGTAGCTCTCACCCTCCACTTTTTGTTCTTGGAAAAAGTCCTAAATAATGTGACTGAGGTAAAATGAGCAAGACGAATTTCCTGTTTAATGTCCCAGAAAAAGCTGTTTTCTCTGAATTGCGTCAGGAAGTGGTCAAGATGCACGAATAAAGCTACTTTGGTCTGGAAATGAAAGTTCATATATTCTGCTCTTTCTGCATGTGTCACAAAGAGTTGATCACATGGGAGTCTACCAGAACACCTGAACACAAAGCCAGGCATTGTGTGTCGCTCTGACCTCAGTGTCATGTGACTCTGTTATGGCCAGGTGTTGCCTGTATCTGGAGCAGAAATGGTGTTTTGCTCTTAAGACCAAAAACATACCTAAAATGAAATATAATGCATTGAGAGTGAATTACAGATATACCGCACTTTTGTTTTTGTGCAGCGATGCCATAGAAGAACCATTTCAGTGAGCAGTTCTTAAAAGAACCATTTTTTCCTAGTGTGAACAACGTTTAAAAATAATAGTAGGAACCTCTTTCCACTATAAAGAACCTTTTGCGCAATAGAAAAGTTCCATGAATGTTAAAAGTTCTTCATGGAATATGAATAAATAATCTATATTTTTAAGAGCGTGTATGCAAATTCTGGGATTTAACAATTATAAACTGGAAATAAACATAATAAATTATAAAAATGTATTATAAACAAAATAATAAATTATTATTTATTACATTTAATACAAATAAACATTAAGATATATAATGTAGAAATATTTACGATTATGCATTTATAGGTCACTGATTAAATCTGTAATATTGAGCATTCAATTCTCAAATGTTCCTGAAAGCTCAAGATGATCATCTCAAATCACGCTGGAGAACATGATCATCTAATTTTACAAAATAGTTCCTGCAGCTTGAGAACTGCTGTCATTAAAGCAAAAAGAAAGAAATTTCAATTAAAAAATTAACAATGTGGTAAACCCTACATTATGGGAACAAAATGTCCCCACAAAAATACCAATATCCAAAATCTTTGACCTTGTTTAGACATTTTTTGGTCCCCCATAAGGAATACAGCTTATAAATCATACAACATAAGTGATGTTTTTTTGAAAATGTAAAAATGCAGAAAGTTTTCTGGGATGGGTAGGTGTAGGGTTAGTGTAAGGGGATACAATACAGTACAGTATAATCATTATAAAAATCATTATGTCCATGGCAAGTCCCCATAAAACATGGAAGCCGTGTGTGTGTGTGTGGTATCTTTCACATCAAGCCCACATGAAACCACAGATAGAGCATTTTTCTGAACATTTTTAACTGAGCATCTGACTGAAACCGTACACAAACTCTCCCGCAGTCGTTCCACTTCCACAGACCCGCATTAAGTTCATCTGACGAACACGTGAATTCACCATCTCAGTTGTTTCAGTCCAAACCTTCAGACTGATGGTCCCAGGCTCGTAATCTATAACGCAGAGATTGAAAATAATGAAGAATTACAAATGACGGGCAGTGGCAGAATCTGATTAGGCATATTGACTAACTGATGTCCATTGTAAATCTATGATGACTGATGTTCCATCTTCAGTTATGAAACACAGTTTTAGAGTAGATCTTCCCAGAACAATGGCAACGGCCGCCTCAACTCTCCGGCACAATCCAATTGTCTGTAAAGCACATAGAACCACAAAAGGCCCCTGCTAGCTTTGCTTTCGAATCACTTACGAATGATCCGAAATCAGAGCAAACAATGAAACTCAATATACTTTTTGTTGACATTTGAAATTTAGAGAAAATAAAATAAAGTGAGAGTGCTTTTAAGGCCAAAGAAAGTGACCTTGGTGAGGCCAGTGAGAGGTAACTTTAAAAACTCCATTACCAACTCCAGGACTTGCTCTCTCTCTCTCTCTCTCTCTCTCTCTCTCTCTCTCTCTCTCTCTCTCTCTCTTTCTCTCTCTCTTTCTCTTTCTCTCTCTCTTTCTTTTCTTGCTTTAAGAAAGAGGAAAGCACTGTGCAGTATTTCACCTTTATCTCCCGATAGCAGGTCTTTGTGTTATCTTATTCTTATTGGAAAGAAGGGAGAAACGGGAAGGAGGGGAAAAGCCTCCAAGGCGCGATACACCACACACTCCCCACGGATGGTGAGATACCAAACACTTCCTTTCCAAACTTTCCACACTTTCATGCTAAAGGAGATGAGAGCCAGTTGCATTGTAAAAAAGGAGCTTTTTTGGATTTCTCTACAGACAAAAAAGAGGGATACATCTGAAAAGCCGAGCATATACGCAAACGCACACGCGCAGGGGTGCATACACCTCGCGCAGCGGCATATGTGCTCTCGCAGAGCCGGGCTGTATAACACAAAGAGAACTTTTAAAGAGAGAACTGTGACATATTCCCAGAGTGTCTGTCTGCCAGTCAGAATTCCCAAGCATGCTAGGTGATGTCCTCCAAAGCACAGATCTACCTGTGCAAGCGGCCCCTGTGACAGAACACATGCCGCACTGATTTTCACAGATGGCTTGCAATGGCCTGTGAGGTTTTTCTCACTTACTTCAAACCGAGAACGACAAGTTTTGGGCCACACTAAAACTGTAGCAGGATTCAGTTCTTGTTTTTTTGTTTTTTTTAAGCCTGGCACCGCGTGTGAAGTATAAACCGGGCCTCGGTTTCGGCGTGAACCGCCTGTAACATACATCAATTCGGCATGATGATTTACATGAAAGTGTTTTCACACACATTTTACACAGAAATTCATTTCTGTTCAATTCCACTCTTGTTTCATGAACGAGGTCTAATATTATGGTACAGCGCCAATTCATATTGCATTTTAAGATCAGGGGACGGTTGCATAAACCTCTAAGACTAGTCTAACAAGATTTTCATCATGCATTGGCCTAATTTAATACCGAAAAGTAAGACTAACCTCCCCTTAACTAACTGCTAGTGGGTCAGACTAGATCTTAAAGGGATAGATCACTTTGGAATTAAATTTTGGTATGTTTTAGCTTACCTCAAGGGCATCCAAGATGTAGGTGTCTTTTTTTACGCAGTAGTTTCAATTTTGATATTTTTAGGTCAAACCGTTCTTGTCTGTCAGTCATTTAATGCAGGTCTGTGGTCACTGTCTCAAAGAGCATGCACAGAGTCCAAATTAAACAATTCCCCATCGTAAGTACACATTGATGGCCTAAGACACGAAGCGAGCGGTTTGTGTGAGAAAACGAACAGTATTTATATCGTTTTTACCTCTTATACACAGCCACGTCCAAGTGATCTGAGGGCGCGCGCGCTTCTGCGCAAGCGCCGGAAAGTGTACAAGAGGTAAAAACGATATAAATACTGTTCGTTTTCTCACACAAACCGCTCGTTTCGTGTCTTAGGCCATCAATGTGTACTTACGATGGGGAATTGTTTAATTTGGACTCTGTGCATGCTCTTTGAGATAGTGACCATAGACCTGCATTATATGACTGACAGACAAGAACGGTTTGACCTAAAAATTTCAAAATTGAAACTACTGCGTAAAAAAAGACACCTACATCTTGGATGCCCTGAGGTAAGCTAAAACATACCAACATTTAATTTCAAAGTGAACTATCCCTTTAAGACACCAATGGCTAAGTTTATGCAACTGGCCCCTGAATCAAGAATCAAGAATTGTAATCGTAATTTTTGAAAAAGTTATATTTCCAAAGTGAAATTACCATATAAGTAGATAGCATACAATTCTGGGTAGGTGTAGGGTTAGTGTAAGGGGGATACAATATACAGTACAGTATAATTGTACAGTATAATCATTATAAAAATAAATATAAAAATCATTATGTCCATGGAAAGCCCCCATAAAACATGGAAGCCGTGTGTGTGTGTGTGTGTGTGTGTGTGTGAGTGTGTGTGTGTGTGTGTGTGTGGTATCTTTCACATCAAGCCCACATGAAACCACAGATAAAGCATTTTTCTGAACATTTTTAACTGAGCATCTGACTGAAACCATACACAAACTCTCCTGCAGTCGTTCCACTTCCACAGACCCGCATTAAGTTCATCTGACGAACACGTGAATTCACATATTGATTGAAGGTAAATGTTTTCAGAGATGCAGAAAACCCCTGAGCTCAGACACAAGGACAGTTTAATTCTTCTCCACTCTGCATGTTTGCATTGATGGTAACATGGTTGTTTATTGGAACAAAACCACATTTGGTGAGTGTAAAATGTTTATATTGGTCAATAACAGCAGGCTAGCGGAAGCCTTGCACATCCTGTGATTTATCTCTGATTTCACTGCTGTCATATTTTCATGGTCTTTATGAAGACTGTGACAAGTCACACAAAATAACAAACAACAGTAAACTACAGCTGACATGTTGAATCTCTGAGAAAACAGCAGTAATAAGAGGAGGCAACCAATTATCAACCAATTAAGTATTGGAAAGGATGAATGAGAAAGAGAGGATCTTGAGACATCATGTTTCAAACTTTAACTTAACATATTCACATATTGTTCTCACAATGAAAAATAAGAAATAGCCAGGCCCAGGTCAGACTTATACAGAAATACTGTGAATGGCTCAGGAAAGTGGTTTTTAATAATGAATTTGGTCTGTAGGCCTATATAGCTGACATTATGCATCTGTCTCACTGGACTTATCCCACTTCTCTGAGAGCCTTTTCTTCTCCCAGCATGCCTTGAGGCAGTGTGGTTTAAACAAGTGGAGTGCTTTTTGCTTCTTAACTGATCCACAACCAACAGTCAAAGCTTTACTGTTTAATGGGTCCTAACTGAAACTTGTTTGTGTGTGTGTGTATGTAAACCTTTTAATTGGACAGTTTTTTATGTTACAAGTAGGGAAAACTCTTTACGCAAGACTTAACACTGAGTAAAATCATGATTTCTATTTGAAGAGCAACCAAAAAATGAAAGGATTTACATTAAAAGGATATATTTAAAGTAAGAGTTCACCTATAAAAATTACAGTGCACTCGGAATAGTGAACAAATCTTTGACTAAGATTTCTTTTGAATCGGATAAACAAATTAATTGATCAAGATCAAACTCAAAATATTGATTGGTTCATGAATTGCTCCTTATTGTCTCATGAACGAATGACTACATTTTAAGTGAATGAATATTTTTTGGTGATTTTGCATACTTTTTGAAGATTAAAAGATTAAAAAGAAAAGTGTCTTCCATGAAGAGAAACACAAGCATGGAACATGGAAAGAAAATCACTTGGGTTTGAAACAACAGGGTGAGTAAATGATGACTGTTCATTTTAGAACATTTCAAAAATACAAAAGAAATTAATTGAAATGGACAATGACAAAAAATTGAATCAAATTGAAAATTAAAATACCTTTATCATTTGCTCCCGTATTTTATTTCTGCTCAAGAAAAACAGTCATACATCCATGGCACATTTGTTAATTAGCCTTTGTATGATAAAAAAAAAAAAGCTGAATGTCCTATCACTGTCCTTCAAACTCATCTAAATTTAATTCATCATTCACTTCATGTGTAATTGCAGTCCAAAACAATACCTGGTCCTCAAAAGCCTCTCTCACTGAACCCACTTCAAACTTATCCAAGAGTGTCCCTGTCCATTATTTAGTATAACCGTGGATCAGACTGCAGACTATTGCTGTCTCGCTGAATTTAACAGCTGTTTGATTCTATTCATGAGATGCAAACATTAAAATGCAAAGACCAAATGACATCTCTCAAACTTCAGGAACTCTACTACTATAAATCTGAGACCAATCTTAATTCATTTTTAAAATACTTCAAAAGTATGGCTGTACGGTGCAACATAGCATTGGCTATGTCGCACGTGCTACGAAAAATCGGTCAACGCGATGAATAAATTTACCACAGTCGCATGTGTGCGACACAGTTTTGCATGTGTGAGACAAAGCCACTTGTGTGTGTGAATTAGTATTTTGTTGTGTGAGGTTAATAAAGAAGATTTGGCTCAATGTGATTATGAAATTGAAACATCTGAATTAAATGGATATATGCGCAGTGTGATTCACGGTGAAGCGCAGCACTGTGATCAGAGCGGATCGGTCGGTTCACAGTAAATGCTGCTCCATTTCTACAAGCGCTGTGAGTTTGAGTCAGTTATAACGCACCAAAGTGAGTCAGCAAACACGCATCAAACATCTCTCCAAACTTGTAATGTGAAGCGTCCAACAAAAGAGAACATTTAATGACGTTTTTACCCCAGACAGTAACATAGTGTCGCCCAGATCCGGCCCACATCTGGTACGCGTGGAATCTACATGTTCCAGATGTGGCCCGGATCTGGGCCGACACACTCACTTCATAAGGTCAGTCGAGTGCTTGAAATAACTTTTGTGACTTCATATCGTAGAATGAGGCAGAAATGATAGGCTATTATTTTATGTTACACCGCCTGTCGATTAGCATTGCATTATAAATAGATTTAATTCATATGAAAATACCCAAGATGTCTAGAAGAACACAGATAAACCATATAGACCTATTGTCGCAATGTGTTTATTCTCTTTATGGCTGTGTCCCAATTCAGAGGCTGTTAAGTGATGAACTTCACAACTTGTTTGTTTTTTGTGCTACAATTACATGACCTGTGCAACAAAACTTTCAACCTCTTTAGAACCAATGCATAATAATAATAATAAAAAAAAAGTTAATGTACATCCATCTTTAGATTGTGTTTTCCAGGTTATTTAAAAATAAACAAAACTGCTGATTCTGTGTCTCTGTCACTATAGCCCATGTCCCAGGGTCAAGTTCCTCTATTGAGACAGGACATAGGGGTCACAAGGGACTCACAAAAGAGGTTTGGTCTAGACAATGTCCCCTCACCCATGTGCTCAGACCACGGCGGAGGTCCTTAGAGACCCATCCGTCATTTGTTTCCATAGCCTTTCACTACTTGGCTTGTCAGACACCAAATGTCGGTGGCTAAACTCACTGAAGCCTTCAACTTGAACTTCAGACATGTGTCCCTATCCAAAAAAAACAAAAAAACATTCTAAATAAATTAGAATAAACCATCAGAGACTGCAGAGCTTTGGCCATGTGGGACATTTCACCATTAAATATCACCTCATTAAAAAAATAATGGTTATTGTATAAAATAATATATATATAATAAATAATTAAAATATAAATATAATATTTTATTTCATACAACAATTTTTATTAAAGCAAACACAATAATTAGTGAAGAAGTTAATTGTAATTATGTGACAATTTATTTTAAAACTATCCAGCTATGAGGTTCAATAATAAATACAGGTCAAAACTTTATACTGCATTACACTTAATCTCCTGCAAAATCATTGCATTTAATAAAGGAGTAATGGCTTCTTTGATTATGATAACATTCAGTATACTTACATGATAACATATACTATACTTTCATGTGATTGTGGATTTGAAGAGATACACCTGCAGATCACACACACATCCTTATTGTTTCACCCTTGAGAGAATGCACATGTCACCCAGCTCTGTTCCACTATGGCTGTATTCATATGTGGGAGACCATGGCTAACTCTGATGCAAATCACCCTAAGAGCGTGAGAGAGAGAGAGAGAGAGAGAGAGAGAGAGAGAGAGAGAGAGAGAGAGAGAGAGAGAGAGAGAGAGAGAGAGAGAGAGAGAGAGAGAGAGAGAGAGAGAGAGAGAGAGAGAGAGAGAGAGTGTGTGTGTGTGTGTGTGTGTGTGTGTGTGTGTGTGTGTGTGTGTGTGTGTGTGTGTGTGTGTGTGTGTGTGTGTGTGTGTGTGTGTGTGTGTGTGTGTGTGTGTGTGTGTGTGTCTGTGTATATATATCTTTCCATCCTCTTCATATGTCTGCTTCGCCTGAAGCACTGAAAAGGAAAAAAAGCCCCAATAAGTTGTTTGTTTTCTGTGTTGGATTATATTTAAAATGCACATTTTTAAAAATGATTCTATGTTATTTAACAACAATATTTTGAACAGAAAATGCTTTAATAAATATACATTATATATTTTTGTCATAAAGGCCATACGTGAATGCCTCTCCCAATGAGAGATGGTGGCATATATCATTTTTTAATGTTATTCTTTTTTTATTTATGACACATTGTGCAATTATTGATCCGCTTCTGACTTATAATATCATAACAATATGCTGTAATTTTCCCATTTGGACCAGTATTGTATATATAGAACATAATATATTTAAATAAATAACTAATATATAGCATCAAATATATCATTTATTTATTTACTTACTCACTCGTTTATTTATTTATTACTGCTCACATAAAAAAAAATCTACTAAATACATAAATGTTAACATCTTTATGGTTGGATGTGACTTTGCATCTTTAGCCTAAAGCTGTGGTACTGAACCCTAGAGGTCTCCACTTGCACACAGCTTCTCCACAAAGCCCTTTTCTGAAAGTGCTGTCCAAAGGACAATCTCACATTCATGTACACGCACACATACACTCACATATACAATTTCACCTGGATTCATTTTGAGGATTGAGTCACACACTACTGTATTTATGGGGTCTGAAGGACAGAGCTGGACCTTCAGTGTTACTCATATAAAGCAGCCTCCGCTCTGAGTCACACACACACACACACACACACTGACATCACTCTGCCATGACAAACACACCTAAACATGACATCACTTGCATTTGAGCTAACATATTGGTAGGGGCCTCAAATGTGTAAAAGAAATGACAAGAATTGAGATATCAAAACAAGAAGAGGTTTGGAGGACGTTCATACAGCTAACATGATAGAGAGTGAGAATCATTGCCGATGGTTAAAATAGATGTCAGACCTGCGTTGGATTGCTTTACAAGAGCAACTGTCATACATTTTCCTTAGATAGAGAGAAAGAGAAAAACAAAAATCATTATCAACAGTGTATCATTCAAATGTTTTTTTTTTGTTTTTCAGAGTAAATAAATACCATCAAAATAAAATACATTGTACTTTGATATTCCTGATTAATTTCCCAGTGCCGTAATGGCCATGAATGATTGATTGTGATGTTATTATTGTCAGAGATGTACAGAGGCACTACACACACACACACACACACACACACACACACTTCCAGCGTTTCATTTGCACAGAGAACCATGAGCAACAGCTGCCTGTCTGAACCGACTAAATAAAAAGAGAGAGCAAGCTTTGTGTGTGTGTGTGTGTGTGTGTGTGTGTGTGTGTGTGTGTGTGTGTGTGTGTGTGTGTGTGTGTGTGTGTGTGTGTGTGTGTGTGTGTGTGTGTGTGCAAAAAGGAGGACCAGAGGCTGTGAATGCCTCTCCTGATGAGAGATGGGGGCATATTGAAAAGTTTATTAAATTACCCTGATTAACAATTTAGCCACGAATAGTAGAGTGGTGGAGGAGCTCTATGAGGAGGCCCTGGCAGCATTCAGACATGGAGCTGCAGGGTCAAAAGGTTCCTCAAGTTCACATGCTCCAGGGTCTTTGTTATGCTAACGCTCCTGTCCAGCCCCCACTCCACGGCCAGACACAAACTATTCCTTGAGAACTTCACCGGCGGGTTGTTGCTCCTGGGTGTGTCACAGCACTGCGCGGTCAGTGCGCCTCCGAGACCCTTTTTTATTTCTTTTTTACTGAGAAGCATTCGAGGTGGCTGCTAGACTGGTGTCAGTGTGTGCGAGTTGGACGAGGAGGCATAGAACAATGCTGTTACACTCATGTGCTGTGAATTATGGTTATTCTTTTATGAGTGAAGTTATGCGATTATTTTAAATGTAATTTCCCATTTCAATTCACTTCCATTTTCCGTGTTCTACAAGACACCTGATTTTCAAATCACAGTATCAGGTAAAAACATAGCATGATCTTCACAATGGTAACAGTTTATTTACATTTTATTTAGTTTTAACATGAGTTTAACTAAATCATTCACGGTAAATCATAGAGGGACAGTCTAAATAGGGTGAATTCAGGGTGATTGGGGCACTTTTTGCCATTGAGATGACTTGGAAAAAGTGTCCCATACAAACCCCTAAAGGTTTTCAGAAGATTTGGTTTTTGCAATTTTTTATTTTTATGTTATTTTAAAGGAAACTAAATGTAATTTATTATTATTGTTATTATATTATACATGCTGTAAAACTATTCAACACAGAGTAACAAAACTGTTCATCATAGGTTTGCTTTTCTTGCAGATTAAAAGCCTTAATATAATAATAATAATAATTGCCATACTATATAATAATTATAGCCGATATTATTGCAAATAAAGCAAACATTTAGGCTACCTAATGCAATATGTAAATACAGAAAAACAGGCCCATGTTTTTTTGGAAGATAAAAAAATAAAAAAATAAACCAGAATGGGAAATACTTCTTGGGAAGAATAAGAAAATGTAATTTAATGATGTACAATAAATAACAATGGCTGAGTTTTTCATTATTAAGATTTTATTTATTTTCAGTGACGGACAGACATTGCAGCAAAACTGGATAGAAGGACACACTACTCAAAGCACTTGAAATGTACAAGCATTACATATTAGTACAAACATTACAAATATTTTCATTTCAGTAAATGAGAATAATGAGCGGTCAGTGAGCTTAGGTCTCTGGGGAAGAGTGATCAATATGACTTCAACAAGAAGAGGTCAGCAGAAAACATGCCTAGAGGTCAAGGTCAAACGCTGGCCAAACACCCTTAACCTAAAGGTCAAGCTCTTTATCACCAAAGCATGTGTTGTTATTTAGAGACTTTACAGACTTCAGCAGCTCCATTTAACAGTATTAGACAGCAGTGGTTTACAATACGTGAATAATCAACGTCTTTTGTCAAATAATTTCAGCTACCATATCAAAACTGCAAATGTGAAACATGTAGAAAACAACTTTACATTTGTAAGTTTCAAACAGTGCATGAAAAGCCTTCACCCAGAAAACTGGCCTGTATACAGACAGACAGACACATATTACGGCTTTTAAAGACCTAAAAAAAATTACATGAATAGAATGTGAATAAAAACATTCAGTATGTCAGTACATATTATCCTCTGGTGTCATAAATGAAATAAAATAATGAATCTGACTGCTCTATAGAAGATTCACAATGCAACCTTGACAGAAGGGCGGACCCGGTCAGACATGCAAATAACGGCATGAATATGGTGCGTCCAGACAGCTTTCATCCCGTGATCTTACTGTTTTTCAGATGTGCCACTTCAGGTGCGTGTGTCCGTGATTCCCTGTAAGTCCATCATCAACCCGACGAAAAAATAATGAGGATGCCGAGCGGCTCCGTATGAAAGCCTGGCTAATTACTTGATGAAGAGAATATTCTCTCTCTCTCTCTCTCTCTCTTTCTCGGAGAGCCCGCCCTCCCCTCTCTTTTAATTATCACATTTCTGGATTGCAGAGCTGTGGCAGAATCTATTCAAACTAATGCCATCAGCATATAACCACAGTGGGCCGTTTGGCTAGGAATGTCTTAGACTTGATTTTTAGGAATGGCCATTTGAAATTGTACCGTGTTTGCTTTGTTTGTCATTCTACGTGGCTTATTTAAAGAATACCGCAGCTCCATTTTGTGTTTAAGGGGCGCTAGCCATTAGATAGGCACTTCTCTGAGACAACAGAGGGGGGACCATCAGGGAGTGATGGATTGTAAGGTGTGGGAGTTCACAGCAGGGGATCTGTCTGACCCAATGGACCCACAAAGCGGCCCTCTCAGAGACGGTCCACCCCTCTTTCAGAGCTGCTTGGAGTCTGTTCAAAAGGCCTCACTCAGAGGACACTATAGGTAAAGAAAGCCTATTGAATCGAACCGTGTGCTCGCTCTACAAATACTATGACTCGCATGCAGCATTACGGTTTGCAAGGCCTCGACGAGAGATGATCGTTTAGAATTCAATACGTTCGTTCGTGAGAACACGCCACAATATTCACTCTTTGCCTGTGGTTTCACTAAAAATGCATAGTATTCCATCTTGCCAGGGATGTTTGGGGCTTGCGACCGGGGTCTAATGTCAACAATGCACGGAGGTGACATTTACATTGAGAGAAGTGTGTACATGCAACAAAAGCACCTCCAGTGTAATTCCTTTAAATAACATTATGTCTGTAGAAAAACCGCATGACATTTGATAGAACGAGTGTGATGCTTCTAAGTGGACTGGATATCACAATGGCATAAATTGCATTTCTTTAAACAAGAACTGTGAATGCTATATAGTGAAAGATAAGAGAAGGTCTAGTCTCTGCACCTTTATGTTTAAAATAATAATAATTAAATATATATATATATATGTAAAAAAAAAAAAAATATATATATATATATATATAAAAAAAAAATAAAAAAAAGTTGAACAGAGAGCTATGTGTCTTATTTACAGGGGGGAATCAAAAGAGGCATGGAAATCATCCAGATGTGTTTGCTTTTGTATTATAATTTAAATGACAGATTATACTGATAAATTAAACTGTCAAATTCAAGTGTGCTACTGCAGCAGAACTGTGTGTGTGTGTGTGTGTGTGTGTGTGTGTGTGTGTGTGTGTGTGTGTGTGTGTGTGTGTGTGTGTGTGTGTGTGTGTGTGTGTGTGTGTGTGTGTGTGTGTGTGTGTGTGTGTTTCTCAAGGGTAGAGCAGCTGGGGCTTTGGCACATATTTCAAATCGTGTTTCATTAATAGAAGATAGAAACTGGATGAAATCTTGCTGTCTCCATTTGTTGAATTTAAAAAAAAAAAAAAAACACACAGTGGAAAAATAGCGAGTGGCATTTCGAAACAAGGGTGTTTGACTGGATATACAAAGGCTGGGCTGTAGTATTGTCATAGCGTGAATTTCTATTGTAGAGCGAGGGAGTTGGAAATAAGGGAACAGATACCAAGGAGAAAGCTTGGATAAAAAGCAGAAATGCCTGTGAAAGTCGACTGTGATCTCCCATGACCCAGATATGGTGTCTCATCCAAAAATAAAACATGCAGCAGGGATATAGTAATGAAGGCAATTCACCACTGCACTGTACAAATAATAAAAGAGAAGGATTCGCTTATTAACGCCACTTGTGTATTTAAATTAACATCCGACTTTTAACTATTTAATTGGCATTAGGTTTCTCCTTAGAATTATCCTGTCTAGTCTTATGTTTCTAAACAAATATATTGTTCTAAGGAAATAATTTTTTTCAAAGGGCATATTGGATTAAGATCACACTAGATGAATCCACCTTTTATATATCGAAGATATCATTAGCACTTGGTAAATTAAGGATTTTTTTTCAGTATGTAATTACCCAAAACAATTAACATTAAATCATTTTACCAATCAGTTATTATATAATCATTGTTAAGTCTGTTCAGAATTCATGGTGACATCCGGATCCGGATATAGTTGAAGATAAATGTTAATTTATTTATGTTTTTATATTATTTTTGCAGGTATAGTTTGGTGATACATCATATAAATATGTCTTGCAACATAATAATATGTTATATAAAATGAAACATTTAGTCATTGGCAAAAAAAATAAAAAAAAAATAAAAGGGTGCACTGCCCCTGAACATTTCAGTTCTGAAACCGTAGAGGTTAAATTGTGCTTTCAGGCCGGTTGGTCTGTTAAAGGAGAACTCCGGTCAATTTTAACATTGAGCTAATTTTTTTGTACATTTGGAGTGCTGTCAGTACAGAGAACAACGACAAAAATCGGTGTTGCCTACACCGTGTTATCCTCTTTTTAAAATTTGCACCCTGTTGACTTCAATGGGGCAAGTTTTAAACCTGCTTTTAGCCTCTTAACATCCTTGATGTGTCATTACAAGTGCACAGGTCATGTGAGTGATTCCTTTAGAGTGAACACGGGTGAATCTGACTGCAGTAGATGTGAAAGATATGAATAAAAATGATGCTTATTCAGCCAGCGCACATACCTGTATTTACATCCTGTTTTCGGTCAAAGTCCAAAGTAATCGATTGTTGAGTTCACGCGCATGATCATAGGTACTAAACCAATGCGCGTGAACTCGACAATCGAGGATAACACGGTGTAGGCAACACCGATTTTTGTCGTTGTTCTCTGTATTGACAGCACTCCAAATTTACAAAAAAATGAGCTCAATGTTAAAATTGACCGGAGTTCTCCTTTAATGCTCACCACTAAACCACTGTTTACACCCAGATCCACCTGTGGAATGTTTGCTCTTTATCTATTTTTACTGGACAAAAGAAAAAAAGACCATCATGCACTGAAATGTGATTTGATCAGCAGGAAAATTATAATCATGTTTCAAAAGCAACTGTTTACAGATAATCTCGGAAGACAAAACAACAAAAAAGTGCTAAAACTTAAATAAAAAAAAAACCTTTGCAATATCAAAAATTACAATATAAAACAATAAAGGCAAACATAAGACCACTCCACAAGGCATTAAATCCATTAGTATTTGACAGTTAGACATCAGTTAGACAAACAGTCTTTTGTAAATAGAGGATGAGAAGATCTTGTTTACTGTACACAATGATAATGACATAGGGGAGGGAGAGTGAATTCATACATGACCCACTGCTATTTACACTATCGCTCTTTATTATTACCATTATCTACATTTATCAAATGTTAAACAACTTTTCCATAGTTTAGACTCTTCCAGTTCACCACCTTTTGTCCACAGATTAAAGATCAAATCGCATGAGGTGACTCCTAGGATGCTTTTCAAACAGTATTGAAGTTTATATGTATGACTGGCACTTCAATTGTCCAAATTCAATCATTTAAACATAAGTCTTAAGTTTTTTTTATGATCATAAGACAGAAATGAGACTTGTCATAGCTGATTATCATTGTATAGAAAACAATAAAAAGAAGAAGATATTATCCACAATAGTGACCGTAAAAAAATGTTTCATTTCTAAGGCTATAAAAATGTTACTAAATGATCTATCAATGCATTTCCAGCAGATATTGAAATAATAAAGGGTCTCAATGAAATATGTGCAGTGTCGCATGTTTACTGTAAATTGTCACATGACCAGAGCTGTTTACTTCCTGTTTGCGCCAAGAGAAGAGGATGGCAGCAAGAAAGCTCCCAAAGAATATGTTAGTAAAGTATGTGAACATAAAGATAAGACATAGATTTTTGGTACACATCATGTTTAAGGTGTCTAGTATTGATATATGCATTTGCAATTACTCAACCTTGTTTAATGTGGTCATAGAACTCACAAACATGTCAACGGCAACAATAGTGACCGGTGGGATAACCCATTGTATCTACATGCTAATACACATAGGCTAACTGTTCTACCTTACTTTCTGCTGCTACCTAACTTTCTACCTAATTTTACACACAGAAACACACACACACACACACACGCACACACACACACAGAAACACACACACAAAAACACACTGCACAGGTCAAATAGACCTATATTCAGTCTGTCCAATGGTTGATACAACACACACACACAGACACACACACACACACACACACACACACACAGAAACACACACACAAACACACTGCACAGGTCAAATAGACCTATATTCAGTCTGTCCAATGGTTGATACAACACACACACACACACACACACACACACACACACACACACACACACACACAGAAACACACACACACACACACACACACACACACAGAGAAACACACACACACACACAGAGAGAGAAACACAGAGAGAAACACACACAGAAACACACACATGCTAAATAGTGAAGCTGCATAATATGCTCTTCATATTGTCTTTAAATAAAGACTCGGTTCCTATGCTTTTTCCCCTCACATATTCAGAGAATAACATTATGCAATGCAATAATAAACAAACAAGGAAAAAAAGAAGGGGAAATCTAAGGTGAAAAATATATAGGCCTATAATTAATACTTTATAATACATTAAAACAAATCTAGCATGAAAACCATTTAATTAACTGAATTTCTACTATCATTGCACCGCCTGATTTCGCTTATAAACACCACAAAGCTAAAGGTTTCTGGTAGTAAATTTGCACTGACATTCCTCAGTCCCGTGCAGGGTTAACAACACCGGTAGGAAAACGTCACATGTGCTCCTTTCCCTACTTCCGCTGAAGGGGTCCTGCAAGATTTTTAAGTCGCCCAAAACCGCGCCTGTTTTAAAATGAGAATAATTCAACGTTCCCATTACCAATATACTTAACAATGTGGATACACACACAAAAATAAATGTCAATAATCAATCCGGAACATTACTGTCGTACAGACTGTCATTATTAAAACGTTCTAGCAGTCATTAAACCGTACAGGCTGTCGGTGACAGCCCAGTGCCGAGAGTCTGAGCGTGACCTCTACTGCAGTTGAAAACACAGTGAAGCCGCGGCTCGATCAGTGGGATGTTTGTTTAGGTATTCGTTTTACCTGTCAACACAGTACTCTCAAATAACAGCACCGTAAGACAGGCTTATGTGCTCCGTGCCGCTGGATCTCCGCTCCGGGGTGCTCAGAGTGTCAACCGGCTTTGAGATCTGTCACTGCACTGCAACATCAATATGGTAAGTGAGCACATCATCTGAATGCATTATTACTGTCATGTTTCCATTAATGCATGCTCGTTATAAAACGAGAGGATATTTTATTCATTTGTTCATTCTGATGATAGATGATCCAGATCTAGAAGCATGACTGCCGACATTTCTTTATCTGTATTAGGATTGAGGCCATTGCATCGTATGGGTGTAAATGTATGCATAGTTTTTAAACAGAATGATATAATTTAGCGTCATTTTAATGGTAGTTGTAAATGCTGGACACGACATGCTCATAGGGGGAGGATGTGCCTCACCTGGTGCAGGTGTTTTTGACCTCAGAGTGTCCTCCACTGGATGACGTCATGGAAGGGCACCAGAGGAGATCTCTTACCCACTGAACCAGAAAAAATGACCCAAAAGTTCAACCCAAATGAAACTTCTGTCATCAATGTACTCAGCCTCAAGAAGTTTCAAACCGGTGTAAAATGTATTTCTGTACAGGAAGGGATGTTGTGCTTCAGTCACCTTTACCTTTCATTGTGTGGAAAAGGTGATATGAAAATGAACAGAGACTGTTACAAACAGTCTGCAAAACATGTAATTTTATGTTCCACAGAAGAAATAAAGTCATACAGGTTTGGAATGACATGAGGGTGAGGAAATGATGACCGGATTTTCATGTTTAGGAGAACTATCTCTTTAACTATAAACTCCTATCCTGTCACTGCTCAATTAAAGACACAAATTCCCAATACATGATCACTTGTCTGCTCTCATGACGTATTTCCTGTATTTGGTTCGTGTTCAAGTGTGTGCAAAACTGTTGATTACATGATGGGAAACACTTAAAACATTGTGTTGTGAAATTGCAAGATAACTTTTTACAGAGTTATATTTACTGTTTAAGTAGTACCCCTATGTAACAGGTGACAGTTTTGTTGAGCTTCTATTGATAAAAAGCAGTTGCAACAAGCATTTTATAAAATACACATACTCGACGTCATCTCTGCACTGTACATTGTACGGACGTTTTATTTTCGAATTACGCTGGAAAGTTTTCCTCAAAATCGTATGATTTCGGGACACACAAGTAGGCTACCTTAACACTATTAATTATGGGATACGCTTAGCCTCAAATACCGCTCAGACCTGAGTTAGTTTTGCGCACATACTTCCTGTCACATGGACGCACTCTTTAGAGGCCAAGACTGCAAGCATGGTTATTTTGCATTCTGTAAATGCTTCATTAAAATAGCCCCACATCATCACATAGCCTTCACCATACCTAGAGATTGGCATGGTTTTATTTCAGTTAGCCTAATAGCTAGTTTGATTTGCATTGGGAGATGATCCTATGGAAAGTACCCCATGCCAATCTCTAGGTATGGTGAAGGCTATGTGATGATGTGGGGCTATTTTAATTCCAAAGGCCAAGGGAACTTTATCAGGATGCATAGTATTCTAAAAAAAAAAAAAAAAAAAAAAAAACTTAAAAATAAAAATCTGCCTGCCTCTATGGGAATTTAACATAGGGGTGTACTCACTTATGCACCATGTATTTTAAGGAAGAACATTTATTTATTTACGATACATTTATTCATTCACAAAGAAAATTGGTGTCCTTAAAGGTTGGATTTTTCCTAATTTTTTAAATTAAGGCATTAAGTTCAGTTTCCAAAAGATGATTTTTTATTCCTCTTTTTAGTCAACTTTAGCATGGGTGTCTAAACTTATGCATAGCACTGTATATCATATCATCTAATAATAATGCTATTATATCAGTTTTAGGTTGATGTCAGTTTCTTTCCACACTGGCATTAGTCTTTGTGACTGGTTAAATTATAATATACAACAACGTATCAGTGAGAACTTGGGTAATGGAAGGAAATGAATTGCAGTGTTTGGACGTGTCACCACAGGGTGTTTTTGAAGAGCTAAAAAATCCATACTTTACCAGAGCAACTCTCCTCCTGACCATTATCTCGCATGGTGACTGGGCTTCTAGACCTGCTGGTTATCTTCAGTGGCCTCCTTCAGAGCTCATTTGGCCCCTGTGCCGTCCAGGTCACTGCTAGACTGGCAGATAAGTGTCCCATGCTGCTTCAATTACCTCTTCTGCCCGAACCTCTCATGGTGACTTACACTGACCGATCAAACTTCCCCAGCAAGGGAGGCATCACATTTTTTATGTCACGCTTTTAAAGAGAATGTCCAGGATGTTAGGCTGGCATCTTAAGGTGTTACGCTTTTCTGATGGTTTGAGTTGACTAATGGGAAGTTGCTTGGAAACTGACCCATCTCAACATTGATAGTCGGATGGAAGTTTTGCACCTGTACCTTCGGGAAATATCCCCAAATAATCCTTCGTATTTTAAAATCCTCATTCATCTATGTTTTCTGAATGAATAAAATGATTGTTATTTCTCCATAAATTGTAATATCTTCAAAAAGTGGGTTATTCACATAAAACTGATTGCTGAATTTCCTGAGCACTTTTATCATTCCAGTGTGTCTTAATAAAACAACATATTAAAATATAGGGTACAACGGGGCTAAAAGGGTCACTTGACTTTATTCTCTTTTAAGCTCAGCTCAGCACTTGGATGCACATGGAAATTTGGCTGATCCGTAATGCGATCGCAGACAGCAACGCAAAGTTGATTCTGCACTAATTTTATGTAATATTTAATGGTTTTTAAAATGTTGTAGATTTATGTAGCAAATGAGAATCGTTAAAATTGTCTATATTTTGAGACAAAGGTCTTGTTAAGGATTTTCAGCCAAAATAAACCAAAAATAGTACAAACTTTGCTAAAGTGATTGTTTTGAACAAGTTTTAACTTAGACATTATCAAAGACATATTATTTAGCTAAAGTATTTGTATCAATCCTTTGTGCCTTTTGCCCCATGCCATGGGGTAAAAGGCCCCCCCTCACCACCTCATACATTTATACCATTTTTAACCAAGCAAACCACTCTTATGATTTATTTTCACACCAAATCTGTTGCTCCATCAATGTTCAATAAAAAACATTTTTCTCATGGTGTGCCTTTAGCCCCATTGTACCCTACACTTGATTCTAGGCTGGCCCACGTATTAATATCATTCATTGATTGATTCATTCAACTTAATAGCACTTTTCCCGGCAGTCTCCCATTCATTCATATGGGCTATGTAATTGTCAACCAAGGCAATGGGATACCTGTCTGTTTCCGGTAAAGTGAGGGAAACATTGAAGGCTGGCTCGTGTTCTCTCAGAGATGTTTGTGACCAGCTGTGAAAATAAGCATGTGGCTGCTTTCATGCTTTTCAGACCAGCACATTATAGCTATTGTGCCATTGTGAGGCTCTACCTCAGTGCAGGTACTCTCATTTGTCAAGTGGTGAAAAGCGGGATTAATTAAATATAACATTTCAGTTGTTATGGAAAGCTTTGCATTTGTGCTGCACATGAGGTTTTCATAATGAAAGGTATAACGAGAAGCTCATTTTTCACATTGTTTTACTGTGAATTAAATGGCAGCAGTGCTTAAATATCACAGCTGTTGATCCTCTGACTGGAATAGTTGATGCTGGGGTTTTTAAAATGAGCACGGAGTAATATGTGGTTGACTAAGGAAGTCAAGACAAATAGAGCAAAGGTTATTCGCTTTGAAGAACTGATTTATTTCTGATTTAACCGGATACAGCGAGCAAATTTAAAAAAATTTTTTTTTTTTTTTTTTGTTGAATATTTGAAAAAAAGATGTACAATAGTTTTTTTTTTTAGAGATGCACCGCCGAAAATTGTCAGCTGAAAATTGTCCGAAAGAAAAAAACGGCTGAAAATATATGCCGCCTCTCAGTGCTCAGGTTTCACTCTTGCGGTGTGACGCTCCGCTCAATATTCCGCTCGATGCATGTGTGCTCAGTTGCTCACGGCCCATGCGAACTCTCCACTCATGTACCCCTCATGCTCATCCAAAAAGCAAAGTCTTGTATACTAAATAAACTTGCTAGATTTTCAAGAACATGGGACCATTGCATTCCACAACTCTTGACAATTAGGCTCCAAAGTCGTGGAACAGAACTCAACAAGTCAACCTTTCAACCTTTCAAAATTGAATATTGCAGATAATTTCCTAGCGTTTCTGTCATGTGATTGAATTGCTCTACAATATGATTCATGATTCCTTCGTTCCTGAGTGACACGCCAGCCATGTTGCCATCTAAATTTCTTTTGTGTGAGTTTGAAAATGGCTAGCTAGACACTTAGCAATTTGTGCGGATCAGCGATCATTTGAATGCACATCACCATCCTCAACATAGGGTCAGGACACTGTGCCTTACACGCATGGATGGTGAGATTGCCCATTGATGCCAGCCGTCCTCCCACGCTGTAGCTGGTATAGTTTGATGCTTGGGTTTTTAAGGAAATTACAGAGGAGGTGCTTACCTGGGGAAGTCAGCATCATTTGCAAAGGTTATTACCTCAGGTTATTCAATTCATTACTTTTCCCTTGCTCTGGGGACTTTTTAGTCCATGCTTTTTTTCCCCACTTAAAGGCTGCCCCACACTAAATCAGATTTCCAAAATGTGAAAGGCCACAAACATGACTAGTGTGTGGAGTGCCACGATGTGACCAAGACAGCTAACCACACACTATCAGATTCCATTCACAAACTCTGGAGTCCCGACTGCGAACGCGGGCAAGCTCGCAAAATCTCGCAAAAATCTCTCACGTTCAAACGTGACTTTAGAGTAAACAAACATGGCGGACAGACAGTGGACATGAAGTTACTGAAATAGTGTTTGTGAGCTTTTTACTGAAAATTCACTAGAAAAAGATTTGGATGAAGCCGTTTGATGCTTCGTTCTTCAGTCAGCTTGCTAGATTCTCCCCACACAATAGGATATCTGATCCTAAATATTCAATGTTGGATATTTACGATTTGAGATTGATGCGGCCCTGATGTTCTTCCGAGCAGATTCGTTCTTCGTGACTCTTAACACACATCGCATCTATGGATACACGATATGGTCATTTTTAATGTTATCGTTATCGGCCAAATTTTCTAATTCTAATTAAATATGTTAAAGACTTGTTAACGTTGGCCGATATCCTTCAGCTGATAACACTTCAGATGCACACTGTTCGCCATGATGTTTTTTTATTGGTTGAAATTGGTTGATTGGAATCACTTCAAAAAAGGAAGATGCAGTTAAGTGCAACGTGCAGTGCAAGTCTGTCATATAGGCTGCATAAAATTAAATTGAGAACATAATTATAATTGTGTGTTGGGACATGGATATAATAGTGAGACTTTTTTTTTTTTTTTTTTTGTAATCAGGCTCTCAAATTATTTAAAAAAATTGGATTTAGATTTATCGTCCAATATGTCAGTTATCGGCTTTCAAATATAAAGAATTATTGGTTATCGGTGTCGGCCAAAATTTTCATATCGGTGCATCCCTAATCGCATCACAGGAAAATCGGATAAGAAAATCCTGTTGAACCATCAAAATAATCGGGACTTTACCTAGGATTGTCAGAAGGGGAGGATTGGGCCCAAAATCGGCCTGATTATATAGTGTGTGGGTGCCTTAAGACATTCTGTCTTTTTATTTTACTCAAATACATATCTGCAAGAAGATGTCAAAGTATTTTGAGTCCTTTTATGCTCATTTTGCAAGGCTGCAAATTTCACCTCGAATTTTGCTAGTTTGGTTTCAAAATCCCATGTTCTTGCCAACCAAAACGGCAATTGAGGTTAGTAACTACTCTGAATGCTGTTCTCTGTTCTTACTGGTGCGATCAGAAAGTGTTCTAATATTTCACTCTTTCCCTTCAGGGTGTGATCAGTGTGCAGCTGGTGGTTACCATGGTAATGGCCAGCATGATTCAGAAGATCATACCCCACTATTCCTTTGCACGATGGCTCCTCTGCAGTGGCAGGTAATGAGGAAGTACAGCCCACTGTGCCACTCTGGCATCCCTTCTCGATGGTCAACCTAAAATGGCATCTTAATCCTTAACACAAACCACAGATCCTGCTCCACTTCTGCAAGCATATCCCGTGTTTTATTGTTCATATTAAGGGCCCATCAAAAATGCATCATTATGGGGTTTCAGTAAGACCAAAGGGTATCATCAAAAAGCGCTGCAACCCAAGAGAACCGCTAACGAAAGTATAAGCCATGCTTGTTTCCCCCCTTAATTAGAGCCATATGTGTTTAGAGTAAACAGCTCCTCCAAATGTGCTCAATAATTCATCTGTGCTTGTTTTTGGCTGTAAAAATAGTTTGGGAAAACTCTGGCTTGAGTGCAGGGCTTGAAGTGTTGCCCAGGAGACTTTCATAATTAAGTTTTCAATAGGAAGTAAACATGCAAAAAAACAAACTGAAAGCAGTACAGCCCTCTCAGGGCTCGTGACAGGCCGGGCTTCTAAACAAAGTTGAAGGGGTTGTGGTAAATGTTTGCCACCAAAGATCTGCTAATTTTATTAGCATCAAACAACCTTTTTCATTTGAAAAATGGTGTACACAAAAATGTAAATTCATTTGATCATCTTTGCGTCTACCGTGAGACATAAAAGCAGAAATTCAGAAGGCTGCCCTTGTCGCTCTTTTCCATGCAGTTCCAGCGAATGCAGACTGAAGCTTTCAACTTTCAAAAAAAGGTCACAAAGGCACCATCAAATAATTATGAAAGTGGTCCATGCAATGAAAGTCAATCGGTTGAATCGCATGTTGTTTTAGACCCCATTGACTTTCACTGGATGGACACAGACTATATTTTCATCTGTTCTGTCATAATGGTTTGAAACTAAATGATGACAGATACATTTTTTTTGGGTGATTTTTAAACAAAACTTTTTTTTATTAGTAAGCTTCTTTAAAACAACAGTTCTGACCAACATTTTCTTTTCTCTACCATTCAAAAGTCTGGGGTCAGTAAGACTTTTAAAAATAAATGAATGCGGCAATGATGCATTAAATTGATCAAAAGTGACTATAAAGACTATTACAATGTTATTTTTTTATTATTATTTATTATAAATGCTGTTCTTTTGAACTTTCTATTAATCAAATAGTCTTGAAAATGTATCATCATGGTTTCAAAATCCACAAAAAATATCAGCTTAATTGTTTTTAATATAAGAAATGTTTCTTGGACTCCAATTCAGTAGGCTATATTAGAATGATTTCTAAAGGATCATGTGACACTGACAACTGGAGAAATGACTGCTGAAAATTCAGCTATGCCATGCCATCACAGGATGGAATAGGCCTACATTACGTTTTAAAATATACTAAAACACTGTATTTTTTTTTTTACTGTATTTTGGGTCAAATAAATGCAGCCTTGCATTAAGAGACTTCTTTCAGAAACGTAAAATCTTACCGACCCCAAATGCTAGTGTATTGAATGGTAGCATATGTTTTTCTAGAGCTCTGTGTATTTCAGAGATGGTGGTGATATACTTCTCTTTGTCTTGTTAGTCTGCGTTGGTACCAGCACCCCACAGAAGATGAGCTGAGGACTTTGGCTGGAAAGCAGCAGAAAGGAGGAAAGAGCAAAAAGGACAGGTACAACACCGCATTTTTCTAGATTTGTGCACATTTGACTTTTGTTTGACTGCTTGTGAAGATCAAGCAGCCTTGTTGCCTATGTTCTGCTGTGGATGAAAGCTTTGGACTATGCGTACAGTGCTAATTCCCTGAAAAGGTAGACTAGCCCGTGTCTAGCAGCTTAGTTTTGATAGTCAGCTCTATTATACCTACCTCCTGTTCTCAGACAAAAGCCCATTTTTGCTCTGCAGGGAGCTCTTGGGCCATTTTGTCAGGCAGGTATGCTGCAATCCTACGCAGGGAGACTACCGTACCCACAGTGCTTTTGTGCTGAACACCATTGTGCACACTGACCTATGTAAACAACAGGGACCCGAAGGAGAAGTCCAAGAATCTCAGGTTCAGCTGGCTTGGAGCCACGGGGCAGAAAGCTTGCATACTAGACTCGTTCACGCTATGGCCTGTGCCCCTTTCCAATATCCCACCGCTCCCAGCAGAGCCCGACATTCATTTCTCTATTCTTTGTCATGCAGACGGCATTGGAGATGGGTGGAAATATGTTTGATTTGAGCGTTGTGTGGATTTAGCTCTTTTTCAAGAGCGAGGAGGGCTCCTCTAATCCCCAGTAAAATGTGCAAACTCTAGTGTTTGGTTTCCAATAGAGACAGAGCCCTCAGTTAGTCTGCGGAAAATCTGCTGTCCTTTGAACTAAGTTGCCGATCCCACACGTCGATACCCACTTTGCAGTTCTTTCTATTCTTTTGCTTGCTCGCCATAAAATTGTATATTAAATTTAGCTTAATTTATAATAGTTAGGTGCCCTGAAAAGTTAAATTGGTCAAAAGGGACAGTAAAGACATTTATACTAATGTTGCTGAAGATTTTATTTCAAATAACCATTGAAATTTTCCATTCATGAATGAATCTTGAAAACAAATGTATCACAGGCGCCGCAAAAATAGTAAGCATCACAAATGTTTTCAACACTGATTATAATAAGAAATGCTTCTTGAGCAAGAAATCAGGATATTTGAATGATTTTTGAAGGGTCATGTGACACTGAAGACTGGAGTAGGGATGATGAAAATTCAGCTTTATCACAGGAATAAATGACATTTTAAAATGTATTAAAATAGAAAACGTATTTATATATTAGGGCTGTCAAACGATTAATCGCGATTAATCGCATCCAAAATAAAAGTTTGTGTTTACATAATATATGTGTGTGTACTGTGTATAATTATTTTCTGTATATAAATGCACACACATGCATATATATTTATGAAAAATGTGTTATTTATATATAAAATATTTATATATAATATAAATTATATATAATATAAATATATATACACAGTATATACATGCAAATATTTCTTAAATATATACATGCATGTGTGTGTATTTATATATAGAAAATAATTATACACCGTACACACACATATATTATGTAAAAACAAACTTTTATTTTGGATGCGATTAATCGCGATTAATCGTTTGACAGCCCTAATATATATATATATATATATATATATATATATATATATATATATATTTCACTGCAGTAATTTTGATCAAATAAATGCAACCTTGGTGAGCACGAGACTTTCAAAAACATAAAAAAATCTTCCCGACTCTAAACCTTTGAACAGTAGTGTATAGGTAACAATTTTTCTAGTGTCATAATTATGTGCAATCATAATTGTTTGGCCAAAAACTTTTTCCTTAATTTCCTTAAAATGTTATTACTATTATTGTTATTGTTTCAAATATAAATATTTCTTTTATAAAAAATTAAGGAAAAAAATACATTTCAGCTTTTGGCCAAACTATTATGAAAACTCATAATTATGACTACAAAAAATGTCACCAATTCGAATCACAGCACTTCACAAGCGAGTTATGATGATGATGAATTGTACTGCACTGTATACAATGATAATGAAGTGTTTTTACTTAATGGTCCAAAGGACACTATTTCAATGTTCTCCAAAAACCTATTCGGGCAGGATTAGTTTTCTAAACTATGTTATTTCATTAACTGATTCTGACGGGACTAACATCTCTGTTTATTACAAAGGTGGAAGTGTGTTTTGTAGATGCAGGCGTTACAGAAGGTCATGTGCTGCGGTTGCGTGTATCATGTATGCTGTACATGTCTGTGAATAATTTATATTGCCATTTTAATAGGGCAAAACCCTATTTAAATTAACTTCAAATGGGTTTATAGAGCTGGTAAGTCCCGCCCCTTCCGCTAACCCCACTGGACCTCTAGGTTGAAAAATCGTCAATGCAAATGAAATGAATGTGAGAAAATAATTATTTTCTGGTCCCGTTTGAATTTTGCCATGAATGTGAACATATGTTGTCTGTAAATTTTTAATATAATTTTTCGTGCAAAGAGTGCTACAATTTAGCTGGTAGAAGTTTGATACGGTTAGACTTTGTGTGAGAGCACTTTGTGGACTGCAACTCTTCGCTGCTTTCAGACGGGAATCTGAAGAAAGAACAGCCCATTTGGTTTGAATGTTGACATTTGGGTACAAAACACACAGGCATCTCGATCTGTCTCCATAGATTATCGCAGCATTAGCGCCGTGATTTGACAAGTGGAGGGAAAATGTGTTATGGGGTGACGTCACATAGGCGACATGTAGTCTTACTCGTTATGTCTTTTCCACAACTGCTAGCCAAAGAATCATACAATATACTGTCAAACTCGTAACATGAAAAATTATATAAAAAATTCACAGACAACATATGTTCACATTCATGGCACAATTCAAACGGGACCAGAAAATAATTATTTTCTCCCATTCACTTGCATTGACGATTTTTCAACCTAGAGGTCCAGTGGGGTTAGCGGAAGGGGAGGGACTTACCAGCTCTATAGAAGTAGCTGTTTATAATAAACCCACATACATGAGCAGCGTAGTAAACAAAGTATCTTGCCTGACACTGATATTAAGATGATTAAAATCATCTCTATTGAAATGAAATGAAAGCATGCGGAACATTGGTGTGCAATGTCAAAAAACACATGGAGGAGAAGCATTTCTAATAAAATATGGGCAATCACAGATTCTCTAATCGGACAGGATTAGATTTCTCTGAGGACTGTTGAGTTTCCTGGAAATCTCTTGGTAATTTACCCTGAAATTTTGTGTGAGAAAAACAGGGATTAAAATCACAAAGTACAATTGTGAAACACAAATTTCCCTAATGTCCTCGACGGAAAACTAGTCCCATCCGAATAGGGCTGAAGTTAGTCACCACTGACTCAATATTACTAATTCATTGTAGTCTGTATTGTAGATTCAATTTCAAGAGCAGGTCAGTGGTCAACGTGACAGATTTATGAAATCATTTCATTAGTTTAATCAACTTAAACTCTGACATTCAATAAAAGTTAGCTGAGTGTTACAAAATAAATGAAACACAAATGTCTTTTGAAAGTGGGAGCTTCTGAACTTCTCACCCTGATGATGACATCCCACTTCACGTAGCAACCAGGATTCTCACCGTCAGGAAGAAGATATGAGTCATGTGACGCATTGCATTGTGTAATGAGGTTAAATGCCAGAGAAGCCCCATCATCTTACAACTGAAGCCACTTATAAGAGTGCTGAAACATCATAAATGAATGGATAAAGTAGCCCAGATGCTCTTGAATAAATTCTGTCTTATCTGGGCAGCAGAGGATGATAACGGCGACTACTTGGAAGAACATACTGCTATCATTTTGAAAAAAAAAAAAAAAATTCATGAAGTATGCTAATTATTATTATTATTCATGTATGGCTGAGATTTTGAGTAATGCGCTTTGAAAAATAAATAATAAACTGTTATGTTTTATATTCAGTTTTATTCAAAAGCATAAATAAAAAGCAACTTTATTACAATTTATTCAGTAATACTGGCAAGTGAATGGTTTTGTTTTTTGGCCTGAAATGTCCGTGTGTGTGTGTGTGTGTTCGTTTCAGCTTAGCCTACTTTCAGTGCATAACTATTCTATGTGCTATGTTCACGTTTTACTTCTCAGGAAGTACAACGGGCACTTGGAGAACAAGCCGATGACTATTCCCAAAGACATCGACCTTCAGCTGGAGACTAAGTGCATTGCAGAAGTGGACACACTTGGTAACTCACCTGTTGTCATTATATGAATCCTGGAGCTTAAAGGATCTTCTTAGAAAGTCTGGTTTCTAAAGCTTCTCTTTTTGTCTGGCTATCTTTTTGTCTAGCTCTGCATTATTTTCCTGAATTCCAGTGGTTGGTGGATTTTACGGTGGCCGCCACAGTGGTGTATCTCATCACTGAACTGTACTTCTGTGTGGCGGAACCCAGTGGAGAGATGAACATCAGTGTGGTGTGGAGCCTGCTGGTCTTGGCCTTTGTCATGTATCCCTTTTGAGCTAGAACTACTGAAGGAGTTTTTCCTCTTCCCGTTTCATCTTTTGCATTGGTTTCCCTCTTTCATATTTTATTGCTATTAATTCTTGCAAATATTTCATTAATAGCATAGTTGACAAATAACATTGTCGTCTTTCCTATATCAGGATTTAATTTTAAAATTGATGTACAATCCAAAAAAATGTTGTACATCAATTATACATCTATTTTACATCACTAAAAAATTTCATTTTTTTGTGATTTAAAATAGGACCAGCATTAAAGGAGAAGTTCACTTTTAAAATGAAAATTCTGTCATCATTTACTCACCCTCATGTTGTTTCAAACCTGTATGAATTTCTTTCTTCTGCTGAACACAAAGGAAGATATTTAGAAGAATGTCAGTAACCAGACAGTTTCTGGGTCCCATTGACTTCCATAGTAGGAAAAAAATATACTATGGAAGTCATTGGGACCCAGAAACTGTCTG
The DNA here is from genome assembly GCF_949319135.1 of Squalius cephalus. Lineage (NCBI taxonomy): Eukaryota > Metazoa > Chordata > Actinopteri > Cypriniformes > Leuciscidae > Squalius > Squalius cephalus. The sequence continues at coordinate 21,885,966 of NC_137126.1, forward strand.
GTTACTGACATTCTTCTAAATATCTTCCTTTGTGTTCAGCAGAAGAAAGAAATTCATACAGGTTTGAAACAACATGAGGGTGAGTATATGATGACAGAATTTTCATTTTAAAAGTGAACTTCTCCTTTAACACTGGTTCCCTCGACAAAAACCTCCCGTTGGCTTTTAAGGGTGTGTGACACTTGGCATGTTTGTTTCGATTAAAACTCTTTGTTAGTGCGGTTCATTTGAATAAGTGTGAACGCTACCATCCGAATTCCGAACCCTGGTGCGCACCAAACAACGGGTCTCGGTCCGCTTCCGTAAAATATAAAAGCAATACAGACCAAAGACATGTAAACAAACCAAAAACGGGACATGATGTCACAAGATGTGACCCTAAGAAGGACAGAATTATCAAGCAAACCTGTTTTTTCTCGTCATAATCGCAGTTGCCCATCACAGTTTGCTAAGGAGAACCGCGTCTCTTTGCAGTAGATCTTCGTTTGTGTGTGTGACGGAGGGATTCCTGCTGCTGTTTTGACTCCTTTACACATTTTATAAGCTCTTCACGAGTTCTCAGCTGGTCAAAATACCATCTTATGCACATACAACCAGCGCATTCAGAACACAGCGTTGTTTTGGATGTTCGGTAATTTCTGGCTAGAAATATCCATCATAAAATAACATATCCCTGTGCCTTTAGATTCGGTGTTAAAAATGCCAATGTTAACGCCAAGCGGAGCAGAACTAAATGGGTCCGGGCCAAACGAACCAAGTGTGAACAAAAACCCTTGAATTATCTCAAGAAATAAGCTCTGTGATCAACAAAAGTTTATGATACTTGCACGTTTTGTCCATCAAGATCATTCAAAAATTTGAAGCCTAAATTTAATCGGCATAAATAAAAAGCCAAACTTAGACTATAAACGAACTAAACCATGGTCACTCTCTCAACTTTGACATCACCACCACCAATCTTCGACAGCTCTTTCAGTCATTATTAAAAAATACAAATAAATAAAAAATAATATATACATTTAAACACATTTAAGGAAATGTGACTGGTATTGCCTGTGTAAATATCAACGCAACAATACTACATATTTGTTTTAATAGTTGCCAGGGTATTGCTATACGTTTGCTTGGATGTGCCATGTTTCTATAGCATAGTTTTAAAGAGAGTTCTAAAAAGATTTGAAGTTAAAGGAGAACTCCGGTCAATTTTAACATTGAGCTCATTTTTTTTTGTACATTTGGAGTGCTGTCAATACAGAGAACAACGACAAAAATCGGTGTTGCCTACACCGTGTTATCCTCTTTTTAAAATTTGCACCCTGTTGACTTCAATGGGGCAAGTTTTAAACCTGCTTTTAGCCTCTTAACATCCTTGATGTGTCATTACAAGTGCACAGGTCATGTGAGTGATTCCTTCAGAGTGAACACGGGTGAATCTGACTGCAGTAGATGTGAAAGATATGAATAAAAGTGATGTTATTTCAGCCAGCGCAAATACCTGTGTTTACATCCTGTTTTCGGTCAAAGTCCATAGTAATCGATTGTCGAGTTCACGCGCATGATCATAGGTACTAAACCAATGCGCGTGAACTCGACAATCTTGTAGGCAACACCGATTTTTGTCGTTGTTCTCTGTATTGACAGCACTCCAAATGTACAAAAAAATGAGCTCAATGTTAAAATTGACCGGAGTTCTCCTTTAACCATCATTCTGTACACTTCAGTTTGGGGTTTAAACTCCACAATCGCAAACATGAGTAGTAATGGAGATGCTTAACAAACACCACTAGTAATAATAGAATCATTTGAAAATATTGTCATTTCTCAAAACATGATTTGACTTGCATAGGGAGCCTTTTGTTTTTTTAACAGAACTCCAGAAGGAACTTTTAAAGTACTTTATGCAATAATATGTCCATAGTCCTTAAATGTTAAAACATCCTTTGTAAAAGACAACCCTTGTGGAGAAGCTCAATTTTCAGCGTCTCGATGCAGGGACAGTCTAGCCATGAGTGATGAAAGCTGCACCTGTTGCCTTTTACCTGCTACTTTCCCCTTCTAGTGCCGCACCAAATCACACACATTAACCTCGGCACAGTCCACAAAGATCAATCTCCCTCCGCTCGGCACTGCCCTTTACCTAGCTCAGCCTGCCACAGAAGATTGGAGGCCCAATTTGCACGGCCCACCGGACTGATTTGCCTGGGAAAAAGAGAGGAACGAAGGAAGGTCCCTGGTAGGGTGATGAAGATGATGATGACGATGATGAGAGGTCTATATGTGTGCAAATGGCTGAATGTGGACAGGAGGGAGCCATTTTTTCCTGATCTCAGTGGGAGAGTGTGTGGTGGGGGAAAATGGCCTTGTCAAAGAGATGGTCACTAAAACATTTCCTCAGATGGCCGCCCGCTTGCCTTGCAGTTTTGCACGAAGTAGCCACAAGTTGAATGATTGACCCTAGACCAGTATAATCAAAACGGGCACATATAGGCAAGCGGTCGTAACAAAGAGGCACAGATGGACATTTTCTGTCTGCTGTTGAGAATTTGTCGTTTCTCACCATAAGGATATTAGCTTTGACACTGTTTGATGTGGCATGGTTTAAATGCGTTTCTCTGCTGCTGTGACACTAAAGGTGAGACTCGTACCATGACTTTTTCATCGATTTTTGCCTAGTCGGCAGATTTTGGGCAGTCAGGGTTGGCAGATTTCACAAGAAAATTGTGTAGTGTAGACAGTAAACAGACTTTTTTTTAGCTTCAGGCTTTGATCCCATTCAGTCGGAGGATATTAAATATGTTTGATATTTTTAAGGTGATTTTGGAATGCACATTATTCTCATTTTTCAAATGTTTCTGTGTGAGTTTGGTTTTGTTTTTTTGGTTTGGTTTATGATCCTCAGTTATTTAGTCTACGATGCTCAGGTCTTCTCTGAAACCATTTTACAAAGTCTTCAAGTGTATATTACCTAGTGTTTTCAAATCGAATCCGATTTTAACGCTCTGGTGCTGTTCGGTAATTTTTTACCAGAAATTTGTATATTTACGGAATGGTACAAAACTTGGTAAAGGTTTTGGCACTTGTTGTGTGAGCACACACACACACACAAAATCATGGACATGATTCGAAAAGCTTAAATGGTCCTGAAAAAAGAATCTAACTTTTATTGTTCGTGGTCAAAAATTTGCGCGTTTGAAATGAATGGGAGATATCAACTTCAAATTTGGAACACAGCTTGTATCGATTTATGGCTTTTTCTTCAATTATGGCGTTTCTCACAGTTTTAGAGCAAAACAAAGTAGTATAATAAAAAAAATTACATAGAAAAATTAAAATATATATTTTTGTGCATTTTTCATAAAAATAAATGTCATTTTATAACTTTTTTCAGAAAGTTATATGTAGAATCCATCAGAGTAATTACACTGAAAGGAAAAGTCTGCTAAATCCAACAGCATAATCTATCAACCGCATAGGTAAAGAATATGTATATGTTAAGAATATGTAAAAATGTGTTTCGTTAGCCTATACTCTTACAATGGACGTCTATAGGGCAAGTATACAACAATTATTATAACCCAATATTATTAATTATAACCTAGAATATATTTCTTTAATTAGGCAAAAAATTCATTCATGCCTTTTTCTGATGTTTTTGAAGAGCAATTTTAGGTATAGTGTACAAAAGTGCCCTTTGTGACCATGTTCCTTAGCTTTAGCTTTTCTCAGGAAGATCCTTTTCTCCCTCACGGCTCACTACTTCAGACTAGAGGAGGGCGGTGAGCGTTCCCTCTGCATCACCTTTGCCTTTTTCTTCTTCGTGAAAGCAATGGCTATCCTTATTGTCACAGAGAACTACCTGGAATTTGGCCTCGAGACAGGTATAGTAGTGTCAAGTTGGGTGTTTTGTGTATCGGTTTCTTTTTTTAGAGTATGTAGTAACATTGAATGTGAGACCATTTTGTTCTAAAATTAACACATGATTGTGTAAATGTTTAAAACCGGCAATGAAACTGTACGTTACATTATTTAAAATACTAATAATAATAATAATTTTCTCTTGCATATTTCCATTTCATCACTCACATCATCATACACTAACCAGTCCTGGAATGAAAGAAACTTTCACAAAAACATGGGGAGTTATTGGTTTCTTTTTTTTTTTTTTTTCTTTTTTTTTGGATGTCACTTAACACCAGGAATGTGGACACTTGTAGACAATAAAAGAAAAGCTTTTGGCTTCCCAGTTTACTTAACCAAAGTAAAAAGTGGTTTAACAGTGCATGACAGTCACCATGCTTTTATTTTGTAGACCATTTTAATCTCTTTGATTTGAATCACTGGCATCACTTCATGTCATTCTGGCATTATGATTTAAACTATGCAATAGGCTACACTAAGTTGAGTGTTTTTGTGCTGGTACCTTGGCTGATTTAGGTCTGTCATGGTTTTCGTATTCTTCATATTCTGTGTTGTGGTTAGTTCACAGCAGTGACTGAATTGAACTTTTCCACTATGAGGCAACACTTTTTTTTACCTATATAATGGCAATTTTTTTATCTATATATACCCTAGTTAGATGTATGCATCATTCCATTTGTCAAATTCTCACATTTAATGTCAGCTCGCACATCGATACAAAATTAATGAGGATATTATCATAGGCGATGCATATTACACACCCCTACTATGACTATTTTTTTGTGACATTTATTTATATTTAAGAATTTCTGTCGATATACACTGTTTCTATCCTCGTTTTTCTCCTTTCATAGGCTTTGCTAATTTTTCCGAAAGTGCCGTGCAGTTTTTGGAGAACCAAGGCCTTGAGTCCCAGTGAGTATTATGGCCAGTGCCCCCCCTCCCCCCCCACCCTCTTTGTCAGTACAGAGGGAGTGTGTGTATACAGTATACCATGTCTCTGTGGGTTAGGATTAAACCGTGTATGTGATGGTTTGGGCTTCCCTGCGGTGAACAGGCCTTGCTCTCTTCTTCTGTCTCTACAGGGGCCCTATATCCAAGCTGACCTTTAAGCTGATCCTGGCACTGTTCTGCGCTCTCATTGGAGCTTTTCTCACCTTCCCTGGCCTGCGATTGGCCCAGATGCATCTTGATGCCCTCACGCTAAACGACTGCAAAATCACACAGTAAATGTTTCAAAATAATATACAATTTATTACATCTCATCATCCTTTTATATATGATTTGTCAACCTGAATTTGTATTGAAATATTGAAGCCACTAGCAATATTTCCATGTTAATTCACGTGGAGCATCAGTGTCTGACTATATCCTCGGCAAGTTAGCAGACCAGTATTACCGCAGATGGACCTGTTCTCCATTTTCAGCCAGCGTTGGGCTTTAGGGTAACTGTTTTACAAAAGAAGAGTTAGGCATTACACATCTCACATAGCTAATCCTCTTCTGCTCTCATGACACTATGAGGCTTACAGTTAGACCTCTTTAAGGCCTGGATTACTTCCATGCTTCTTGTGCTGGTGAAATGCTACATTTAAAGCAGTGGTTCTTCGTGATAGTTGATGTTTACTGCTCCATTGATACTCTTGTGTGTTGCCATGTCTAATGGTTTATGTGTCCAACCTTCAGGATTTTGCTGCATATCAACTTCTTGGCCCCCTTAATTATGGTACTGCTATGGGTGAAGCCCATAACAAAGGATTGCATAATAAATCCCACATTTGGGAAAGATGGTGTGCCTTTGTGAGTACCTAATTTTACAATGTGTTTTGTGTTGTTTTTTTGTCAACATTACATTTTGCATTACTAGTTTGTTGAATTGTTCTTGATTAATTAAAAACTTGATTTTGAGTTCATCAAGACCCTTTGTTTACTCAAGGAAATTCACTTTAATGTCAACATGAAATCTATATTGTCCCTGATTAATTTCTTAATACAAATTCCTGGTTTTATTGTGCATGATTCATCAGTACAAATTATTCAGAAGAAAATTCAAGTATTGTTTTTTTTTTAAACAATTTGTTCTGCTTCTGAAATGACTTTGTTCGATGCCATGAAGGGTGGAAATTACGTTGACAAATAGCCCACACACTCTTATGACATTTAGTAACTATTTTACATCTTGCTGAATTTGTATAATCTCATTTGTACGTTTTTGTACTATCTGCTTACGCCCCACTGATGGTTAGGTTGAGGGGTGGACCATCATGCTTTTTTCTAAAAAAAAAAAAAAACCTTCGTTTTCATGCAAATCAAATCGTACGAATTCATACAAAATCTCCAACTCGTAAAATAGTTAAGCTTTCTCATGAGATCAAATAGGCATATAGGTGATATATATTAGGCTGCTGTATGCAGTCTTTCAAAACCTTTCCAATAGTTAACAACACAGCAATTTAATGCCAGATAATGGTAGAGTAATAAAGGATAACAAAAGATTTGGGATGGGGTAAAAAGCATTACTATTGTGATAAGTCGATCTCTTGGGGGTGAAGTTGTCCTTCAGCCTCCTATGGTATTTCAGAAAGGGAATTATCCTTGGGCAATCCACTCAAACTCACATTCAGGCTTTATTCTCATGTGGAATGCCCACTTTTCACAATCCAATCAATCAAGTCCTGCCCTATATTTGTTTTACTCATAAATCATCACATTGCGGCAGTAAAATGGGTTGTGAATGCCATTTCTTTCAGTGAGACCTTTGTTAATTCTTCTCTGCTCAAGTCACATCCTAAGGTTTGGGCAAGATTTACTCATCCTGATTTGGTGTGTCACTCCTCTTCATCTGCTTTCAGAATGTCTGAGAAGACATACGACACGTTGCGTCTGTGGGTGATCCTGCTTCTGTGTGTGCTGAGACTAGCCATGATGCGGTATCATCTCCAGGCCTACCTCAACCTGGCCCAGAAGGGCGTCTTGCAGATGAAGAAGGAAGCAGGGCGCATTAGTACCGTGGACCTTCAAAAGATGGTGCTTATCACTTTTTGTTCTTGTTATGTCGTCTTCTTACTGACATTAAAAGTCGCTGAGATAATAAGCAGTCGTGTAATAATGCTAATAATATGCAATTAAGTTATTGTGATGGAAAGCCATCCTTTTATTTTGCCCGATATCCCATCTATCCCAAGTATCCCATCTTCACTAGGTTGTTCTTGTGATGTTTGATCTGATACTGGTTAATAAATGCACTCAGGGACCCTCTTGTGGCATCCACTCTAGGGGCCTACATTACAGTGTCGACATTCCTCAAAGGTGGAAATATGTCTGTATGAAAAAGGACTGCGTGGCATTGTTGCCCTCAAAGCTCCAAAATGAGGAGGCTATTTGAGTTTAGTGGAGCGCAAGGATCAAAACCCACAGCACTCCACAGCTGGAGCTGAGGAAAAGAGCCCGTTTGATGTTCCAAGCCATAAGTGAGATTCGCAAATGGCTGTAGAGTCGCAGGGGTGTCTGGTCTTACATCTGCTCCAAAATCATATGCTCGCAGCCTCCCTCTGTACTTAAGCTCCCAGTGAGTCTTCAGCGAGTCTGTTTGATGAGCTCCTCTCCAAGCCAAGCTGCTTGTTTTGAATGAAATTTGCCTAAATGTTTTAACTGCAAATTTGTTTTTCCTCACACAGGTCGCCCGAGTCTTTTACTACTTGTGTGTAATAGCACTCCAGTACGTTGCACCTCTGGTGATGCTGTTACACACTACTTTGCTGCTAAAGACATTAGGTGAGGCATTAGGTTATTCTCAACACATTCTCATTTGCCTTGGTGGGGTTTCTTGAATTTTTCATAATCTCGTTTCACCCCCAGGTGGATACTCGTGGGCGATTTACCCTGAAGAGAGTTTGCCGTGTCTATCAAATGAGGACTCGAGCCCCGCTGAGGTGGGGCAAGGCGAGATGCAGGCCTCTCAAACTGTGGCCCAGCTATCGGTCGCTCTCGGGGGATTGAGGACTGTTTTCTCCCCCTTGCTTTTTCGAGGGCTCCTGTCTTTCTTCACATGGTGGACCGCCGCCTGCCTGTTCTCCACCTCTCTTTTCGGCCTCTTCTACCACCAGTATCTGATGGCTGCATAGCATCAGGAAGGGCTTGTTCGACTGAACTGTGCGGCACGACGAGGCCCTGGAACATTCCCCTTTCCTGCAACCATATCAGCCGGGTTCTTCTCTGATGTGCTTCCCCCATGGACACATTGTTTTAGCCTAACAAATTCAAAAAATGACAATAGTAATAATGCAGTCACTGTTATATTCATCGAATGGAGGATGGCATCTGAAGGAGACCTCAAAATAATGCTGATTTTGAAGGGGCTGCAACTTTCTGCCATCTTTGAGCCACCAGAAGGTTGAAAGCAAGGGATCACTCATAGTCTTTGACATTTTATTATTTAGTTGAAAAATATGATAGATGAATTTCATAAGAACAGCGATTTTTAATAGTGTTTTTATGTTTTACTTCTCCGAAGTAGAAACTGGGTTCTGCTGTAGGGGAGGTTTTCATTGCTGATACATGAAGAGGAAACGGAGATTTAGTCGAGCTTGGAGAGTATAGTGAGGGGATTTATCAAGAAGAAAAGTATGTATTAAAGGTGTATTTATTTCAGATGGACTGAAGCCAGCCTTCTCATGAGGAGAGTTTTGTTTGACTGTAGGAGACTGAGAGATAATTTAAGTGTGCATGTGTGAGTGAGAGTGGCGGTTCGTGTGTTAACATCAGTGCCTGCAGGCTCCCAGTGACCCCTGCTGCTGGTGGCCCCTGCTAAATCTAAAAAGGGCATTTTGATCATGTATAAAAGCTAACTAAGAAAAAAAAAAGTCTAAACCCAGTGGCCTCCGCTCTTCTGATACCCTTCCCCGTCATTTAACCGGTCAGATGTTTCACTTTGAATTTCGGGTCCAGTGACATCAAGCACATCCTTTAAGCGTGCTCCATGTTTCTGTATGGAGCCTATTGATTTTCTGTTATGCATCAAATAACAGGATAACAGGATTTCTTTCATGTGAAGGTGCCAAGTACGCTTGTATTCCCCCATGAGTGTGTACAGTTCTTCCTGCTGGAAATCGGAAATCACACATGCAAAGGCAGAACATGTGGCTTGATCACAAAGAAACATGGGGTTTAATGATGTCCACTTTAATATTGTGACATTTTGGCACATATCTGAAGTATTTTTTAAATAAATTTTTAGTTTTTTGTTTGTTAGTCTTTTTTTAGTGTTAACCTACTGTAAAGTCTTACTCTCATCCTCCATTTATGAGTTTTTGGAGGGTACGCAGACAATGAATGTATCGATCCTGGCTGATTTTTGATTGTAGTTATGATGAATTTTATTTTAACAAATCTACCCTCGGGCCCCTAATAAACAGTCAAATATGACATAATCTTGGCTTTTAACTAATATCAGTTAAATTAAAAATATAAATGTTGTATGTTGTGGACTTCCAGTGGCATTTATATTGCAAAGGTGCGTCCGTTATCATCAACAGCACACTTAATATAACATGGCAGTAAAATCCTGAACTCAAATTTTGAGAGCTGTATTTTTTTTTTTTTACAAATGTTTCCTTCCTGTTGTTGATTATCAAGCTGTGAAGATTGATGGATGCAATGGGGGGTTTATTTTAACTGTAAACATTCACAACCTTTGGTAATCATAAGCAGGGCCATTTTAGTCTTACCTCACCTATAGGGTTTTCTCCCCCTTTCCCCCACTATTAAGAATCAAAACAAGTGACCAAAATGTATTAATAATGTTACTAAAAACTTACCCCCCTTTTTAAGATGTTTTCATTAATCATGTCTTTAAACATTTCTAACCCTAATGCCAAATAACAGTATATGAGGTTTAGAAGTGATCCATATATTAAATTAAGACAATTCACCCCCACCCTGGCTCTGTTGGTCTTTAATACATTTTAAGTACTTATCTTTATTTATTACTTTTCACTTTGTTTAATAAATGATTGTCATGAAAACATGATTTAGGCCTACCTTCTTTTTTCCCCTCGATTTTTTGAATTAGCATTAGGATATTCTTGTTCTGATTTTCACACAAACATTAAAAAAAAAATCTAATTTACAAAAATCTCAAATACACAATTTAGTCTTGTTAATCGTCTAATGGCGGAGTTATCGTGAATAAAATGAATGGTGCTCCTTCAAGTGACGCTGGAGCAACGTCGCCCTGAGTGCTATTGTCGATACTAGCCTCCTCTTTTAGTTGCCGCTCTTGGATCAATGAGACAAATTCCAAAACAAACAGCCGAAGAGGCTCTTTTCTTTTCATAAGAAGACTCCATTCACACAAACCATTTATGAGGCCCACCAAACAGTGCTTTTGAGGGTCGTCGTTCCCAGTGCCCGAACGATCGAATCTTCTCGAAAGGTATCTTTTTAATGACCGATCCACTGTCTGTGATAAATAATGAGAGTTTCATTATTGTGTTAGCTCAGTTGAGTGCAGAAAAATAAATAATGAGAACTTGTAATAATGGGTGACCTAACCTTGTTCTTTTTGTCCAGAAATGAATAGACTGAAAGGAAGAACGCTTGAGAAAGATAACGAACCCTGGGCGCTTTGGTTTTCCACAGAGAGCTGTTTTCAAAGACTACTTAATTTCCCATAATGCAAAAACACACTGGAACAGTACGTTAGTTGCAGAACAGACATATTTGTGGATGCATTGTTTTACATGTTTTAAGAAGAGGGACTAGGGGGAGCAACCACATGATCTATCATAGGCTATTTGTTGTTATTTAGAGCTGGAAGACTAGCCTACTTGATTTCCAATAATGCAAACACACACTGGAACAGTAAGTTCACATGCGTGAACACGTTAGCTGCAGAACGTGATGCATTGTTTTACATGTTTTAAGAAGAGGGACGAGGGAATGGGATAGCTACCACATGATATTTGTTGTTGTTATTTATATAGTGGAGTATTTGAGTATGGACGGTATTTGTATAGTGCAATCATGCAATTAAATACACTGCTTAATGACTTGAACTCAGAAGCGCTCACAAGAGGGCATTTGAACAGAAGTGACTGCCCCCTTGTGAAAGCATCTTGTACTGACAGGCTTAACATGAATGAGATCTCTAGAGAGGCTTTATTTTTATTGTGTGCCTTGTCATTAATTTTTAGTTTTAGTTTTAATTTATTACATCTCGTTAAAAATCGTTAATTCTGTCTTGAAGGTATGAGCATCAAAACTGAAAGTGAATGAAAATGGGAGTACAAGAAAAGAGCTGCTGGACTGAACAAAACAATCTTAGAGATATCCAAGGTATTTTTTGAAACTTTAAAGAGTATACATTTTTAATTAAAACCTTGAGAATGTGCAATATTGATTTGCCCTACAAATTCATAAAAGTCAAAGAATAATTTAAGTGTAGGCTATTTTGTTGTAATATACAATAATAATGAAAACATCAGTCACTTTAATATTGCATTCAGGAAAAAAATAAAAAGCAAACATTCTGTTTCATGTACTAAAATAGTACTATAGAAAACATTTTCTATGTCTGTTGATATATTTGAAGAAGAAAAAAAAAAAAACACTACAAAAATGCAAACAGCATTTTTACAAAGTTTCGGTCAAGCGACCCGATCTATAATCCTCTTTAGCCCATAGTTGTCCTTGATGTGTCCCTTGTGCCTCTTGTTTGAACTGTGGCTAGTGGTCCGAGGGCAGCAAAGGTCAGCAGCCAGTCAACCGAAGCCCCCGAGGGACACCAGCATTTAGATTCCAGCATACCAGCACCATCGCTGAAGATACTCTATTTTTTGTTTTTTTCTTCTACTGGAATAGAAACCTACAAATAAAAAGGAAAATGTAATTAGCTGAGGATAAGCGAGCATTATTTCTGTTACACCAATGCAATGAGTGACTGTAATTAAGGAGGTTAATGAGCGAGAAATAATGTGTGAAGAACTGTTATAAACACAGGATATTCTTAGTTGAATGTATTATCAATACAATGTCTCTATGCAGAAAAAGAAAAACTTTACTTTTTTCTTGCTTCGGGAAGTTGCTTCAGACATGAGATTTATCGCCACAATCACAGTCTTGACAACTTTCCTGCCCTTCTCATGTGCTGGTGTTGGTATATGTGTGGCCATAGTGATGATACAGTCGTATTTGTCATTGGGGAATTGTTGCCAGGCAGTGGCTGGAGGCATGTTCTGCCTATAGTATCCCAAAAGGCCATAGGAGCTGACTCCCCATAGGTCACCACTGGAGGTGTGAAACTCATATTGTGTCCGCTGTTTGCTGGCCTGAAAGACAAGAGAAATAAGGGATAGTCTGCAAGTTTGCAATGGACATATTTCAAGTGCGGCAGAGAGGCGATGTGTCGCCATTGTGTAAACGGCCTCTGCTCACTTTGCGAAACCCTGTCCATTTACCAACATATTGCCTCTGTTACCTAGCAACACTTTAATTAAGATGGTATGTGCAAGGTGGGGCTTTCTCTCTAAATGCAGGATTTTTTTCTGTGTCCCAATAAGAATATTAAATAAGGTGTAAATAGGGTGCAGTAGTGATCTATGGACACTGCTAAAGCTTGAAAAACGAAGGACAGGCCAGAGGAAAAATCAAATATTATTTATTATAAGAAAAACTATTAAATAAAGCGGTAGCACTTTACAGTAAGGTCCCATTAATTAACGGTAGTTAATGCATTAACTGACATTAAGTGATTAGGACATGTCTTATTTACATTCAAGTACTCTGCGACTTTAAAATGTATCTATACATCCTAATGATTCAACAAAGCTTTGCCATAGAGGGGGGATAAGGGAGTGCCACTGGAAACGATTTCAATATGGAAAATAAATTGATTTCATAATTGTAATGTCTTTATATCAAAATTATAGTGAGTGTCAGTTTCAACAAATCAAACAAGAATATGTTCCGCCATCGGCACATTCCTGTCCTAAAAAAGGTGATGAATGAGAATTTTAGATCAAGCTCCAGGAATGACAGAAACTCGTTTTAACCAAATGCTTTAGATACCTCATCATCTGCCGGTGGTGTGCGATTCATTTATTTTTCTGTCAGTTTACAGTTTAGGAAAACACACAGAGTAGTTGTAGGTGCTTTATAGGACGGCACAAGCAGATGGTACAAGAACTGTGGATAATATCTGTTCTGCAGTACCACTAAACAAATATTTTCATTATTCAGCAACCATATTCATGGAATAGATTGACATATATAGTTAGTTTAAACAGTCTGTGTGGACAGCAAACCATATAAACTACTCACTCTGATGTGATATGTTTGACCATTTCGGATACAATACACTTGACAGAGACGTTTAACAAACCTCAATTTAACAAACCTCAAAAAAAGCAGCACGTCCTGATATTGCCAAGTTAGAGACGTTCCTGGATCAACATAGTTTATTAATATAGTTAGGACAAAATGCTTACATTTTTGTCCTAGCCGTATCCCTACTCCTAAACCTAACCTTACCTATAAGTTATCCCTAAAGTCAGAGGGAAATTACAGGTGAATAACAGAAGCACCTAACCATGGTTGTGAGCCTGAACTTGACATGTAAACATGTCCCTCAAATCTGATTGGCTGATTAGAATGTTGTTCCAGGATCAACAAAGATGTTGTAATTGGTGAAATCAGGTTCTGCTTCAAAGTATGCAAATCAAAGTTGACAGGGTCTCTGTTAACATAATGATTTTAGGAGTTCTGCCCCAAAATTTGGGCCTTGACATTAAAGCTACAATATGTAATTTTTTTCGCGCTAGAGGTCGCTAACCTCTTACAATAACAAAGGTGTCGGTTGATGACGCATAAGCGGAATTATGGAACTTGTCGTCATGCTGAAGGATCTAATAAAGTTTAGATTTAGGATGAGTGAATAAATTGATGTTTTTAACATGACTGTGGTATGAAGCAGGTCGCGATTGCTAATGAGAGACAGATATCAGCGCCATACGCGAGTCCCGCGGATATAAAGGAATAAGGACATTTCATTCTACCGAACTAACTTACCCGCAAGTGCTGAATTAATACTCACACAGGTCAGTTTATTAGATGAATCAAACTTGTGAGGTAACGCAGCGCTGTTTCACTTGGTCTACACTATCACACTAAACTGCATTTGAGTGTGTTGAAAGTTATAATGTTATTCTATGTGTTAGTTTATCTGTATGAGACTAGCAGTAAGCTAGATCAACATTAGAATAACATACTGATCATATTCTAACATTTCATCATGTTGAGCTATATAACATTAGTTTTATGTACATTTGCTCACCTGTCTAATAAAGTACATGCAAGAGCGGCGTCTCTGCAAGTCGAAGTTAGTCGCGGACGTGGAGCTCTCGGCATCTCGAAAACGCCACGCTGATATTGATCCTCGTTTTAGTTCTCCTTTTGTCCCAAAGTCTGCTTGCCATGGTCCGTAATGTTTGAACGAAATAACAACAGCGTGAGCGTGCCGCTAGACGTAACGTAGTTGTCCACGTCTGTCGCCATGGTTACTATGGCAGTACGAGCGGAAACCAGGGATAACGCGGATATTACGTCATTGACAGGCGACAAGTGTAGAGGGACGAGCCATTATTTAAAATTGGAATTTCTCTGAAATTAAAAATCTTTGGGAACTTTTGGGATATTGTAAGTGAAAAAAATGTAAAAAAAAATGTATGTCCGCAACACTGCTTTAAACTCCCATATTTAATAAAAAGGCATATTTATGTAAGTACACAACTGCAGGAAATATATCACACTGTGAAATTGTTTTTGGGATATTTTATTACATTTGTTACATATTTATTATATTGTAGCTTTAACAATGACCAGGCAAGGAAGCATTTGTGAAGCCGATGTCTGATATGTGATTTTGGATTGGTGGGAAAGGGCACACAGATAGTTGTTGGGATCAGTTCACACTGCCGTCTGTCTGCTTCTCCAGACACACTGCCTATCTTACAATGGTGACAATAATGGCGGCCCATCCTGCCCCGCCACTCCAGACAATAGGCACGGCCCAGGGCCATATGCTGAGCCTCTTGACATGGGTTCGTTTGCAGGATTGTCTGTGGGAAAGCGGGGATGAGGACTACGGCAGACATCGAAGGTCACGGGGTCGAGCTCCTTACAAAACTGTTGAAAAGGGCCGAGGTAATTTTTGGGTGTATGAGTACTGATGTATTTTTAAGCCCTTTTTTCTATGATTGAGATCTTGGTGAGCTGTACCATTATTGAAATCATAAAAATGCATGTTTTGTCCCTGAATAAAATGATATGAAATCCCCATAGAAGCATAGCTGCTGCTAATTACCACCATTACTAGCCATGCTATTTTAAGAAGAATTAATAACCTTCCCCATCATCTTTCAAACAAAAATATGCCATGGCTCAAAATGACTTTCATTATCAAATGCGGTGATTAGCATGTGCGCAATGTAGATTGGATGTACGGCTTTGTTCACACATATACAATTGCACAAAAGATGGACGGCATTAGGCTGCACCTCTTTACCCTTCCCCCACACTTCAGCGTTCCCGCCTCCCTTCTTCTCAATTCTACGCAAATAAACATCTTGCTTCTGTTACCACATTAATTAGAGTGTAGATAACTAGCTGCACCCTCCATTCACACTTTTATTCTCTTTTATTTGCATGACACTGGTTAGTAGCCTGCTCTGCAACAATCTCATGGGCCCCTGATTAAAAAGAGGACCCCTCAGAACACAAATCTCCTGTCCCCTTTTATCCCTGGCCTCATATAACATGGCTCTCTGATCCATGCTGGCACTGCTAACTGTCAAGAGTACCTGTTCTCTTCCTTCTCATCACCTCCATCCAACCCCGTTCTAGTTTGTGCCTCTTCAAGTGAGAGTAATTGTTGCTTTCACCTGAAAGCCAAGCCTTAAAGATTTAACTGTGACGTACAGGTGTCGCCCAGGACAAAAGCAACAAAAGAAAGCAGGTCAATGTTAGCGTGGAACAAGCTAGCGTCTTTTGTGAGGTCACTTTGTCGCTTGAAAATGTCGTCCTGTCATAATCCACTCTGGTTTGAGAGCATTATTCCTGTCAGGAATGGATCACACCCTATCTCTCTCTCTCTCTCTCTCTCTCTCTCTCTCTCTCTCTCTCTCTCTCGCTGAAGGATCCAGACCCAATTGTGATCCCCTTTGCAAGCTCAGCTCAACAGGGTCTCCTCCTGTCTTGCTCTGATTTCAAGGTAAAACGTCTCATTAGCTCTGGCCCTTGAAAGACGCCCGCTCCATCTCATATTCATTTATACATTCCCTTTGAATAGCTGTGAGAGGCAAGAAGAGAGAGAGAGAAAGGAAGGCAGGGGTGAGAGCTGATCCAGCTACCTGAGAGAGAGGGAGGGGAAGGCCTGCTGAGGCCTCTGTAATTTCATGCAATCATTACTGCCTTGTGCCACAGACACATTGGACTGTCATTTATGCCTCACTTGAGGACAAAAGCTCTCTAGAAAAAGGAAAGTAGAAAGTGTCTCCACATTTGTATATTCGCGGTATGCTGGCCAAATAAAAAAAAAAGAGCACTTCTTTTAATGGTTAAATTGTTTAAAATAATGCTAAAAGGGATTAAGGAGAACACTAGGTGCATTTTCAATATTATATGTTGATTATTTAGCGAATTCTGGGTGCATTTAAGACAAAATTTAAGTGAAGATATTGTATTGTTATCATTAGCAGTAGTAATGTTATAGGAATAGCAAGAGGGTATAATTATTTTAAGACATTAGTTTCTGTAAACCTTTCAAAAGCCTTTTCAGATTTTTGAAGTTGACGTTGACTTCCAAAAATTTTTTTTTTTTTAATTAAATGATTAAAATGATTGTGTAAGGTTCAAAAACATGTTTCTGTAAAATATTTTGGCAGAAATCATGCATCCACATCAAAATCTGTTCAGTCGAGCTGCATGAAATTGTCGTCTACCCATCCTCAAAACTCACTAAAATCTCAAATGACTTATTTGTAAAATACCAGGGCTGCTCTTTTCCATACAATGAAAGTGCATATATATATATATGTATATATATATATATATATATATATATATATATATATATATATATATATATATATATATATATATACACACACCATGCTTAACTGTAAGCAGAATGTTCTTTTCAGCATATGCTTCATTCGTCTTCCTCCACACTTTGATGAATAGAAAGTACTGTTCTAAAGAACAGCATTTATTTGAAAAATGTGTAACTTTTTTTTTCTTATGTAACATAATAAATGTAAAAAATGGTAGTATATATTAATTACATATTACTTTTACTCTTATATTGTTTTTGCTATGTTTTACTATAGTTATAGAATCTTGTCTAAAGGATAATATTTAGCCTTAATTTGTGCAGGATTGAACTCTTTAACTGCCAGAATAACTATTGCTATCCTCACAATTTAGAGGTGACAAATTGTCTCTAATTAAAGTCTTCAAGGTCATAAGACTCCATCATAAGAACATTTGTTGACTTTGTTTCTAGCCAGACAAACTTTGACTGAGCTTTGACAAAGAAACAAATATATATGAAGAGTTCAGATACAAAAGCCTCTAAGTGCCATCTGGAATTTTCTTCTAGAATGATCATTTTTATCAAGCTTGTATTTAAATTCAGTAATTTCACTTACAGTAAATGGCTATGAAAATTACCTATTAGTTGCCATTTAAGTGAAATTACTGAACTTAAATATATGAGCTTGATAAAAATGATAATTCTAGAAGAAAATTTCAGATGGCACTTAGAGGCTTTTGCATCTGAATTCTTCATATACTCTATAAAGTCTGGCTGTTACTTATCATCACTTCGTCTGCTGTCTTCTGCTCTTCCCCTGCATTTGCCTCTTGGCTGGTAGAAGAGTTAACATGACAAACTTGGTTGTCTTTGAATACCAGACAAAAGCTGATATTTCCTGATGGAGAGAAAGATTTAGTAACGAAACAAATCAGATATACACTGGAAATGACAGACCCCAGATCAAGACTAAACCTATTCTTACACACCAGACCTGATCAGTGTACTATATATGACAGAGATGTTACCTGTAAGTCAAAGGTAAATCTACAGTAAATGAGGCCTTTAGTGCCCTGTCACTGATTTAGGGATGAGTGAACTCAAAGCAGAAGAAAAGAACTAGAGACCAGAAGCGGAACGCTTTTCACTGCATGTATCACTTCATGCCTTGCGGCACACTGCGGGGGCTGAAACGTTCTGCCCAACTGTAAGCGGCATCTAAGCAAGCAAAAGGTGTACTGCGGATTAGCTGCCCGCGCTGTAGCCGTGGGCAACCTCTGAGATTCACATGTGGCCGCGTTCACGCACGTTTTCCCCACACACGTATCCCAGAAGGGAGTCGCAGTGGATGATCGACTCAGACACACTCTTGGGGAGAGGAGATGTCCTTCAAATGTGGACGCCGTCAGCAGAATCCAGTCCCATTGAATGATTTCTCATAGCTTTGTTCCTATGGAAACTTACAGACACGCTCTCCAAAAAGGCATGTGAACAACTGAACCGACTTTCTTTTGATTAAAGTACAAATACACTGAAAGAGTTTTCACTTTTCTCCTAACTGATACCGATATATTGAATTACCAGTGTTACAATCCCAGATGTGAGGTCTGAGACACAGAAATTCAATATTTTTGCCACCCTTAATTAGCTTCAAATGACAGACGCTGCATTCTCACTGCTCTCTCTCACACACACACACACACACACACGTATATACTCATAAATACTGTGATTCCCCACCGAGTGCCTGAGGAGATGAAAGCCATTGCAGCTGCATCCACCTCAGTGTTCTGCAGTGCCTCTCAGGAGGGGCTCCCAGCGTGACACAAAGCAATAGCACAACCCACACACACACTTACACACAGATTCACCTCATAAACAACATGTAGATAACCCCTCAGGACATCTAAACAAATAAATATATCACAGGTCACCAATTAAATGTATAGCTATCTTTAGAGCTAAATGGATTCAGCACAGAAAGTAACACAAGTTGTAGATCTCTTAGTGCACTCGAGACCACCATTATTTATTTTTATGCTTGTTAACAGGGACTGTTAAAGTTGTGACAGATCTTTTTTAATCAGTTGAGTTGATCAGATGAACAGATGATCAAAAAAGAACAAATTGGAGAAATACTGCATACGGCACTAGAGAGAAGTCTGTAATGTCCACCGAAAGATCCAGGAATGACATTTTGATTAAAAATATGATGGCAATTGAAAAAAAAAAAAAAAAAACATATGCTACATGGACAAATCATTCACAATAAGATCTATGACATGTATTTAGAAAATAGATCAGGTGTTTTTTTATTTCATGATGTTAAAACATAATCACCACTAAATGGCCTATATAATGTGTGAGTGTGTCTATTGCAAATAGCAATGTTAAACTATAGCCTTGCAGCAGCAGATTGTGTTGCTCTTTAAATCACTGTCACTAAAACCATGTTTCTCTCTCTCTCTCTCTCTCTCTCTCTCTCTCTCTCTCTCTCTTTCTCTCTCTCTCTCTCTCTCTCTCTCTCTTTCTCTCGCTATTTATCCCATTGGTCAGAATCCACGTTTAGCTAATAACATTAAAACTTTTGTTTGTGCAACTCTTGTGCCCTTCAGTATTTTGGCTCCATTCATTCTTTCGAACAATCCCTTTAAGCATTGTACCAGCAGGGCCAACAGTGAACGCCCCAGTAATGGTGTGGGAACCTTGGCCGTCTGTATGAATATTTACTCTGTCATCATGGCAGGGTGATGCAGATAAATCTGCCTCCTTTAGCTGCCCATGCAAAGGATGGAATGGGGAAGGGGAGGATGACGTGAGTGAGAAAATGGCTGACAGTGAAGGAATCAATTACTGGACAGAGACGGCTGTGAGATGAGCAAAACAAATGCAGAAGAGTATGAATTTATTCAGGGCAGTTACACATATATTGAAACTTATTTTTCAAATAAGAATCCCATTTTAGCTGAAATGTGATACAAGCAACCAAAATCTTGAGTGCTGAACTGTTTAACTGAGAGAAAAGCAAATAAATAACCAATACACAATATTTAGCTGTTTTGTGTTGCCTTAGATTTACAGGCGAAGTTTCATATTTACTTTGAGTATTATGTTTTAAATTACACTGAAGGGGAAGCTATCTTTGATAGACTAACTTTTAATTATATAGATTTGTTCTTTTACATTCACATTTCATTCTATCGTTCCAGATGTTTCCAGTAGTTTACTGTGTGTGCCTCTCCCCTCATTATTGGTTGTGCACATATGGGCTGGTGCTACCCAACCATGCAGCAATGACATCCCCACAGCATCTCATCTTGCTTCTCCAACAGTTTTACCCTACTTTCCCATCAGGCCATGCTTTTTCTTCCTTCATGTTTTTTTTTCTTTCTCTCTCTCCATCTTCCATACACATGCTCAGTCAAAGAGACTCCCCTCCTCAATGCTCTGATTACAGACCCTGTGCACCGAAAGCCTTAAAAGGGGCAGCAAGCTGGAAAATAACCACATGCTGTCCCGGGCAACTCCACCACTCCCAGTTAAGCAGTTTCCCAGGGAGCCATTCAAAAACTTAAGCAGCAAGACAGGCTCACACCCCAGTTCTGTCATCCACCCAGCACTAACCCTCACTGGGTCAAACACTAGAAGAGCCCGTCTTTGAGGGACAATAGGGAACATGGGAAAAATGTCTGATGACTATCTGGCGGTGACCCTGCGAAGCAGTGAAGTGTCCCAGGAGACCCCCCTCTTAGATGGTCAGCAGAGACTGGATAAACCAAGGTTAAATATTGTATTTAAACATATTGATATTATTAATGAGGGACTACTATTCCATAATTGATCGGGCTTATTAGACGAACTGTTGAATACAAACAAACTATTGTGCTTTGTACAATTATTTCACAAAGTTCATTAAACACATTTCTTGTTTTGAGGCCCTTCACCATCTTATAGATCCAAGTCAGCTTTTATGATGATCATGAATTGTACTGTTTTCCCTGTTAACAGTCCTTGTCATTTAACCTCTGACCTATGGGATGTCAACCATTCTACTTGCCCTGCCCTCCACAGGAACCTGAGTCAATAGATAAGCTGGTAAAATGGCTCATTTTGGGTGAAAAGGGAGGGGCATTGAGAATGAGGGGTTTGACCAGTTCATCATCAACCACTTCAGTGGTCACTACCAATATGACCTTTAACCAGAGATCTTGTCAATGTCACAGACTCCCTTTGGGAAGGATATGACCCACCATATGGATGAACTTGGACAGAAGTGAATGCCACAGAGGAAAACCAATTTTCAGCTCATTGATATTGATACTTTACCAATACCAATCATTATAGCTTTCTTATAGTTGTTATCTTATACAATAACACACCTACCAACCAATATGTAGTCCCAGTTTGATATTATAGGCTACACTACATTTCCAGGGTTACAATATCCTACTCTTGAATTTTATCATTTTTGTAAAAAGAAAAATTTTCAACAGTAAAACTGGTGAAAGGGTTTTTCAATCTATAGTGTCCTCACTCTTCCAAGTGGTGTGACCATCTCATTAGTCAGACATCCCTAGCATGTGCCCACCAGGGTCATGTTGTAAGAACATACACAATTTGTTTGTGGTCAGCTCTCAGAGCAGACAATAGGCCATGTGTTTCTTAAAACCCCATGAGGGCCTTCTATCTAGGAGCTTAAACACAGGCCTGGTCAAAATTGGAAAGGGTCAGAGCCCTTAACAACCAAAACCTATGACCTTTTCCCAAAGGACCTGCCCCGATGTTCAAAGAACAATGTAATTTGATTGAAAGTTGTAAGTTGATTGAAACAGAATATGAAGAAGAAGAATATAATGATTATATTTCTTAATAATACAAGGTATTCAAATATGGAATCAATTATTACCAAACCTTTTAATTTACCCCAGTTTGGCATACAATTATGCAAAGCTTTTTGAGACAGTTTAGATCATTCTCATGAAGGGCAAGCAATACGGTGAGGTACACTATGCATGAAGAGAATAAAGCATGTTAATTAGACATTATTAGAATGCATCTTATTAATGATGACCTAATAAACAAAGTCTGTACATCTCAAAACTCATAAAATATATTCTGCCTAGCTCAAGGATAACAGTAAAACCTGTTGTCTTGTGAAGGTGGGCCACATTAATTTCTGGGCAAGATTTCTGGGATAATGGCTGATGCAGAACTTATGATTATTAAGATGAATTATGGACTATTAAATTACAGTGTGGAATGGTCACAAACATTGTAGAGAGAGAGAGAGATACCTGAATTGTAGCTATGTGTTGGGTGCAGAAAGGACCATCTCAAAGTAAAACATGTTAAAATAGCCTTTGTTCCAGACATGGCACACTTTATCGGCTCTCCAGGTCTACTCCAATATAACAATATTCTCAGTAAGACTGATGGACTTTTGCCCCGACCCGAGATTTTGGGCCTCTCGACTGAATAAGTAGAGCTGCAGGAGCAGTTGACGCTGGCGCCTAGGCCTCTGAATAATCCCGTGCATATCCCCACAGTTTCTTTTCACACTATACCCCAGCTCTTCCCCCTTCCCTGGATTCTTCCCACTGTCCTCCCAACCCTGACTGTGCACCGGCAGGTAAGGACTCCGATCAGCCCGCCACTCACACTCCAGGGTGACGGATTAGAACACGTCCACCCGCCGCCCGCTTTCATCCTTTGCCAGTGCTCGGGTAGGGGGCTCGTCCGGAATAGGAGCGCTTTCTCCTCCGGCCCCTCCCCCCTTCTCGCCTTACCTCGAGGAGGTGGCTTGGGGTGTGGGGCAGGATACAAACCAAGTGGCATGAAAAGGAGGGTAATGGGGGAGGGGCGCAGAGAAAAGCTGGGGAGAAAAAGAACGAACATTGTCCTTTTCAAATGGATGGGAAACGATTCAGTGGGATTTGCTGGCAATTATACGGTGCAGGGCTAATCAATTCAGACTATTCTGGCCGTGGAGTGGACTGATCCGATAGAACAAAAGGTCGGTCAGCAGGAGAGGTACCTGAGAAATGGGTCCGCTCGGTGTAAGTAGCATGGGGCAACACCTCCCCCTCCTGAACAGCACCAGAGCATATGGACTGGCTATGAACTTATTAGCCAGCGGATTAAGGGGTAAAAGCAAGGGCTCGGGGGGGACACCACAAGCCCCTTTCACTTCGGCACTCAGGGGTTTTACCACTAATAAGAAGATGATGATACCATTAAAAAGACTTAAAAATATTCCTGGTGAAAGCACACATACTTCAAGAGGTGTGGTACTTTTTCATGTGCCATCCGTGCTCAACACACAACCCACAAAAACTCTATCTCACTAATAAGAGGGATCAGATTGCCCAGTATATTCATGAGCAGATTCCTCACACAAGGAGCTTCTACTTGGGACTTTGATGTGATGAGGTGGGTGACAGGTGATCATTGGCCCTTTCATGCCTGTCAGCAAGGCTCCATGCCCTCAAAAACCTCTCATCACATACAGACAGTCAGCAACCTGCTTCAATGGGCTTGAGGGACCTAAAGAGGCTCAATCTGGTGCCTACACAAGATGAGGCTCTACCTGGTTACTCTTGGTTCCAGCACAGGGTCAGTATTGTCATCATCTCAGCATGAAGGGGATAAACTATCAGTCCTTTGATAATTCTTACCAGAAACTAAGGACTTTGTACATGGCATTGGAACCACCTGGTGCCGAAGACCAAGCCATGGAGATTGGACATAAAAGGCCAAAAATACACCAACATAGAGGACATCTGGAGGTGGACAAAGCAATGGAAAAAGACACTATTTTTTATGTTCTGTGTGACTCTATCTACACTGTTTTTTCTTCATTCTTTCTCGAATGTCTCTTTCTCTTCACCCTTCTTTAAACGAATATAGCATGTTAGAGTTGTTTAGCCTTATAGTGGGGAATCATACATCATGTTGATGTTTGTTTTTCACTTCACCTGTACCCCCACCTTTTTTTTATTTTTACTATAGAGGTCAACTTCCTTACAGAAGAGAGGTTGCTCTTTAATGAGGAGGGATTTCAGTAGGACTCAGTCATTCTCATCTCCTTGTCAGATGATGCTGGGGTTATCAACTTCAGAGGCCTGCATCTTGACTGGCGTCTCTCGAAACTTCAAGGGGAATCATAGAGTATACCTCTCTCGCTCGTAAACATAAAGACAATGCAGTTTCTCCACTTCCCTTCCCACATAAATGCTGGATGAAAACAGATGATGGTCTAGCTGTCTCAAATCGAAATAAAAGACCTCTGTGTGATCAGTGATGTAATTTCATTGCAACTGTATGCTCATGAGTTCCTGCACATTTTTACCTTTGCAGTCTTTGACTTCAAAAGACTTTTTTTGATAAAAGAGCCATGGGCAGTAGGCCTAGAGAGCACTATATTATGGTATATAGTATGGTTCTATATTAGCATAATTGAAAGCCTTTTGTGACTAAACCTTTGACATATAGCCAATGCATCTATAATGCTTAATGACCAAAAAGATGCTCTGATGGCACAGAGCCACATCCATTAGTCTGGCTATATTAACTGAACTAAATCAAGTTAGATCCAATCCTCTGTCTACAAGTCTTGCAGCTCAACCCTTCAGTAATGACACGGACATACTCTATTTAGCCTATCAAAACCACTGCAGCCATCTCGAGTGCTAATGTACAGTGACCCGTGTCCGGTAAGGTCACGGATGTTTGGGTGTGAACGTGTTCTGACGCGGAGGGTTTGGGAGCCTCTGTAAGAAAAACGTTGTTGACTCCCCAACACGCTCACACCGTGACGGACAAACGGAGAACTTCTGCCTTCCCCCACTTTTTCTTCCTGGCGCTGTCAGCCTGGGTCAGTCGGCTGTCAATGTGGCTATGTTTGTGTGAAGTACCGTGGCATCACGCCTGCCTGTCAGTGTGTGATATCATGCCTGGAGGTGACCACAGGGTTGTGGGTGTGCCAACCTCACCCCTCACCCCACTGGTATAGCAACTGACATTGCCCATCAATTCTTTTCCACGGGTTTGTCAATCAGATCATTAGTATAAAAAAAGGTAAATTACACAAAGCTGCTGTCTATAACTAAATATTAGATTCACTTACATTATGCTGTAAAATATCAGAGAACTGCACATGATAGAGTGCATAATATTGCATTGCATAGTTTTCATTACTACATGTTATTTAAAGGATCATTAATACAAATATTGACAATTATATCATGTACTTACTCTCATGTTGTTCCAAACCAGAATTTATTTTATGTAAAGCACAAGAGGTGCTGTTAAAGATGAATGATCATGATGCTCTTTGCTATAATATGAAAGTGGAGGGGACCAGGGGCTGTCTGCGCCATATCTGAATATGAATGAAATATTTGAATATGCAAATGAGATTTAAGAGCTACGGGGAAAGAAGAATTTCAGAGAATAATGACTCAAATTGTGGTCTCCAACGCACAAAGCTATTGTATGTATGACCTTACAAGACTTACTGTGAATGTTGTTAACACTGGAAGTCACTTGAACAGCATGAGGATGAATCGATGAATTTTCCCTTTTAGGTGCACTATTCATCTAAAATAAATTTGCGTATAGCTTTCGTAAATGTATTTAGCCAGAATTAAGATTAAGGAGAAAAATTACAACTAAAATGGCCAAAAAAGATTTTTGCTATTGTAAGCTATATTATTTATGGGTGTCACAATATAAACATTTTTATGACAACTCATAAATAATATATACATTATATTCACAATATATTGTTATATGTATTGGTTATTAATACATATATTAATCCATGGTTATTAATAAATAAATTCATAACTGAATGGAGCTTGAGTTTACCAATTTTATTTCTATGGAATGTTTCCACTGCTTCACATTAACAGTTCCCCAATTAAAAATGAACATTCAACTGTAAATGTTGAATTCATGTTAAAAAAAAACTCATTAAATAATGTATAAATGCATTGTTGCTTTTTTCATTTTAATTTTCACTCTGGTCACTGAGGTTATACCATGTAATTTGCCATCCACACATAATCTTTTTTAAATATCAGTTAGGATAGTTTGCTATTATTTACTAAAGCCCTTAAGAATCCCAGGTGTTTTTAATGGGGCTACACAATTTTAAATCTGCCACCAAACATACAGTATAATAAAAATACTATATTTACTGATATAAAGAGGTGAAAATCCAAAGGAAAGGTGATCCAGAGGCAAACAGTATGACAGAGTGCTGATCAAAGCTTCAGTGTGTATGTGTATGTGTATAATTGTCATGGATGCAGGATGTCACTCCTAAAGAACAGAGGCATGGCATCTATGTATTATGATGCCATACGCCATACCTTTTCCTTTTCCTCTTTTACACTCAGTCAATTATGGGTTCCCATGTCACTCACCAACACCAAACACTGCGTGAGGATGAGGCCCAAAAAAAAAAAAATAAAATAAAAAAAAACCTTATTTGAAGTTTTACTCATTTAAATGACAAAAAGGAGGCCTGCTATAACACACTGATAATAGAATCAATTTGCACACATTTATTGGCACCAGAAATTAAAAGACAGAAAATGAGAGTCCAAAACAAATTAAACTTATATTCTTGACCAATTAAAAAAAAGAAAAAAAATCAATGTGAACATTTCTGCTTTTTGTGCTGTTTAATGCAACAAATAGAAAAGAAAAAGCAAGCATACAGAGAAACAGACATAAACTAATAAAAAGAGTCTATTTGTTCTAAATTGTAGTATTAATCTGCAAGTAAATTATCACATTAATGCATATAATAGACATCTTTTTCTTTCTGCTTCTCTTTCTCTAACTCTCTCTCTCTCTCTCTCCCATGCTCACTATACACAAGAAACAAAAGCTAATTGAAGCGTACTGTTAAAAGGGTTTGAAATTTTAAGAGGGGCTCATACAGCTTTTGTTGATTTAGGTTTTGCACCATCTATCAATGGGTTCATAGGAAGAGGTTTAATCAGGTAGGAAACCCGGACAGAAAGAGGTGGGACGGGGTATTGTGTTGATGTGAAAGCAGAACCAAAAAGGGGCGTCTTTTCACGTTTCTTTACTTTCACCTGCTGGGATCCATTTGGTCTCTTTCAAGAAGAGAAAGGGGCGAATGCAATGAATAAAGAAAGACAGACGAGTAGCCCATAAAGGCCAATAGCTTAATCAGCAGCCACTTGTAATCACCACCGTTCTAAACTTCCACTGTTAGCTTACAATTTGAGCTCCATTCTCGCTCATGTAGTTTGAAGCACATAATCAAGCCAGAGAAAGCTAAATAAACTCTCTTAGTGTTGCTTTATTTTAGTTTCCAAGATGTTGCAGAGCATGCTATGGAGAACATTTTAGAAATGCCATAAAATCACATCTGGACAATTTTTAAGGGACTTTACCCAGTCAAACAATGAGGTCATTGCGCCATCTTGAGGTGGAAAATTGAAACAATGAAATGTAAAGGTTATATTTTTCTTTTTTTTTTATTCTACTTTATTTAATTTTGCACTCCAATAGTCTTTATTATTATTATTATTATTATAATTATAATTATAATTATAACATTAACAGGCATCTCAAGGGAAAAATAGAATAAGGACGGTGTAACAAATTCAGATTTCCAAGGCAAACAAATCAGCATTGTTATATGAGATTATGAATATTGTACTGTAAGTTATTCAATATAGTCTACTAGGTAAAATATTTTACCACATTACCACAAGGGGGCAATTTGCAATTTGATTATAGTACAGTGTAATTATCATAGTTTTCCAAACCAGAACCTTCTAAAAACTTAAAAATCATCTAGTCATATCAATATTTATAACACCTTAACATACAATTTTGTACGGTTGCTTTTGGCCCACATGTATTCCAGAAACAACTTTCAGCAATTTGTGTAGAAAATTGTATTTTTAAATGGCATATTTTCATCTCTCAGTGTCAGTAAACCCTTCTTGCCCTAGGATGAAAACAATGCCATTTCACATAGTTTGCTTTGAGACACTTTCAACACTCAAGGCTATCAGGAAAATAACATTTTCACATGTCAAAGCCATGCAAATAAAACATTTAATACGCAGTATACCAAACATAAGAAAGACATTTTTTTTTAAACATTCCACGGACAACATACAGACACACACACACACACACACACACACACACGGCTGGGTCAGAAGCCCAGAACATTGTGAAGACAGGTCATACATTACTCAGCCAGGTTTGTACACGCATCTATACCTTGAGAGCGCACTGGCTATTGGAGAGCTCCGGACATGGCACTTTGATAAAAGGGTCATTCTGCAGGCTTTGCGGGGGCTGTGTACTGTGAAGGATTGGATTTTCACATGAATGCTCGCACTCTCAGGCTGCCCGTCCTCTTCCTCGTCCACACAGAGATAGCCTTTGAATGGCAGATTTCAATTTCTGATTGCTGTCTGATTATCTATTCACCTCCAGCTATATTGACAGGGCACACTGCTATTGAGAAGTGTGTCAGAATGAGAGTGGCCAGAATTTAGATTCAGGGGTACAAGGAGTGTCCACTTAGCCTATATATTTTCCTCAGTCACTGCAGTAGTGAGGAAAAATAATTTAACTCAAACCCCTGGTTTCACAGACAAGGCTTAAGACTATAGTCCCAGAATAAAATGCATGTCTTAACTGAAAACAACGTATACTGAAATATCTTGAAATACGCCAGTGTCATTGTTTTGTCTCAAGATTTTTTTCCTAAGGCACGTTTAAAAAAGCTATTTAAATATCCTAATTGAACTAAGGCCTAATCCTGTCTGTGAAAACAGGCCTTAAAATGCTTATAGGATAGTTCATCAAAATGAAAACTTCCAAACCTGTATGACAATCTTTCTTCTGTGCAACACTATATATGAAGAGTTCAGATGCAAAAGCCTCTAAGTGCCATCTGAAATATTCTTCTAGAATGATCATTTTTATCAAGCTCGTATATTTAAGTTCAGTAACTTCACTTAAATGGCAATGAAGATTACCTATTAATTGTCATTTAAGTGAAATTATTGAACTTAAATATACGAGCTTGATAAAAATGATCATTCTAGAAGAAAATTTCAGATGGCACTTAGAGGCTTTTGCATCTGAACTCTTCATACATATATTCTCTACATTATTATTTAACTACAATCTACCTCATTGCGCACCTAAAAAAAAAAAACAATGGATTTACCAATGGACGAATTGTGCTTTTGTGACTATTTAAACTAATTTAGCCAGTTTTGAAACTAAAACTTAAAGTCTGTATTGTAGTGTGGTATTGTACAGCTCAAGTTGCCCTGAATACAAGAGGCAAATAGGATGCAATATTAAGCTGAGGAATCTAGACAGAGCCCAATTAGAGAGAGATGGGGGTGTGTGTGTGTGTGTGTGTGTGTGTGTGTGTGTGTGTGTGTGTAGAGCTGATGGGGGAAGGGTGTCCGATGCCAACCTGAGACATTTTGATCTCCACACTTGGATTCACAGGCATACATTACTCCGCTGGCAGACAAGGCAGACTAATATGCTTCCATACACACACATGCATAAACACACACAATTGGTCATTGCAGGCAACATGATCTGGGTGGCAACACAGTGAACACTATGACGCCATTCTGTCTAGTGCAATCGCCTTTTGAGGACCACAAGCCAATAGCATCCTGCTATCCTATGCGTTTCTCTCAAATGCATTTTTCAGTCATTTCCAAATATTTTGCTTTGTCGATATAACACTTCCAATGGTATGTCTGACATAAATCGTCAACGGTGTTTCATCATGAAATTGTAAGTAAGCTATGAATACATTAGATCTCTTGATCATGGCACAGTGCCAGCCAGTCTGCAAGCAGAATAGAGATTTGATGAGGTCATGTGACTTAGTAGCTGTTTGCTTCATGGAGAGAGCTGCACTTGTCCATATTGTAGCAGCTAATATCACAACAGCCCTCCGCTGGTGTCCATGGCAACGGGCGACAGAAAATGAAAGGAGGAAATTAAATCATGCTGTCATGGGGGTGCATGCATTAATTTTGCATAAAGAGTGGATGATATGTGAAAGGCTGGGCTTGCCTTTGTTCAGTGCCAATGTCTGGTACATATCCAAATATATGACCAAGCCGAAACCAAAACCTTAAAAAAAAAAACATTTGACGTTGGGAAAATGTATTGTTCTTTCACTTTGGAGGAGGAATTTGATGTTGCCGTTCTTGCATATTAATGGTTACTTGATTCTATCTATTTATTTTTCCCTTTTTTGGCAAAAGCAACAAAATATCAAAAAAATATTGCACAATAACTTTGCCCAGTATGAAAAATAAAATATAGATTTCCGTGCCAATATATAGTCTAATTAATGGACAGTATTTGGATATTCTTTACTATTTCAGTAAATTAAAAAAAATAAAAAAAATAATTGGTTTTAAACGTGAATTTATGCATACTGTAAAAAATGGACATTATATATTGACAAAAAATAACAGTGTTTTTAAAGATGAAATTTACCTTTGCCGTCACCTTCTAAATATAAAAAAAAAAACACTGTAAAAAAACACTGTAAAAAAACACTGTAAAAAAAAAAAAAAAGAAAAGATGCTGCCTTAATTTTTTAAGCAGGCAACTTGGATGTTAAAGTCATTTCAACTTAAGTTACATTAAACTGACTTAAAAAAAATTGCTGAATCTTGTATAACTTGTACAAAAGTTGAAAATGGCTTAACTTATATTGATGAGTTAAAGCAATGTAAAACATATATGTTGCCATAACTCATTGCTCATATAATTTTTATTTTTTATTTTTATTTTTTACAGTGGATAACGATACATGATAGAATATGTGATGTCGGCCGATAACCAATATGTGACCCTGGATCACAAACCCAGTCATAAGTCGCACGGGTATATTTGTGGCAATAGCCAACAATACATTGTGGGTCAAAATTATCGATTTTTCTTTTATGCCAAAAATCATTAGGATATTAAGTGAAGATCATGTTCCATGAAGATCTTTTGTAAATTTCCTACCATAAATATATAAAACAATTATTTTTGTGAGTGAATGCAGCACAATCACGAACATAAATGGACAACTTTAAAGGAGATTTTCTCAATGTTCTCCTCAGATTCCAGATTTTCAAATAGTTGCATCTCGGCCAAATATTGTCCTATCCTAACAAACCATACATCAATGGAAATATTATTTATTCAGCTTTTCAGGTGATGTATACATCTGAATTTAAAAAAAAAAATGACCCATGACGTCGTCCAGGGTCACATATGATACTGATATTGTGCATCCCCTTTAAACATCAATACAAGTCTCTTACTTTATGTAGCAACAAATAGGCTAAACGAGACAGAAAAAAATTAATTGTCTATAAAAACAGGAGTTACATTATGCATGTCTAAAGAGAAAAAGTAATATACAACATTTTATAAAGGAGCTCCTATATTGCACTAGGTTGGGTGAGAAGTGCTATTGGGTAAAGATTTACATAACTAAACAAATTTACATAGCCTACAATCTTGAGTTCTGGTTCTCTAGAATCTGTACTGGCTTTGTTATGCTGATAAGTTGAGAAAGGCCACAACGGATCATCTAAACAGATATTCTTGTAACATGCATGAGCCAGAATGTAGTACTTGTAGCCTATAGACAATCATTCTGATGGGTAACGTTGATGGCATTATGCAGATAAACACTAGGGGAGGGGTTTCAAGGGTTCGGTGCTGTCACAATCACAACTGAGCATATTGCAATCTACTATATAGAAATAAGTGGTATAGGGTCAATGACACAATATTGCTCCATCAAGATGATTCGAGTTGATATGTGAAAAAGCACCGACACACACTTTCAATATGTGCATTACACATGCTTCAGCCTGAATACAACATAAAAGTGTATTAAAGCCCTATAGAGCTCAACAAGGAGCCTACTTGCAATAATCTTTGATTTATTTTATTTTTTTGCCCATATTTGGGTGGTGAGGGCACAGTGACAGCCGTTCATCATGTCGACAGTATACAAGACATTTCTCTCTCCACACCATCAATTTGCCATGGCTGGACATTGATTTATTCATAACCATCAGTGTGTCTCATTTGTCGAAATTACGGAGAGGGAATATTGACGGATAAATAAAGATAAGCTGAGGCACTGTGGACAGTGTCAGACGCGTCTGATTTCAGTACAGACTGAAACAACAACACCCAATGACATAAGCTGATAACTAAAGTCATCTGCCAGAATATATTCACAATTTAAGGATAAAAGCTCTGACACCTTACTCATCTCCACCTGCATTAAATACCAATACAGGCAAAATGTCAAACTGAGAAATTCCTTGGCAACCTAAAGCCCGCATTTCTAGGCTGAAGGCAGTGCTGACACCAGAAATCAGATGCTGCATGACAAACAGATCATGCAAATGACCTCTGATGGATTCAGGACTAGTAGGAATCTTACATGTCGGCAGAATTCGACCAGACCACCTGATAATGATTAAAAAAAACTAAACCAAGGTTCTTAGAAGCTGCCATCAAAGACATGTTTATGTATTTGGTATCATCTTTGGTCTAGACAATAGGCTACACTCATGAGCACTTCACCTATACGGCAGAGCTTGGATCTCATCAATAATGCAACGAAACATCATGTTTATGCAATTCACACAACGAAAGAGCACTAGTACATGATAGTGACTGCAGCCACATACTGACAACATCCCTACAAGCATTCAACAGCCTATGCCCACTCAAAAGCATGGGAAAAAATGTTGAGTTATTTAGGTATATATATCGTGCCTCAACTACAGCAGGAGACTAGAGTGTAAAAAGGCAATAAACACTCACCTTTTGATTCAGTTTTGTGCAGGCTCTTATCGGTTCATGGTAGCACAGCACACAGG
This sequence comes from Squalius cephalus, assembly GCF_949319135.1. Lineage (NCBI taxonomy): Eukaryota > Metazoa > Chordata > Actinopteri > Cypriniformes > Leuciscidae > Squalius > Squalius cephalus. Next base: position 21,918,924 of record NC_137126.1, read on the forward strand.
AAAAATAACTGTAGTGCCATGGTGATATGCAAATTATGGATCACGCTGAATACAAGGACATTTATTATTCATAAATTACTCATGTTTATGCAAATTAGGTTACACAGCGCTACTCAAGTAGGAGGTTGGTAATTTATTCTGTCTTGCTTCATAGGCTTCAGTGGCTTTTTTTTTTTTAAAAAGGCTATACTATTTTGTCTGACTGGCTGTTATTTATGTAAAAGAGGGAGAAAAAAGGTGTTACAACATGGTATTTTTATTAACGATTTTATGTAAAAATAAAGAATGTCATTTAACAAGGTACACAAATTCAAGCTAAATCAAAGGACCATGTAATACACATTCATGCTGCAAAATAAAATGAGGATTCAAATTAACACTTAATGGAACCACTTTTCCAATTGGGAAATGTGTTATGGTTATAACAAACACTTGGCGCCCCCATGCGGTCATCTGGGAGAGCGCGTTTGTTTAGCACCTGTCCCGTTGTGGTTGTGGTGATTAGACTAGTCTCTAATAATCAGTTCATAAAATACTTCAATTCAGATACATTTAAACCAGGATTTTAGGATCCCAGGGTCACAGATCTTCTCACAACATTATCAACCTCTTTTTCAAATTGATGAAGAAGTGTAAAGTCGCAGAATCCTCTGTACAGTAAACCGGTTGCCAGTGTTTTCATAGCCTCCTTCATTTGCCACAGGGAAGGTACAGTGACAGAGTGTAAATCGCCGTTGAGCTCAGCTGTGATCACTGTTGGGTCGAGCTTTGGGATGTCCAGATCCGACAGTGATTCGCTTTCATCGTTAGATTGGTTCGTTAGGCTGACTTCAGACACGCTTGGTGTGTTTTCTGAAGGCTGGATTTTTAAAAGGCTGAGCCAATCTCCGTTTGAACGGAAGTTGGGGAAACCCATCATCCTAGCCAACCGAGTCGCTTCTGAACGAATCATTGATTCATTTACTGTGATTCCGTTCTCACGAGAATGATCGATCCATCTACAAAGCGCGCCTTCAAGTTGCCGGATCTTTGTAGATGTAAAATCAATTTTATTATCAGACGTGGGCTCCTTTTTTCGGCTGATCTGGAGCATCCCTCGTATTACTCCCTCCCGGGTTTTAAAGCGCGTGAACCAGTCTGTGTTCGCCCTGAAGTTACGGTAACCCACTGTCCTGGCCAACCGAGCCGCTTTTGAGCGAATCGTTGATTCGTTTACGTTAATGCCGTTCTCACGAGAGTGATCGATCCAGCGCCACAGCGCAGCTTCGATTCGATGCGTCTTTCTGGCCGGGAGGTTTTTCTTGTGCTCTTTCAGCCGCTGCGCCGCCTTATTGCCGGATTTGGGCTCTTCTGGCCCGTCTTTTCCATCAAACATCTCTCGTATTACCCCCTCCCGGTTTTTAAAGCGTGTCAACCACTCTGAGCTCGCCCTGAAATCGCAGAGACCAATTTCTGTAGCCACCTGAGTCGCTTTTTTACGAATGATTGAGTCATTTACTGTAATACCGTTCTTGAGACAAGTATCGACCCACCTCCAGAGTGCCGCTTCTATTTGAGGTGTCTTGCGAGATGGAAAGACAGTCCTAGGAAGTTTAGATTTGGCGGTTTTAATTTCCCTTTTCCGGAGCCAGACACAAAGCAGAGGTCCTGAGATGTTTAGCAGACGCGCAGCAGCGTTCTGGGACATTGGAGGAAGTTGATCGTATTTCTCCAGTAGACTGTTTTTTTCCTGAATCGATCGGCGAACATATTTCCTCGTGGCCATGTTTATGTGCTTTTGAAAAGCGATGGAGATTTGGACTCGCGAGTCGATTCTTTTAAGTTGGATATTTTCAGCGAATTGGTTGAACCGGTTCGGTCAGAATGATTCGTACACAAATCGCACTGAATCGACCCGAGCAGTGACAAACAACAATTTACAAATAAAACTCACTGGTAATGTGTTTATTACATGACTGTATCACTGTTTATCAACACGAATACAGATCATTTAGCGTTCATTGTAATTGTATGTCTCCCAATTCATTCATCATTTCTTAAAACGTACGTCATCGAGAATATTAATATGATTTGAATAACATAAAACCAAATCAAAATAAAACAACAGGATGGCCCGGTTTCACAGACAGGGCTTAGACTAAGCCAGGATTAGACCATAGATCAATTAGGACATTTAAGTAATTTTTATAAACATGCTTAGAAAAAAAACATTACCGATGTGCATCTTAAAACTAAAAAGGCACTGATATATTTTTAAGATCAGTCAGTGCAAGTTTATTTCAGTGGAAACAGCTCAGACTTACATTTTAGTCTAGGACTAGTCTTAAGCCCTGTCTGTGAAACCAGGGGTATGTGTTTTTAAATAACTCTAATCTGTAATTTTGGAGGGCGAGATAAAATAAGGGCATGATGTAAAATAATTGCTGGATTGTTCGTTTGAACCGGTTCTTTGAAACAAACTATTTGAAAGAACCGACTCGATGAAATGAATCAGACTCGTGAGTTAGGAACACAACGTCATCATCCAAAGGCGCCTAAAGAGTGGCGTGACTAACACGCGACGGGTTCTCGCGATGTTTGAAAACACGCATGTCGACTGTTGAAATTTTGGTTGAAACGAAGACCAGTAGCTGAATCTTTTACAACCGTGTGATATTCGTACTGCAATCCTTGATTTAATACACAGGCGGAACATCACCGTGTGCCCAAGAGGGGTGAGATTGAAGCATACTTTTAATGAGATATGAAATCATTGCTTTGTTTAACTGCCTCGGAAAATACAGTACATTAACTTGAATACTAAAAATGTGTATATTTATATGTGCATACTTGTCTATTTGGTGTGTAATCATAGTTGTATTGTTCCATCCACAGCCTAATATTCAACATGTATCACAACAGCTCACAGAAGAAATTCTGGACTTATGATAAAGAGGAAACATTAGATAAATTAAGACTAGAAGCAAATCAGAAGTTCTGCTCAAAAGCCCTATCCAGTGGTAAGGTAAGTCACAATGTGGAGTTCTTGGTATTCTTTTTTGCAAGCAAGACTACAATATCTCTCTCTCTCTCTCTCTCTCTCTCTCTCTCTCTATCTATCACACACAGTCATTTATAGTGTTAACAGCATGCACCTCAATCACATTATATCTTCATCTGTTTTTCAGCCTGGAATAAATGAATCCATGTTGCTTGATGGACAGGAAGAGAAAGTGCTTTTCAGACACTACGAGAAGAGATTGTTAGACTTCTGTGCCATGTTTAAGCCCGTGATGCCTAAATCTGTTGTGGTAATCATTATCAGTTTTATATCAGTTAAAGATGAGATCATCTAGTTCTAGGTCTGGCTTCTTCTTATTTTTTATTACCTCTAAATGTTTTTCAGGGAACAGCTTGTATGTATTTTCGAAGATTCTATTTAAACAACTCTTTAATGGAATATCACCCTCGGACAATAATGTAAGTGTATCGACAGAGTGAAATAAGTTCTAAGATCATGTTTTTTTTTTTTATTTGATAGATTTTGCATTTCTGACCTTCTCAACTTACCTTTGCAGGTTAACATGTACATATCTCTCCTGTAAAGTGGATGAGTTTAATGTGTCGAGCACTCAGTTTGTGGGGAACCTTCAGGACAGCCCAGCGGGACAGGAGAGAGCTCTAGAACAGATTCTGGAGTATGAGCTGCTCCTTATCCAGCAGCTCAATTTTCATCTGGTTGTTCACAATCCGTATCGGCCCTTGGAGGGTTTTCTGATTGACATGAAGGTGAGCTTAAAGCCTGGTTGCAGACAGTCCTACTCCAAACGCACGTCATTGACTTAGGCAATGTTATTATGTTCAATGTTGGGAGTAGCTAACTACAAGTAGCAACTCTACTAATTTAACTACATTTTTCAGTAGCTCGACAGTTTCTCAGTTGCTTTGAAAAAACTGTAGCTTTTCCAGTAGCTAACTAGCCTACTTTTTACAGCAAGTAGCGATGTAGCTCGACCAAAAGCTACATTCCGTTTTGCGTTTTGACAAACCTGCAATGCATTGAGGAAGTATAGTGTCGTCGTATTATTAGATCTCAATCTAAAATTGTGCATTCAGTTATTTGTAATATACAATATTTTTTATAGTGTCTTGTAGTATAGCTAACTAGCTACGTTTTTCAGAAGGGTAGCTTGATTATATCTTAAAGGTTGGGTAGGCAATTTGTTTTATAAACACTTTTTGCTATACCGGTTGAAACTCTTCAAATCCTGATGGCAATCAATAATAGAAGTGGTATAAATATTAAAACATGTACATATATCTTCTGTGGAAGTCTCAGGACCAAAACATTTTCGTCCAATCATTGCATTTGGACCGAATGCAATGATTGGACAAACATTTTGTCAGCCCAACCCTGCTTGTGCAGACATTACACTTAACGTGGTTTTGGAGATACTCTGAAGGGAGAGTAGGATCTCATGTAGGGCTGCAAACACTAATCGATACAATCGATAATAACCAATAATGAACAATAATTTCATTATCAGCACGGAAAACTTCTGCGAGCCGCGTCAAATTACAGCACTGAATAATGCATTATGATGGAAAAAATGACTCTAAAAATAGTTGGGGAAACAGACTGAGCTGTTGCGGGATAGATGCAAGATCCAAGCTGCCCAAAACATGAGAATTCTTTATTTTAAACTTCAAAATAATGCATAAGCGTAATGTTTAACATGGTTTGCCTGTCAGGTGCTTTGACAGATGTGTTTGCTGTTTTAATGTGTGATATGTTTCCTCAGCGCAAAACTTTCATTTTATGGTTATATCCTTAACTGTAAGTGTTAAAAATTCACGCTAGTATTTCCATTTTGCATGAATGCTTGTCCTTACAGTCTGCGTTAAACTTCAGACTTTACTGAATGAGCGGCGGCGCGCGCAAACAGACGGAAGGGGAAGTACTTAGGAAGACAATTAATATTCATCGCAAAAATATAAATTTAGCTGAAATAACTGTTGTTGGACGTTGCAGCTCTAATCTAATGCTTTCAAAGCTAGGTTGCTATTACTAGCCGCTCCAAAATTGCCTACCCTGCCTTTAACTACTTTAAATTTTATGAGTGGCTTGTCAAGCTACAGGTTCAGAGTAGCTTCCCCGACACTTGATTATGTAGGGGTGCTCAAACGGCACCAGTGATCCTGAGATTAGGCACTTCATTTTTAAAAGTTGCTAAATAGATCATTTAAGGGAATTTGAATGCATGGTTTCTGTATTCTCAGACCAGATACCCATTGTTAGAGAACCCAGAGATGCTGAGAAAAAGTGCTGAAGACTTTCTCAACAGAGCAGCAATGACAGACATCGGCCTCCTCTTCTCTCCGTCTCAGATCGCCCTCACAGCCATCCTCAACAGTGCAACACGTGCTGGCCTGAAGATTGAGGCGTAGGTTTCTCCTTCAGCATTCAGAGATTCTAACACTTGAGATGGCAGGATGTTAAAAACATTTTTTATATATATTTTCAGATATTTGACCGAATGCATAGGGCTTAAAGAGGATAAAGAGACCCTCTCTAAGATCTATGAGTCTATGAGACGTAAGTATTTTCCCCCTTTTTTTTACTGTTAAAATTTCACTAGATAAGAGATGCTTAAATTTGAAAACTCTGTAAAATCTTTATAACAGGTCCTTCATAACACATGTTCAGCTGGTAAATCTTATAAATGGTGACCTGTAAATTCGTCAAAAGTTATTTTATGGGAGATTTATCTCCTAAATATCCATTTGGCTGTGAAATGCCATTCTGAAAACGCTATAGACTATAGAGGACCCGTTCAAAGCCTTCCATGCTGTAATCCTATGTAGACTTAATACACACTAGCACTCAAAAAACTACTACTACTTGTATAAAAATATTAAGCAGCAGAACTGTTTTCAACACTGATTAGACATGTTTGTTGAGCTCCAAGTCAGCATATTAGAATGATTTCTGAAGACTGGAGTAATGATGCTGGAAATTCAGCTTTGCCATCACAGGAATAAATAACATTGTAATTGGTGAGCAAGACTTCTTTTTAAAAACATCTTAAAAATCTTACCAACCCCAAACTTTTAAATGGTGGTGTATCATACATCAGATGATTTGATTGTTTTTTGTTGCATTGTGCATAATTGAAACTTTCCTCTTGGACAAACCAGTGACTTTTTGTTTGAAGCTTGTCTTATTTTGTGCCTGGTAAAGGTAATCTTTGGAATATCAATCATTTGTTATTGGTACATTTAAGGATACAGTATAAGTGTAATATTGTGTCTGTTTTCACTATAGGAATAACAAGTCTTATGAAAGCATACGAGCTTCCCAGAGCTGAGGAGGTCGATACCTGCAAACAGAAACTGGAAAGGATTCATGCTGAATTTGCTACAAACTTGTGAGTATTTGTGGGGAAAATAAAATGACAGTACTTAGTTTTAAAGCACACAAAACTAATCATACTAAGAGTTTTATTCAGCCAGGTTAGTCACTTGGTGTTTTGTATCTAAGATGCAAAAGTTGTGTTTTTTTAAGTATAAAATATAAAAATAAAAATACATGAGCTACCTGAAATACAAAAAAAAGAAGGTAAATCTGCGTCATGCTTTTTATAGATTTGCTGGGTCAAAAATGCAGCTAAATGTACTGTAGAGAATCCCCTACATCAACTGTAGATGAAAACAGGAAATGGGTACAAAGTGAGCTGTTTCAAGTCAATGGTAGTGAATATACACCTTATACTAACATAAATGTAACAGGGTATTACCATGATTTTAGCACACAGTACAATGGTTAAACCAGTTTTTTTGGACAAATACCATGGTAATCTTTCATTACAATGGTGTATGTCAAGAGTACCATGGTATTAGCATCAGATCTCACCACTGTACAATGGTACCACCTCAGTACTTTTTTTGTAAGGGTCTCAGTAAGTACAGAACAATGCAACTAGCTGTCCAACAAAAATACATTGTAGAATCATCTAAATTAATTTTTTTGCGGTTTTACATATTTCAGGGAATAATAATACATATCCAGAAACTGCCAAATTAACTCCTCAAGCAAGTCTGATAAACACGAACAGGCTGATATAATAAAATAATAGAGATTGATAGTCAATAGGTCTTTCTTTATGATGTGAAATGAACCAGGAAGTTCATAATCCACTCAGCCCATTCTGGTGAAAAGCTATAAAATTAATTTGAGTTGGAGTTTGTTGCTGTTGCTTCGGTGGAAGAACAGGGGGTAACCAACCTTGTGTAATCTATCCTCCAAAATTGAATCGGTCTCACTGATCTGCTCATGTATCACACAAACACTGGTTTGGAGATAAAAGCCAGGATGCAGCATCTTGTCAAGCGAAGCTGCTCAGAAGGTAAGATAGGAATCAGTTGCTATCTTTAGGATCTAAGCCTACCTGCACCTGAAACCGCAGTCGAAAACAGGAAGAGGTTGTGCGGTACAGTTGAGTGTAGAGACGGTTTTTAAGGCTTGCACCATAAGTGCATCTTGCTTCCCTGATGGTCAAGAGCAATGCAGTGCCGAAGTTCTTGCTTGTTACAGATACCAGTCTAGAACTCACGGCTCCCAGGTCGGTTACACCAGCGGGTGTGAATCAAAGTCGGACAGATCCACGTTGATTTTGCAGGTTGGGTCAACAAGCATTTGCGATTTACTCAATTTTGGTTATCCTCTTGGAGTGTTCATGATTTTCAGTCTTAGAAGACCCTAGGTGTACTTTTCGACGGACATAACCTCTAACCATCTATTTGATGGCTTATCTGTGAATTCAAGTTTTGAATCAGTTGGTTTGAGAGATTGAGATTGGCAGTGTGTTGCCTATCTAGAGTCCGAGCAAAACTTGGTTCGTGCATCCACCTTCTTCCTTTGCATCTGGTGAGAACAAGTCTTGCTTTCTTTGCTACCAATCTTTTCTTTCAGAGGATCTGGATTGTGGTGGCTACAGCCATAAAGGTACATTCAGTTCTGCAAAATAAAGACAAAATTGGGCATGGTGACCTTTCAGGATTATGCAAGTCTTGAGCGATTTATAGTGAGCCATAAGAAATGTCAAGCGCTTTCAGAAGGCCGTGGCATCGTAATGCCTACATGCAATGTATCAGCTTGTTTCTCACCCTGTGTGCGCTTAAGATTTCTTCTTCACAATATTTTGAAATGCCTACCTGGTACTTTTCTGTTGAGGCTATAGTTAAACAGCAAATTGACAGACAAAAAAAAACAAACATCTATGATCTTGATCTATAACTACAGTTATGAGCTACAGTGATGCACTAGTTTGCATGCTTGGATGTGTGTGAGTGATGAGTCGCCAAAGACAGTCACTAAATGAATGCAGTCTTCAGATGATAACAGTGTATGGTTCTGATGCTTTCCTCTGTCCACGGCCTTCAGGAAAAGAAAACATGGATATGAAGATGACGATCACGTTGTGAAAAGGCAGATGGTTGCTGAGGAAGTAAGTTTAGATTGGTTTCTCAAATGCACATCTTCTGGCTGCCACTTGAAGCTTATGGATTTTCTGTTTTGCAGGAATGGACTGATGAGGATTTGGATGCATTGTGATGAAATTCTTTTTAAATCAGCAACATCCTCGACAGTTATTTCATGAACGGGTTGAGTGATTCCATTTGACACTTGTCATGCGGTTCTCAAACTAAATTGTAAATATTTCAGCAAAATGTCATGTCTTTTACATCTCTGAAAATAAATGTATTTTTTTTATTCCCATTAGTTTTTATTCAGAGGGGATGCATTCAATTCACCAAAAGTGACAGTAAATATTTTTATATTGTTACCAGAAAATCTCTCCAAGTGCTGTTTGTCTGAACTTTCTGTTCATCAAATATCGAAAGAAGGTTTCACTGTTTCCACAAACTTATTAAAGGGGTCATCGGATGCCCATTTTCCACAAATTGGTATGATTCTTTAGGGCAGGGATAGGCAACTTCGGTCCTGGAGGGCCACTGTCCTGCAGAGTTTAGCTTCAGCCCTGATTAAAAACTCACCTGCCTGTATCTATCTAGTAATCCTGAAAACATTGATTGCCTTGTTCAGGTGTTTAATTAGGGTTGGAGCTAAACTAAATGGAGCTAAAGACAGTGGCCCTCCAGGACCGGAGTTGCCTATCCCTGCTTTAGGGTGTTCATGTAAAGTTTGTAATACTTTGGTTAAAATTCCTCAATGGTTGTGTAAAACAACACCCTTTTTACCTCCTCAAAAACAGCTTTGCTCACAGTGACCTGTTTCGGTGCATGTCTCTTTAAATGATAATAAGCAACTTCTCACCCCACCCCTCTCTTCTGTGGGGGGTGTCGAATGGCTGAGGGCAGAAATATGCTAATACGGGACAGTCCGTCAGTGGTCGTGGGCGGAGCATGAGTATTATCATAGTGCTCAGTAGGGCTGGACCTGAATATTCGAACATTCGAATATTCGTTCAGTGGGTTGTATTCGATTTGAAAATTTGACATTCGAATATTCGTTTTTTTTTTGTTGATTTTTTTTTGCACACCTGGGATCCCCCGCGAAACGGTTCTCATTCGCCCTTGAATAAGGCCGGCGCCACACTGGCTGCGTGGCGTGTCCGTTTTTCGGGTCCCATGTTAACAGGTTGGAGTTTCGGCTGGAGCCACGCAGAAAACGCCTGCATGCTAGAAATAGAACCGACCCGTTCCAGCAACGGGAGTGTTCTCTGGCTAGAGCGCAGAACAGCGGAGTTTGTATGGACAGAAGTGCATGCCTGAGCTTGTGTTTTGGGTTAAACTGTGTTGCTTTGACATTGTGGAAAATAGAATAATAGAAACAAAATGTATTAGCCTTTTTACCCGTTATTATCAATCTAAATTAATCTCATTTTTTAATTTAACTTAATTTCGTTTTTCTTTATTAAATTTCGTTTTTTCTTTATTTAAATTTCGTTTTTCTTTATTTAAATTTAGTTTTTCTTTATTTAAATCGACCCTTGTGTCAGTAATTTGTTAGTCAGAAAAAAAATATTAGACTACCTTAAAAATATTGCTTAATTTAACAGACCTGTGTGTGTGCATTTTATATCACTAGTGCAGTGTCCGTTCTCGGAGCATATAAGCCCTGCTCGCGTGAGGTGCGCCGCTTCCCGCTCGCGCTGTTCTGTAGTTTACTATAAGTTTATTAATTCTGAATGTCGTCTCGAGTGTCTATCTATATTGCACCAAATGCGACACTGCACTCCCTTGTGAAGTCGATTGGATGAACGGTTCTCGAAATAATCAAAATGCAAACGGACATAAAGACACAGAGATTCCTGCCTTTATTAGAGAAGAATATCAGCCCCCTCTCTCCGAAGCTTCGAATATTCAATGTTCATTACTATCGAAGCTTCGAAGCTCAAAAAATGGTATTCGGACCAGCCCTAGTGCTCAGAAAATCCAAACTGCCTGATTGAGTGTTTAGACTTTTTGAGGATTAAAAAGAGTGAATGGATTTTTTTCATTGTATGGTGGTTGTGTCCACACTTCAAAGACACATTTATATGCAAACCATATAAAAGTGAATTTTGCATCCGATGACCCCTTTAAGCAGCACAACCGTTTTCAACAATAATAAAAAGAAATGTTTCTTGAGCAGCAAAGCAGCTTATTAGAAATTATTTCTGAAGGATAATGTGACACACCGAGGACTTTTCTGAACTGAAAATTCAGTTTTGTCATCACAGGAATAAATTACATTTTAAAATAGAAAATGGTTATAAGAGGTAATACTTAATATTACTCTATTTTGGATCAACTAAATGTAGCCTTGGTTAGCATTAAGGACTTGTTTCAAACATTTTTTTGAATGATAGTGTACTGGTAGTTAAAACACTTAAGATCTGCTTGCAACTATTATTTAGCAGATGTCTTACAGTACACGTATAACAGTGACAGTCTTCTTAAAGAACTGGGGTAAAAGGGGTGTTCTGGGTTCAATTGACATGACACAGATGCTGTCGATAACCATAATAATGGTTCAATCAAGAACTGACAACAGACAAACACTCTAGAATATTTTTTAGAGTACAACAGCTGTCTTATTTTCAAAAGCTGCTTTCATGAGCTGATCTGAGACATAAGCCAGTCAGTACTTTATAAAACATGTTTAATAAGTGCATGCATTCCTGATACAATCTTTCCTATTGTAAATTTTGTAAACATTTTTTTTTTACCTTGAACTTTTCTCCTGAGAACATGTCTGGCTTTGAATTTGTCTCAGGGAAGACTGAACCAATCAAACATAAGTACAATATGGAAAACAAATCATGCTACCTCAAATTATATACTCATGATTCCAGCAAGAGAATTTATTGTTCTGATATAAAATAATCATACTCTCTGAGGATGATAAAAAGAAGAAGAAAAAAAAAAAATCCAGTCTACAGCACAGTTCAAACTAAACGGAACAGGATGAAGGACAAAGAACACTAGTCTGAGCACATTTTGGATATTCATAGCCATGTAAATCAGTAACAAATTACAGTATAAAAATCATTTTAGCTCATAATCCAGTTATAGAGAAGAATCGTTGCAGCCTTGTGTCAGTTCAGTTTCAGATCAAGCAGACGAAGAGATACACTTTGGCAACCTGTATTCAAAAACATTATTCTGTGGACTTATTGGGACATTGGTTGGTCGACCCATCTGTTAGACTGATATGTACCCAGGATACTGCAAGCAGTCAAACCGATTTGGCCGCGTGATTATAATGTCATTGGTGTCGGACTTCAGGAGTCCAGCCGTTTTGTTTTGCAGCTGTAGTTTGCATAGTTCTCGTGGCACAGACAATGAGGCGCAAGGAAAAGGGATGATGGAAGATATGGGGAGGATGGGAGCTGACATGGGGATGAGGGTGGAGCATGCTGGGGTCCCATTGGCTACTCCAGGAAGACGGAGACAAACTGACAGACAAAATGACCGAGGTGGAACTACCTGTTGCTGTTGGACATGGCATAGTGCACCTGTTTCTGCTGGAGGAGCTCAGTGATGGCCAGCAGCTTTTTCAGCACGTGCTGTGAAGAAAAAGAAAAAGACAACGGGCAATGATTGCATTATAATCTTCACCTGCTGGGTTAAAAAGGGCACAGTGAAGACTTGTTTCAACATATCGTGATGCTGACATTCATTTTCACATGCTTTCATTTCATTTCAATATGGATGGTATCCGATGAAAGAATAACATACAATCAATAAATACAGCCAAATCACAGAAACTGAAGAATGCCCGATTTAATATCAGTGTCAGGTAAGAGTAAGATACTTGTCTAGATTTCACTGCTCACGTATGCAAATTTATTATAAACAGCCACTGCTATACACTTGTGAAGTTTATTTACATACGTTTTTTTATAATAAATTATTCAACCCCCATTGCAAATCAGGTTTATTGGCTAAATTTACTAACTTTGAGCTGTTTGCAATGAACCAATCAAACTTCTGCAGTTTCAAAATTATTCAACCCCCTGAATAGAATCCCTCACAACAACACTCATCTGCAAAACAGGTGTCTCAAGCACACCTGATGCAACTAATCAAGGGCTTCATCAGTTGCACCAGGTGTGCTTGAGCTAGAACACATGAAATATCTGAACTGGCTAGGTTTGTTGAGTGTCATGTTTGACTGCATGTTAGAAATAAGTCAAAAGAATGGTCCAAAAAGTTAAGAGAAGATATCATCGCCCTTCACAAACAAGGAACAAGATACAACAAGATGGCAAAGGCTCTAAATGTTCATAGAAGCATAAGCATAGTTCGCAAGTTCAAAGCTAAAGGAACAGTGGTTACACTACCTGGACAGGGCAGAAAAATAAAGCTATCAAATAAAGCAACCAGATTTCTGAGAAAGCAGGTTCAGAAAACCCACCAGTGACTGCAGTCACTTAAAAAGTATTAAAAAGCTTGTGACAAAAACCTTGTTACTCCACAAACTGTCAGTAAAACCTCATAACCGCCTCAATCATGAATAAGTGCCACACGCAGTTTGGACTGACTCTGCTTGTTTGCAATGGCAGGGTAAAAAAACACTATATTTGAAGGCTAATGTTTTATGTATTTGAGGAGCAGAGAAGAGTGTCTTAGGGTGCTTTCACACCCACCTCATTTAGTTAGGTTAAATCGCACTAAAGTTCGTTTTCCCCATTGGTGCGGTTCGTTTGGGCAGGTGTGAATGCAGCAATCGCACTCGGGTGCGCACCAAAAGCGGACCAAACAACCTTGGTACGCTTTCAAACGAACTCTGGAGTGGTTCGTTTGTGGCGAGTAGGGATGGCGAAAACGAAAAAATTTCTTGACCGACCACCGAGCCTCATTAGCCGGTTGAAACCGGTTAACCGATTAGTTTAAAATATGCTACGCTATTTGAAATAATAGTAGAGATTCTCTGATAATAGCCATTTCGAGCCGCGCCTGCAATTTCGCAACTCTGCCGCATCTCTCTGCCACTCTGCCTCCCGCTCACACACTGCCGAAGCGTCGCCCTTCCACTCACGTCACTTTTTTTAAATCCCCTACAGCGCGAAACATGAGTCCCGCAAACGCGGCGGACAAATCGGATGACAAATGGCTCCTTAGTTTCGAAATGGTTTGGGTACAAGGTGATCGCGTTGAAAATAAAGGCGTTTGTCTAGCGTTAGAAGCTCATTTGAAACATTGCCGCGGCTCATTTAAGAAAATGACAGCTCCGAAGAGACGCCGCTTTAGTTTGAGGTAGTTCTAAAAAATAATAAAGATGATGATTCCTGTCGTCTGCCCTGGCTCTAACCTCGAGTGTTTTAGCCTGTAGCCTTTACTTTTCGCAAACCTTGTGAGCGCGCAAACCCAAACGCTGTGACCTCGCGCCAAATGTTTTTATTGGTTTATTAAGTACAAACAGGTGAGTTATGAAAAATTGAGTGTGAGGAATTTGTTCACTTCACACAAAAAGATCTTGGAATGAGATGGCTAACTGTAGTAGCGTTTAGTCCACTGTCTAATAGCCTAATTTAGAGATTAGCCTAACCCTAACCCTTTTTTTTAACCGACTACCGACAACTTTGATCGGTTAACGTTGATACGGTCAACCATCGGTCAAACGGTCATCGGTTAACATCCCTAGTGGCGAGAACGTGAACCGACCTCGAACAGAACCAACTGCCAAAGAACTGCACATTTTTGGACTAAACCAGCTGCCGTAGTCATGAGTCACTGTTAAGCAACATTAATGCACGCCTCCTGCTGAAGTGACTTGAGATGCGCCTTTGCCGCGTGCAGTGCATTAAAACATTATTTTCAAGCCGCATCCTCGCTTCATTCTCCAATGTTATTGTTTGCCTAAAGTGGTGTAGACAAACTATTTAATAAACTATGACCAGCAGGGATACAATCAGCACACGCAGTCGTCTCTCCAAAGTAAAAAGTGTCGTGTTGTCTGCTGGATTTTCCTTCTTTGTTTACTTCCGGGAGTTCTGTTGGAATTTTCCCGCACATTAATTAATCTAAATGCAGTTATGGAAATGCGTTCAAGATGCATCTGGCCATCGAGTGATGTGGATGTTGTCACGTGACTGCATTTTGGTTTGTTTCATCAACTCATCAACTGATTCGGACCAGAGCAATCAGTGTGGTGTGAAAAGGAACCAAAACGCCTGTAAAATGCTACAAAGTATAATTTTTCGCCCTTGGTCCGGACCAAATGAATCGAACTACAGATGTGAAAGCACCCTTAGTCTAGCATTATGTTGTCGAGTCATAGCCAATACTTCCTTAAATAGCCTGTGCGTAGCACTTCATCTTTAATATCATGAGATGTTGGCCAAATGACAGAAAAACCACAGAGTAACCACATAAATTAAACTTCAAAACCTGTAAGTTGACGAAAATAATGCGATGCACTTGCTGCCTCAGATGCAGCCGTTCTAATGACGGACAAAACTTTGAAATTCGCTGGTCAAAAAACTCATAACACCATCTGAGCTTGATTTTTGGTCAAATGTTAAAAATAGTGTCCTACAATATATAAAGCCACAATATATCATAATTAAACGAATACTTGATTCTGATTGGCCAATCAAGACATTCTGTGGTATATGTTTATAAAATGACTGCTAAACTATATATTTGAAGGTTTTCCCTGGTAACCTATTTTCTCCATAGCTGTGCTAGTTTCACGTTTCTCAAAACAGCCTCTTTCATCTCATGAATTAAAATAATTTCACCTACTATTTGACAAGTAGTTGTGTAATAAGCACGATAACAAAAAGTCAGTCTATACGTTCATGTCAGGGTCCCGGCTGACTGCACATTATGTCTTATATATTTCTTACTATCATGCATGATGAGAGAGACGCATACCTGCTGTGCTCCTCTCTCGTTGCTGAGGGTGCGGAGTTCGTCAGAATGAGTAACACAGATCTCATGCAGGGCAGCAAGGTCACGGGACAAATCAGTCCTAAAGTGCTCGGTAGATTCCGGGAGATCAGGAACATTCTGGAGAAACAACACAGAGAGAATGTTATAGGAAAGCTACTTCACACAGAGCTCATAAACAGAGCCGCAGGTAACCCATGCTGCTTTAAAAATGGATACAGGGCAGTTTACCCCCAGCTCATCCAGAAACATGATCATCCTTTGTTTGTTGTTCTTGATGAAAGGATTCACCCCCTCCATGTAGGGCTCCTGCAACACAAACACATCACAACAAACGATGATATGCCACTGCTGTAACATTAGCATTCACAGACTCTTTGATGCCTTTTCAGGGTAACTCATTTTCTAACACAGCGTGAAAATCAAAACACCTTAGCGCCAAATTCCACCAGGTTGGCCAAGTTCTGCACAGACTTTGCTACCAGGGTGAGCGTTCGACCTGCTGTGGAGGATGGAGGGTCTGCAAAAACAAAACATTTTCATCATCGTTAATAATATACTAAACTAGCAGTACTAACAATGTTTACACTATAAACAAAAAAAAACTTTTTTGACAAAAAAAGATGTGCGCTGCATCCCAAATCACATACTGTCTGATTAGGATCTACATTTGAATTAGAACTTCACAACTATATGTTCTATATAATATGAATGTGGGTAGTATGAATTCAATTCGGACATACTGCATCCGCCATGTTGTTACTGTCACGTGACCTACCAGCATCAGTTGCGTCTTTTCACTGCCATTCATAAATCCTATCCTGTGGCATCATGGGATAGTAAAATGTCCAGCGAATGTGCATTTCAGAATCTCACCGGAAGCAGTAGGTCATCCGGGGACTTTCCACCTACTGTTTTTTCGAATAATATGCATTCGGACATACTACTCTTTTGGCGTACTGCTTTTCCCTATATAGTAGGGAACTATTATTACAGTCTTTTTTTTGGTCATGTCACATTAGTTAGGGGTTAGTAATGTAGTGTATTGTTAACCTGTCAACTTCTATATGGCCTATGAAGTGTAATTTTAACTAAAATTGGCATTATATAAAACTATACATACTACCGTTCAAAAGTGCGGTCGATGAGATTTTTTTTGTTTTTGAAAGAAGTGTCTTATGTTGATATATAGAAGGAAAAAAAAACAGTAATATTACAAATTAAGGGAACTTATATATATATATTTTTTTTTAGAATTTTTAGAATTTTTTAATATTCCTGTGAGGAGTAATGTCACATGATCTTTTCAGAAATCATTCTAACTGTGCGTTCACACCGCCGCCGGTGAGAGCGTCAAAGTGGCCGGAAGTCATTCATTTTCAATGTGAGCCAGCGGCGAGGGCGGCGGGACGGCGAGAGCGGTGAGAAGAGTTGAAGTCAGGTCAACTTTATGGTAATGAGCTATGACGCGGTTCGGCGGCAACCAATCGGAATGTACAAGTCCTCCGCTAGAGAGGATTCCAGAGAACGCAGTCATGTAAACTTTGGTTCAGACCACATTAGTAGTTAATTTGATAAGAAGGGGCACAACACTATTTCTTACTTTCACATTTAAAAGATTCCATGAGGTTAACTTATACCCTACTTGGTCAGTCTGCAAAAATAACGATCAACATGCTTGTTTGCTTTAAATAAAGTTTTAAAAAGACCAAGCATTCCATCTACGTCAGAGCATCCACAAATCTTTCTACGGCGTCGTTGGCAAGGCGGCGAGAGCGGTGTGAACACACAATAATATGCTGATTTGCTGCTCAATAATAGATGAATAAAAAGTTCAAAAGAACAGCATTTATTTGAAATAATTGAATAGAAATGTAACAATTTTAACAGTATAAGTGACACTAATGTATTTCAAAAGCAAAAAATAAATAAAAATACTGACCCCAAACTTTTGTTCCAAAAGTTTTGAACCAAATGTTCCCAAAATGTATTAACATTTATTCATGTAAACACTTCTAAACAACTTCATACAACAGTGATATTGAACAGCTGCACTTCATGTGACGTTGCTTGAATGCAGCCTGTAGGTGGCAGCCTTGAGCTCCCATTAGGTCATGAGACATAAATCCTATCCTTCATATTCTGAAATAAGCTTATAATTAGTATGCTCAAGAAATAGGTTATTTTTAGAAGTCAACTAAACCAACTATATTGTTTCTAGATTGTTATTTGGCTTTATCTTTGAAAAGCAATACATTGCAGTATTAATTTAGCCTCGTCAAATTTTACCCAACAGTATATGTAGTTTTCATTCAAACTGCATTACAATTTGAAAAATACATCACAAATCATTACATTTTTATTAGGAAGAATTTTAAAACCCTTTGTTAACAAATCACATTTTTTGATGTGCCAATGTCCACTTTCATATAAAAATATGAAATAGCCTGTCGACTGTCACTATGACATGTTTATGAGTTTACACATTTGGACCGTTAAGTGCTCTTCTATCAGACTGAAGTTCTAACAGGTGCAGAATGAAATATCTGAGTGGGTACTTGACCTAAATGTGTTGCAGCTGGAAAATGGAGCTTGTGATGCAAGCTGTGCACTCACCAGCGATGATGTTGAACATTCTGGGGTTGAGAATGGCAGGACAGATGAGCCTCAGGAAGACGAAACCACTGGGGGACAGAGACAAACACATTTTGGCACATTTTGAAAGATGTTCCTCTGTAAACATGCCCAAATGTAGCTTAAATGTAGCTTGCTACCTCACGACTCGGGTCCTCATTGTAGTGTTGGTAGGCCATTTCTGCTGCACAGACTTCTGAAGACAGCCATAAATGTACCTCAGGGTCCTTGGACAGGGAGGAAAGAGACAAACTATTAAAACTAGGACTGCAAAAACAGCACAGTACCGTAAAGAATAAATGTTAAAAAAATATCAATGTAGCACTACATGGGCAGGATGATAATATAGTAGGGATGCACTGATATAAAAACTTTGGCCAATATAATGTTATAGTTATTTTTTAGCTGATAGTTATTTTCATGTTATGGCTGATGTATATATGATTTTTAGACAAAATATGTGTGTAGATAAATTGCATTACAATTTATTTAAAAATACATTAAAATGGTTAATTTTTTTATAATCTTTTATGACAGTTTTGTTAGGAATATTTTTTGTTGCAGTTAAATGTTGCAAATGTTGTTATATTTTACAATATAACTGTTTTACAGTATTTTTGAAGCCTAAAACTTTTCAAAACATAAAAAAAAAAAAAAAAAAAAAAATCAGACTTCAACACCTTTCGGGTCATCCATAACGAAATTGCTGTTCAAGAAATAATGCTCTTAAAAAGTTAAATCTTTGTAATATTTACATATTTAAATATAATATTTAAATATTCACGAGGTAATGCAACGCTGTTTGCTAACAGCCACAACAGAAACCGAAAAAAAAAAAAAAAGCGTAAGAAGGGACGATCTACGCACCAACCCAAAACAAGAGTTCAGATGACACGTAAGAGCTTGCCTATATTCGGAGTTTCAATTCATTTTTGAAAAAGACTACAAGAGTGAAAGTTTTACTTTTCATTATTCTATTTATTTTGTACTTTTATAACACAAGTGAGGCTTTTCAGTTTTATAGCTGATTGTGAACTCGTATCGAACCGTGACCCCAAAACCGAAGTACGTACCGAACCGTGGCTTCTGTGTACCGTTACACCCCTAATATATAAATATTAAATATTGGTCGATAACTGTTGATGATAAAGATACATTTTTGCATCCCTACAGTATATACACAGTGTTGTACTGAAACTAGCAATGCCAAGGCAGTATATGGATAATCAGTATAGATACAAGGCAGTAATGCTGATAGGACACTATATGGTGGTGTGCTATCATGCTTACGGGGGCAAGATCTCAGCAGCCATAAATATCTTCTCCACCAGCTCTGACAGGATGTTGAGTAAATGAGCTAGATTCAGATTAACATCCTCATTCTTCTCCAGTTTAGATGGGTTCAGCTACAGAGAGAGATCAGAAAACACTCCACATGAGGGAAAAGGATTCTGACTGTTAGTTCAGTTTATTCACTATCCAACAGAAACC
Source organism: Squalius cephalus (assembly GCF_949319135.1). Classification (NCBI taxonomy): domain Eukaryota; kingdom Metazoa; phylum Chordata; class Actinopteri; order Cypriniformes; family Leuciscidae; genus Squalius; species Squalius cephalus. The sequence continues at coordinate 21,938,433 of NC_137126.1, forward strand.
TGACAAAAGCCAATTTGCTCAAGGCAGGAGCTTTGGAGAGAACCTCATGTTGGCTCAGACATACTAAACACAAAGCATCAGGACAGGGAGAACAGAACGTTCACAGATCTGAGGCACAATGGAGTATGATGTTAACAGTGAGACTTTTTTTCTGCTGAATGTTCTGTTTAGTTCCATTACCTCACAGGACTGCTTGCTCTCCATGATCTTCAGTATGGAGTCTTTGAGTGCGTGGTGGACGAAAGGTGTGGCGGTGGCCTTCATGTACTGTTCCATCAAAGTACTGGCCAGAGTAGTGGCACGGAACAGCGTCGTGGCTTCATCTGCAACGCCAAAACGAAAAAAATGTCTGCCCCAATGTCTGAAATACTGCATCCTTTTCTATACCTTACACTAAACAGTTTAAATATTTTACAATTCAGAGGAAATTGTAATAAGATAATATGATAATACTCAATTATAATTATACTAATGTTAAAAAGTTTGTGGCTGGTAAGATTTTGTAAATGACTTTGTAATAATATTTTCTGTTTTGGCTGTATTTTTGATCAAATAAATGCAGCCTTATGAAAAGACTTCTTTCAATGCAAAATTACTGTTTTAATATATATTTTAAGATGTAATTAATTCATTTTGTTTCCATGAGAGAGAAAGCATGCCAATATGCTGATTTGGTGAAAATGTATTTACTGTCATCATTGATCACTTTAATGCATCATTCATTCATTCATTCGTAAGTAAGTAAGTAAGTAAGTAAGTAAGTAAGTAAGTAAGTAAGTAAGTAAAGTAAAGTAAAGTAATTAAGTAAAGTTAAGTAAGTAAGTAAAGTAAAGTAAAGTTAAGTAAGTAAGTAAGTAAGTAAGTAAGTAAGTAAAGTAAGTAAAGTAAGTAAGTAAAGTAAAGTAAAGTAAAGTAAAGTAAGTAAGTAAGTAAAGTTAAGTAAGTAAGTAAGTAAAGTAAAGTAAAGTAAAGTAAGTAAGTAAGTAAAGTAAAGTAAAGTAAGTAAGTAAGTAAGTAAAGTAAAGTCAAGTAAGTAAGTAAGTAAGTAAAGTAAAGTCAAGTAAGTAAGTAAGTAAAGTAAAGTAAGTTAAGTAAGTAAAGTAAAGTCAAGTAAGTAAGTAAGTAAAGTAAAGTCAAGTAAGTAAGTAAGTAAGTAAAGTTAAGTAAGTAAGTAAGTAAAGTAAGTAAGTAAGTAAAGTAAAGTAAGTAAGTAAGTAAGTAAAGTAAAGTAAGTAAGTAAGTAAAGTAAGTAAGTAAAGTAAGTAAGTAAGTAGTAAAGTAAGTAAGTAAGTAAAGTAAGTAAAGTAAAGTTAAGTAAGTAAGTAAAGTAAAGTAAAGTAAAGTTAAGTAAGTAAGTAAGTAAAGTTAAATAAGTAAGTAAAGTAAAGTAAGAAAGTAAAGTAAGTAAGTAAAGTTAAGTAAAGTAAAGTTAAGTAAGTAAGTAAGTAAAGTCAAGTCAAGTCAAGTCAGTAAGTAAGTAAAGTTAAATAAGTAAGTAAAGTAAAGTAAGAAAGTAAAGTAAGTAAGTAAAGTTAAGTAAGTAAGTAAAGTTAAGTAAGTAAGTAAGAAAGTTAAGTAAGTAAGTAAGTAAAGTTAAGTAAGTAAGTAAGTAAGTAAGTAAGTAAATAAATAAATATATATATATATAATGTATATATATGAAAAACTTTATTAATCCCGATAGGGAAACTGGTTTGCCACCAACTTAGACCATACAGCCAACAAACACAATACACAACTAACAGACAGATAAATAATTCTGCATTAAGAGACTATTAAAACCTGATTAAGAACCAGTGAGACATGATTAAAAAAAAAAAAAAAAGATTCAGTTTCACAATTCAAAAGTACAGAATGCAAAAAACTGTAAAAAATTATATTTAACAATTAACAGTGTTCGTTGAAATATCTGACCGCTGCAGGAACAAAAGATGTAATTCGCACACTAGAGCACCGAGGCATTACCAATCGCTCACTGAAATAGCTTCAGAGTCCTTTAAAAAAAAATTGTGAAGTAGATGGCCTTCAAAAAGCAAGACAATTTTTAGTTTCGCCCTAATCCTCTTCTCCACAGTAACCTCAAATAAGTCTGGGGTAAGACCAATAACAGAACCAGCTCTTTTGATCAGCTTATTTATCCTATTTTTGTCCTCAACAGATATGCTGCCCCCCCCTGCAAAGTGCAGCATAAAAAAGAGCACTAGCTAAGATCCCTTGATAAAAAAACATCTAAAAGCTTTGTGCTGATGTTGAATGATCTGATGATTAAAGAGATAGTTCACCTGAATGAATTTCTTTCTTCTTTTGAAGAATGTCGGTAACCAAACAGTTGATGGACCCCATTGACTTCCATAGTATTTTTTTTTTCTCCATTCTAGGGAATTCGATGGGGCCCATCAACTGTTTGGTTACCCATATTCTTCAAAATATCTTCTTTTGTGTTCAACAGAAGAAAGAAATTCATACAGGTTTGGAACAAGGGTGTGTGAATGATGACAAAATGTTCACTTTTGGGTGAACTATCCCTTTTAATTAACTCAACTTGGTATTTGGATTCATCCATGTTCTTTCTGCGATTTAAGTCTTAGCAATTCATTTCAATGGTTAATCGTTTATTTCACATCCATACTACACTGTCCAATCCACTCAGAATTAGAGATGTCAAGATGGATTCATTAGATGGATTTTTTTAAGAATACTACTTATAAGTCTTAGCTTATAAATATTAACTAGGTCAGTTGTTGCTTCATAACCTTCCTGCAGGTCAAGTCACAATCTAATATTCCTAAGGGAAACTTTCACCATGGCTGAGTTTGTAAATTCACCCACAAACCAAATTGAGTCGATAATACCAATAGTGGTTTCGTGAGAGCTCTTCTCAGAACACACTGTACATTTTTAAGACGTGTTTGATTGCTCAGTTTAAATGAACAATTGTCCATTGCTTGAAAAGAAGAACTGTGTAAAACGCACAAGCAAAACTGAAGCTTTGTTCTATAACTAAAACATGATGAACAAGCCTGAGGGAAGCTGCCCAGCCTCGATGCAGCTGTGACATCTGTTTGCGGTTGAATACTGAACTTTGAATAATACAAAGAGAGAGCCCTACCCTCCATATTAATTTCTCTGTCATTCAACGTCCTCAGTAAGGGAGCTTCGGCCCGCTCGTGTCGTAAGATCCGGAGCAGGATGCTGGCCAGCAGGGTGCGGTCCTGCCCACAAACGTGAGCCAACGCATAGATCACATGATAGTCTTTCTGCAGGATGAGCTGGGGATGGACAGCGGGAGCATGTCAGCAAAAGATGCTTTATTCAAAAACTATGTTCTAAGAAAATGTTTCTAACATTCACGATAAGTCCTGAAAACATTATTTCTGAAGGTTCAAAACAATTTGAAAACACTTTTTTTTTTTCTTGGTTAAGCGAATATAAAGGTAACATTCAATTTCATCTTTTTGCAAACATTATGGGAAGGTTAATTTTGAATGTTCTTTGGACATTCTGAACGAAGATCCAACTAAAACATTTTTGGGGAAAAAACATGAATAATGTATAAATAATACTAACATTTTGTGAACATTAGTAAAGACCAGGTAACTTTAAACAAACATCCTATTAACGTTATTGGAAGAATCTTTGTTTATAACTTTAGAACGGAAGCCAAAGCTCTGAGAATGTTCCCTGTTAGCTGGGAATCTAGCAAAGTTTCATTTTTAAAAAAATGTTAAATTGCTTTAATTCTTTTTGTAACCAGCATGGGGTGCGTTTCCCGAAAGCATCTTTAGCAAACTATATGGCTGCAAGTTCCGACATTATCAGCATAGTTCAACGAGTCTGTGTTTCCCGAAACCCTAGTTCCAACGAACATTCGCAAACAGCATCGCAAAGTTGTGTGGTCTGAACGACGGCTCTCGACCTGTGGTTACAAGCATAGTTTCTTGTTTTCATGACAGGTTGACTTAATAAATTCCTATCTTGAGCAAAATAAGCAAGCTAGCATTCAGTACAATCTGTATCTTTTATTTGGAATATGAATATGTATGAGAAATAGTCCTCAGATACAATGTCCATAATTTATAGCAAAACATCTAGCATTAATTTGATGACAAACAGATTCATTAAAATAAGAAGAACCACCAACGTGGTTAAACAAACACTTTGCGACAATATGGTTTCGGGAAACAGTCGTGACTAGCTAGATGATTTCTTTAACGATGCATCGTACTATGGGAGTTAAAGGTTGTATCAGTGATTTCAGGCCCAAAAAAAAATTTTATCGCATTCATCTAATCTTTCCTAACGATCCGCTAGCTGCCCGCCCCATAAGCATGCCATCAAAAAAACGCGTCTCTGTAGGCAGCCTAGGCTCTGAGATCTGCACACAAAAACAATTGGTTTCACCAACCACTCAAAACCAAAACAAATAGTGTTCCGACCAATCACAGACAGGGGGAGGGAGTTGTGAGGTTTTGAGCCAGCTTCTTCTTCAGCTCCGACTTCGAGTGCAGCCGTGCACGAGCTCGAAACCTCACAACACCCTCCCCCTGTCTGTGATTGGTTGGAACACTATTTGTTTTGGTTTTGAGTGGTTGGTGAAACCAATTGTTTTTGTGTGCAGATCTCAGAGCCTAGGCTGCCTACAGAGACGCGTTTTTTTGACGGCATGCTTATGGGGCGGGCAGCTAGCGGATCGTTAGGAAAGATTAGATGAATGTGATCATTTTTTTGGGGGCCTGAAATCACTGATACAACCTTTAAGCAGCGAGTTGCATCGTTTTACGGAAACGCACCCCTGTATGGTTAACTACAAAGCCACATCCCCATCTGTGTGTAAATAATTACCATGTGCACACTCACTTCTTTGAATTCACTGTACTCTTCCTCAGGCATGATCTTCTCCATGGAGAATCGCACTCTTACGCGGAGTGAGCCTGGTTCGATTCCCTTCAGCGGCACATAGGAGCTCAGAGGAAACCACTCATCGATCATTTGCCCCCTCTGCAGCTTGCTCAGCTGGCAACGCATGAACACTGAACACATACAGAAGAGAAACAAATTAGAGAAGAGCAGTAGTCGTGCTTTGCTCTACAAAGTGCCAGCAGAGGGCGCACTTGTGCAAGGAAAAAAGAACGGAGGGATTAAAGGAATGTTCAGCAAAAACTAAGCTCTATGTATGGAGCATCTGTGACATGCTGACAATTACCACAGATAATATCTGATAATAGCAGATCAAGGTTACAATTAATATGCACAGCACCAGACAATAAACATCAAAATTATATTCAATACACTACCACTGATTTTTTTTTTAAAGAAATTAATATTTCTATTCAGCCAGGATGCATATCTATTTCAGATTTCTATTTCAAATAAATAGGTTTCTTTTGAACTTTCTATTAATCAAATAATCACAAAAAAACAACGTACCAGTTTTCACAAAAATATTAGCACAGCTGTTTTCAACATTAATAATAATAATAAATGTTTCTTGAGCACCAAATCAGCATATTACAATGATTTCTGAAGGATCATGTGACACTGAAGACTGAAGTAATTATGCTGAAAATACATCTTTAGGAATAAATGACCTTTTAAAATATATTAAAATTGAAATCAGCTATTTTATATTGTTATAAAATTTTACAATATTACTGTTTTTACTGTATTTTTGATCAAATAAATGCAGCCTTTGTGAGCATAAGAGACCCCAAACTTTTGAACGGTAATGTACTGTGTATATAAGGATACCAGAAAGTCCACTAACAGGAATGATGTCATTAAGACATAACAAAAAGTGTATCTAACTGTACAGCTTAAATAATACACTTACATTTAATTATTAGTGATTTAACAAAAATATAAGTTTTAGATTTGTGCTTTTAAACCCTCAGTATTGTAAATGCATTACTATAACAGCAAGAACCGAAATAAAAAGAGTTTTCTGTGGTAACTGACATTATGCCACAAATGCTGTCGACAGAGCTTCCGGAATATTCCTTTGACAGCTCATGGTCCATTAATGTCTTGCTGCCTAATTTTAAATATGATTATTAAGAAGTACATTTTATTTTTTAGTGCTTAACACCAAGACTGCCTCAATATAGACACTGTAGCTTTTTCTATTTGCTTCAGTCAGACAATCAGTCTTATATCATTCAGCTCATTTTATTTGTCTAACCAATCATATTTTTATCCACACTTGATACTTGCAGAGTGTTAATTTTGGACCAACTGTGAGGTATTATCAAAAATAATCATCACAATAATTGTAAGGGAAAGAACAGATAATGATACTCACAGATGTCACTTTCTTTGCTCTTCTTGGTCTTGTTGCTTAAGCTTATTTCGAATCTGTTGATGTCGCTTGACAGGTCACTGCAAGAAAGAAATAGAAATTAGAAACTTAAAGGAGAACTCCGGTCAATTTTAACATTGAGCTCATTTTTTTGTACATTTGGAGTGCTGTCAATACAGAGAACAACGACAAAAATCGGTGTTACCTACCTCTTAACATCCTTGATGTGTCATTACAAGTGCACAGAAAATGTGAGTGATTCCTTCTGAGTGAACACGAGTGAGTCTGACTGCAGTAGATGTGAAAGAAATGTATAAAAATGATGTTATTTAAGCCAGCGCAAATACCTGTATTTACATCCTGTTTTTCGGTTGAAGTCCAAAGTAGTCGATTGCAGAGTTCACACGCATAGGTTTAATACCTATGATCACGCGCGTGAACTCGGCAATCGACTACTTTGGACTTCAACCGAAAAACAGGATGTAAACAAAGGTATTTGCGCTGGCTTAAATAACATAATTTTTATACATTTCTTTCACATCTACTGCAGTCAGACTCACTCGTGTTCACTCAGAAGGAATCACTCACATTTTCTGTGCACTTGTAATGACACATCAAGGATGTTAAGAGGCTAAAAGCAGGTTTAGTACTTGCCCCATTGAAGTCAACAGGGTGCAAATTTTAAAAATAGAATAACTCGGTGTAGGCAACACCGATTTTTGTCGTTGTTCTCTGTATTGACAGCACTCCAAATGTACAAAAAAATGAGCTCAATGTTAAAATTGACCGGAGTTCTCCTTTAACCGAGCAACACTTTTTTAAGCTCTAAATGAGTCGAGAGTCACAATGAACTCACTCAAAGATGAACTCTTCAGTGAACACAGGGTTCTGTCCCTCTCTAGGGTGAGTCTTCGCCACCTGCACACTGTTCAGAGAGATGTTGCAGTAGGGGTTGGTGAAATGTTTGATGGGAAGTTTGTGGGCTTCCTCCACATACAGGACTAAACTGCTAACCTAAGGTGAGAGAATGACACGCAAACGTTAGATTTTTCCCTGCTCTGTAATGAATAAGTGATGAGATGTCAGACTTTGTCCAAAAATATGCCTGTGGTAATGAAGATGACGATGTTCTTTTTAGATTTAGCCCAAATGGCTCGACTGGGATCAGGTGCTCTGAAAGGGGTTTTCATCCCCCTGCTCACCGGCATCCAGACGGTTCAGCTGTGGCCCCTTCTGACAGCACATTCAGAGCCATCTGAACACCCGACTTCATGATTAAGGGAAAGACAGCCACAGCCACATGAAAACAGTGAGATTTCACACACAATGACTGCTCTCTCTTACCTGACGCAAACGCTTGTTGAATGTGGTCTGTAAGGGTTTCCTAAGATTATTGCAGAACGTCTGTAGGCATTTCAGCCAGTCCTGTGAGACAGACAGAGAGAATGTTTTTAATATATTTAATTATAAGAAGATGCAATAAGATTATCAAGCAAAGATGCATTTAATTGATCAAAAGTGACTAAGACTTTTACTGTTACCAAAAAACAAAAAAACATTTCAAATGAATGCTGTTCTTTTGAACTTTCTATTCATCAAAGACTGATGGAAAAAAAATAAAAAATCACGGTTTCCAAAAATGTTTTTGAGTTTTTAACATTCATCATATTAGAATGATTTCTGAAGGATCATGTGACACTGAAGACTGGAGTAATGATGCTGAAAATTCAGCTTTGACATCACAGGAATAAAATACATTTTATAATATATTCAAACTTACTTTAAATAACTACTAGAGTTTTAAACTCTACAACCACCAAACTCGGCTCAGACCTTCAGACTGTTCTGACATAGTGTGCTATATCTTTTCTAACTGATCTGACTTATGGTGTTCCAAAAAATGAAGATTAAAAATCATAAAAATCCCATAGACTTACATTGACGATATGTTCAAACTAAGCCTAACATCAAACTTCACCAATTTAAATTCCCAGAAGCACTTTAAACTCATTTAAGCTTTTATCTATCCATCCATCCATCCAACCATCCATCCATCCATCTTCTTATAGACTGTATTGCTTTCTAAACCATCAAACTTTAAGCTTAAAAACTATTTTAAACTTCAAACTATTTCAAACTTAAAACCTTTGAAAACCAAAGCTTTTAATACTTATTCAAACTTCAAAGTTTGTTTTGATAAACTATTTTTATTGTAGTTTTGATCAAATAAATGCAGCCTTAGTGAGCACAAGATAAATTTACATTAAAAACACTTTATTTGTCCCAATAAACTGTTTTTATTGTTGTTTTGATCAAATAAAACAACCTTAGTGAGCATAAAAATATTCCCAACCCTAAACCTTTGAATAGTAGTATATCTGAAGAGTTGCAAAAGCCTCTAAGTGCCATCTGAAATTTTCTTCTAGAATGATAATTTTTATAAAGCTTGTATATTTAAGTTAAGTAATTTCACTTAAATGACAATTAATAGGTAATTTGCATTGCCATTTAAGTGAAATTATTGAACATAAATATACAAGCTTGATAAAAATGATCATTCTAGAGGAAAATTTCAGATGGCACTTAGAGGCTTTTGCATCTGAACTCTTCATATGTAGAAGAGATATGTACCTGTGCCTGCTCAGGTGTCTCTCCAGCAAAGTAGAAAATGTACTGCTCCTCACTAAAGTGCTGAATCACAATCTGGAAACAGTTTGGCCTGGACAAAAAAATAACATCAACAGAAAACATGTAACGTCCATCTGCAAATGGCACACTGGCCCCAAATTGAATTGAATTACATACAACATATCAAACCAAGAATCATCTGCAAGCAAATAATGATCAGAATTAAAGACCCCAGTGGCTTGAGCTGCATTTCAATCACATACCTGCCAAACAGACTGTCGTGGACCCCGTACACAGAGCACACACTCAGATCGATTAGTCCTTTGGGTTTGGTGGCTCGCTTCTCACTCTCAAAATAAATAAGCTGAGCGTCGTTGCCCTCCAGGATGAAGTATAAGTGCTTCCAGCGCTTGCCCTTACCTGTGGAAGTACAAATGAAAAGGTGAGCAAGATGCTTTAGAATTACATTACCTTCTTAAAGGGTATAAACATTTCAGATCAAGGGAACCAAACTATGGGAGAACACCTGATTTATTTGTGTCATACATTTTTATGAGACGCACATATCAATTTTTGCACAGGGAGCCTGTATAATAAAAGATTTTAGTACACATTCAACTAGCTGAATGCTAAATACGAACAACAGCTGAATGGCAACAAGAAAATGCATCAGAATTAGGGATGGGGTATTGACACAGGTTTCATGATTCGATTCGATTCACAAGCTCGATTCAATTCTGATTTTGATATCTATTAATTTGGATATAATATATCAGTTACAGTACATGTAACAAGTTGTAAATTCTACAGCCATTTTTAGATATAAATCAACAATCGAAAGTTGTATACAAACAAATGTTCGTTTCCACATTCTACAATGTATAACATTTAAGCAGCGGCTGTCATAACTTGATTTCACAACAGATTTATTCAAACATACATGAAATAATGAAGACATATTTAGCAATATGCTGCTCTCTAAAGTTATTTTCTTTCTAGTTGACTAATGAGCTACGAGCTTTGAATGGCTGAGGTAAATACAACGTTACGTGATTTTACATTGAAACATTGATTGAGCGATTACATGAAACATGATACATTTCAGTAAGCTGTACTGTAACTTTTGTTCATTCATGTTTATTTCATGCTATAACTAGTAGTAAAGAGGAAGAGATGATCAGTTCACATGCACTCTGAAGCACTTTCACTAGTTTGCTTGATGATTATGTAATCATAATGGCATAGTAAACAGATTTGGCTTGATGTCCATTATTAAAAGTTTACTCTTAAATTGAGATTGAGCATTTAGATTCTTCCCGCTTTGAGAAATATATAGAAAGATAAATTTAGGCTTAAGATGGAGAAGGAGGGATGCTTGAGTGACGACATCGGGATTGTAAGCTAAGGCGCTGCTTATATTTATTTATTTATGAATTTACATCCTAGACTTTATATAGTCACGTTACATTAAAGAGATCCAAAAAAGCATATTATTATTATTGGATGGCAGGAGGACTGCAAATTATTATTTTTTTGTTTACGCATCAACATGAAACAGCATAGACTAAAACATTGATCTTGGGATTTAAGAATTGATATTGGTGTATCAAAATGAATATTGATTAAAATTGATTAAATTATACAGTCAACTCAGCCCTAATCAGAACTGTGTGAAATTCATTTTAAAATGCAGAAAACTGAGGTACTGTATATTTACAACAATGCCTGAGCAAATACATCAAACTCATTTATTTATGTCTTCAATAGTAACAATTTAATTTGAGCCTGTATAATACAACCAGGAACTGAGATAAAATGATTTCAGTACACATTAAACCACCTGGATATTAAATACAAACAACAGTTGAATACCAACCAGACAAGGTGCTAGAAGTAATTCAGATTCATACCCTTTGATCAGTGAGAACACCCCACAGTGCGCCAAATCTCTTATTAAGCAAAGCCCCTGTCATTGAACTGGACAGCTCTATGTGTTCAGGTAAACGCTTTGCTTTTTGTTCTGCGTAGCTCATCCTGAGCGGTCTATGAAGAGCCTTGCTGAGCATTTCTCAGGTGATCAAAGACTGTCAAGGTTTGACAAAACCACACTCAGATGGGGCTTATGTGCTACAAATTACCCACATCCTCTCATGATCAACTCGCTGAGACAGATTGAGCACTGAATACAAATGTACTGAGTGTCAAACAGCCTTATATGTTGATAGTCAGTAAAAAGTCAATGGATGCAGTTGGCTGCATAAAAAAAGTAGCCTGTGGTACCTTTGTTGAAGAGAAGATATCCTTTCTTGACAATGTTTTTGTAGAAAGCATCTTTTGTTTTCCGTCGAATAGTGTTATATATTTCTCTGCCATCAACCACGTCTGAGAGGACTTGTTCTTTTTGCTAAACGGCAAAATAGACACAGTATTATGCTTGCTATTGAGATGATCTTCAGCGATATCTGAGCTTATTGGAATGACCTTTCATTTACCTGGACTGAGACAGGATCTTTCAGAGTGTAGCCCTCCACGATCTGCTCTTTTCGGTAACGTTCGATAATATCGTCAACACTGCCAGGAAGAGCATTATTCAATTAGAGACCAGCTGGATGTAAAGCTGAGTGATTTTTCATTACAGTGTGCAAAATTAAAAAGTATTACATTTTAATTAAATCAGCTCTGAGGCACAATATACGGGACAGGGTTTAATATATAAAATGCTTTCAGACAGGCAGCAAAAATCAGAATTTTGGAGCATATGACTGAAATCTCTTTAGTTTATTTGGAGTGTTAACAGAAATTATGTTTGCCAGTATATTAATATTTTATTATGTGTATGCACAAATTATTCAACTTTGTATGTAATAATCAAACACTTAAGTGAGGAGTTAGTTTGTATTAGAATTATAATAGTAAGAAATGTGGAACCATCTTGCAACCAAATCATTCATTTTATTGATAATATAATAATTACTATATATATATATATATATATATATATATATATATATATATATATATATATATATATATATATATATATATATATATATATATATATATATATATATATATATATGTATATATATATGTATGTATATATATATATATATATATATATATATATATATATATATATATATATGTATATATATGTATATATATATATATATATATATATATATATATATATATATATATATATTAGGGCTGTCAAACGATTAATCGCATCCAAAATAAAAGTTTGTTTTTACATAATATATGTGTGTGTACGGTGTATAATTATTTTCTATATATAAATACACACACATGCATGTATATATTTAAGAAATATTTGCATGTATATACTGTGTATATATATTTATATTATATATAATTTATATTATATATAAATATTTTATATATAAATAACACATTTTTCTTAAATATATATGCATGTGTGTGTATTTATATATAGAAAATAATTATACTCCATACACACACATATATTATGTAAACACAAACTTTTATTTTGGATGCGATTAATCGCGATTAATCGTTTGACAGCCCTAATATATATATATATGATAGGTTAATGCAAACACTGCTTAATAAGGTTAAGGATAAGGTTATTAATGCTGTCCTGATAGATGGGAAGGTGCTTCAGAGCAGGATATAAGTTACAAGCGGCCATTTTCAGCCAGATGCAACACAAGCAATGTCAAGGCACTTTAAAGCCTTTGCCTGGAGTCCTACCTGTTATAGTACCGCCCTCCCATCATGTACTGGTTGTTGGGAGTGGGGCTAATCTTGAACCTTTGGATGTTTTCATTGGTACGAAAGAAGAGGGAGTAGTCGCCTGGTGTGTTGTCTGACGGCCTGACCAGAAAGCTGCAGACCTGGCCAACTGGACAGCAGAGAAACAAAGTCAGAAGTGCTTTGAGTAGATTTAAATAGCAGATATGAAATAATAACAGCTTCTGTACTACTTTAACATAATAAATAATCTTTGATGAATTTGCCCCTTTTAGGTTTGCAAATATTAAAAGTTTGTAATCTATGCTAATGCATGTGAGTCTGGCCAAATATGACAAATTATGCATATAATGCCTTTTTATGATGCATTTAATGCGTTCATAAATCAAAAGTCCTAAACACATGCGCAATTTCATGATTTAAAGGAATAGTTAGCCCAAAAGTGGAAGTTATATCACCATTTAGTCTGTTCCTCCAACAAATCTATCAGTAAATAAACTGATAGGCCAATAATTATTTTGGCTAATAAGAGATAAAAGACTAATGTAGGATAACTGACCATTCAGTATGAAAATTTGATATTCACTTAATAACTTGATGAGTACAATATATTTTATTTACAGTAAACTTAAACATCTTTAGCTTTCTGGAGTGCTTTAATCTGTTGTGTCTTCTTTATTAAAAAACAAAACAAAAAAAACAACTGATCTTAGGTCTGTATTCCAAAGCATTCATGAATTACAACTGAATAGTGCATTTCCACATCTATGTTAAATAGGAGGATGACAGTTAATAGGTTTTAACTGTTAACTTTAAGTGGGTATTCGATGATGCCAAGTTAATCTAAATGTAAATATAAGGGACACAAGCATGAACAATTACATTTTAACTAACACTGAAAAGTGAAAAAAATACAAATAAAAAAATTGTAAAATTTCAAAATTTTCATTTTGGAATTACGCATTGAATTACGCATATGCTAGTGAAATGCATTGAGCACATCACTTGAAATCACCTGTCAGGTGTTTTTTTTAATAACATGCTCATTACACAAACATGCAATAGCCAGCATTTGATGTCACACTCATGTACCTGTCATTAGCAGGTTGTACGCCTCTTGTTTGCTTATCTTCCTGTGGTACCAGCTATGAAGATAGAAAAGGAAAAACAAAGGGAAACAGGAAATGAGACACAAGTAAGCAGGGCAGAGAGGGCAGCACCCCAGGCCCTGTGAGTCAGGTCTGAGTCAGAGGAGTCTAACACGGTCACAGCACAAGGGATCAACTCTGATCAGATCCACAGCCTCAGGCTCAAACCCTCTCTTTCATACTCAGGAGTGTAGCACTGCTCTCTGAATCTGACAGATGTTTCTTCTGCCATGGCACACTGAACTAACTAAAACAAACTGTGCAGAAGAGATACACATGTGAAGCTAAACAAAGATGGCAGCAGAGAAAATAATCGCTTCATGATTCTGAGCAATTTAGTCTGGTCAATTTGGATAGGATTATATTAACCTTCGCTGGTACACGTCGTAAATGCACCATTATGAGCGCAAAAATCATGTTTCTCCATTGACAGCCATTCAAAATGAACCATGTATCAAAAAAAAAAGAAATAAAGAATAATAATATAAAATATTTCATGATATTATAGTAGATGTTTTAATAGTGCCCATGTTTGGAGGGCTATTAAAAGTGCAACAGAAATGTTGTTTTATACTATATGTACTTACATTTTTCCCTCATGCGGATCTTCTTCTCGTCCCTGTGAATATATTCAAATAAATCAATTATTTAATGTGCAAATTATCACTTAAATCTTTGTAAGGAGTATTTACAGGACAAAAGCTCAGGGACACTTACCACCTCCTCCACAAGATCATCCACGATAAGGCCCTGTTCTTCTGTCCGAACATTGGTCACCCACATCCACCCATCCTCCAGTCCATTGTGAACGATAAACATGTCTCCTTTGAGAAAACTTGAGACACACAATAAAGTAGAAAAATAAACAATGGAGTGAAATGACAAAATAATTCTCAATAAATAATGTTTCAAAAATATATATTATAAGGATATAAAAAGTTATTCGATCCTTTTAGATAATCTTTTTGAAAACCAGCATTTTGAATGTAAAAGTAACTATAAATGTGACTGTTATCTGAGAAACAGATGTTTTCTGCCAAAGTCACTGGAGGGTCCCTGTGGGAAGTAATACTTTTTGATATTTGTAAATTGCTGGTGGCTTAAAATGCTCCAAATGTTATTTAAAAAGGGTCTTACATTTAGGGTGGGAATTAGTCTGTTATACAGGATTTTCCAGCTTTTCTTGCAATCTAAATTGCTTTCATGTAGTTACTTTTGGTAGCTTCCTGTAAGTGCCACTGCACACCACAGAGGAAGATTATGTGAACCAACTGCTCAGGTGAACCATCTCAATCCTGGTCCTGGAGTAGCCCAGCACTGCACATTTTGGATGTCTTAACTCTTATTTAACTCTTATTTCTATCAGCAGCTCATTACTAGAGGCACCAAGAACTGCCCCGCATCCGAATATGCCTGCTTAGCATGTGAAATGAAAATCCACCCAACATTCTGAAGTCTGACGGACACTTTAATATTGCATAAGGCAACAGGTAATTCATCTTATGCATAAATGGTGGGAAACAGAGACAAGGCTGACATTGAAGGTCACATGGTGGATGCAGTGTGTCTGAATTGTAATTATACTACACAGGCTCAAATAGTTGGATGGCGAAATGGATGGAGTGGTATTACTGAAGTACTGAATTAATCATGATTTTTCTCATTTGAGAAATTAATTTTTACATTTTATCAGAATTATTGCACTTTCACGCAAGCACAAATCAAGAGAAAGCCAAATTATATGCAGGATTTTACCTCATCTGGTTACTTGAATTATTATATTTGTCATATACATTAAGGCTGTGTTCACACTTGGCAGGTTTGGTTCAATTAAAACAAACTGGTTCGATTACTTTGTTAGTGTGGTTTATTTGAATAAGTGCCACTCTAACCCTGGTGCGCACAAAACAGGAGGACCGAAACCCCTAAAAAAAGGGGTTCCAAGGGTTGCCAAACAAACTAAAATATGAACGCAATACGGACCAAAGGCACCTTAGAGAACCAAAAACAGGATATGATGTCACAAGATGTGACCCTAAAGAAGACAGAACGCTCAAGAATGCCAGGTTTTCCTCATCATAAGAGCCCCATTGCCCGTTACAGTTCAGTACAAGCTTCTGAACCGTGTTTCCTTGCAGCAGATCTTCGTTTATGCACAACACATTTTATAAGCTCTTTGTGAGTTTTCAGCTGGTAAAAATACCATCATATGTTTAAATTAAATACCATCAAATTCAACAAGCGCATTTAGCCCAGTGCGCACAGTATTGTTTGGGATGTTTGGTGTAAGTTCCGCTGAAAAATACACCAGATAAAAGCAGTTTCTTTGTTGTTTTTGTTTTGTATCTTTAGGTTCAGTCTTAAAACTGACACTGTGAATGATAAGCGAACCAGTATTAAATGTATGAACTAAATGCATGTTTTCTTTTTGGTCCAATATCGCAAAAATGCTTAATTAATCAGAAGCAGAAATCATGATTGCAATTAAAACATGATTAATCGTGCAGCCTTTGTTTCAAACATTGAAATGGGTTTAAATTCCATTCCCTCAAACAGGCGGGACACAGATTGTGAAATATGAGATATGATGACTTTTAAGAAGGTTTTTATACCTGATCTCATCAGTTTCTGGCACTTTGGTGTATGGAAGTATGGCCCTCACTCTTCGCCTGTCCTCCACCGGCTGGAAGGAGAATAAGAGGTTATAGCAACGCCACAAGGACAATTGCACATACTATGATGATCAGCTCTGAAAGATTAACAAAATGCAATCCTGCCTCTGGATCTACAACCTTAGATATAGCAACAAATAAGTAAAAAAAACCCTGTTGTCATTCGAAAGTCAGAAGTTCTGATCGTACCTCTGGGGGAGCCACTGGAGACGACAGTTTTTCACCTTTAAGTAGGCAAGACACATAGCTGTAGTAACCAATGAGATCTGACAGGGACGAGAAGCGTCGTCCACCGATGTAGTAATCTCCACACATCGCAATGATCCTGAACACACACACAAAAAAGAAAAGTGTTTTGCCTTACTTGATTAAAATGATAATGCCTGACTGAATTAGACTGACATTTACTGGGATAAAGAATTTACTTCTGTGACTGAGTCATTCCAAATACATTCAACAGGAGCACAACAGCACTTGCAGTTGTGTAGACGAATGAAACTAGAAGCATGTGTTATGGAGAATAAGATACATTTATTACTACAAGACATTTGTTTGTTTGTTTATTGCTTGTTTCTTCATGAAAAAAAAAACACTCAACTTTTCAGAATGCCGCAAGCACACAGCAGGTCATAAGACAAGAACCAGCTTCACCCTTTCCATAACAACATTGAAAGCTTATCCAAAATGGATGAACATCTGATGATAGCTGTACAGTGCAGGGTTTTTTCTTATCTCCATAAATGTATCTAGTAGCAGAGCTCATGCAAGGGCTAGAAATCCCTTTATCCATTGCTGAAACTTCATTGTCTTCATGGAGAACGCTGCCCATGATTGCTTAGCAATGGCACCTACTGCAGTTATCTTTATGTAGGTATAAATCAACGATCTATTTCTCGACTTCAAAATGTTACAAAATGCTGCGGCTAGACTTCTGTCGGGTGTACACAAGTGTGATTACATTACCCTGGTTTGAATGACCCTTCATTGGCTTCCTGTCCGTTACAGAACTGATTTTAAGATTATTTTATTTATTTTAATCTTTGAATGGACTGGCACCTACTTATTTGTCAAGCCTTTTGTCCATATACAACCCATCGAGATGCCTCAGAGATCGAGATGACCGTTCCTAGGGCAAGACTAAAATTGAGAGGGGATTGGGCTTTTTTATGTTATTGCCCCTAAACTGTGGAATAATAGCCTTCCACTGTGTGTTAGAACTGCTCAAAAACTTTCACATTTTTAATCTAAACTAATAACTCATTTGTTTTTCTTGGCTTTGAATGCATTTTAGAGATTAATATAATCTCTTTTTATGTCGTTAAACATGTATCAATGTAAAGCACTTTGGTCAACTTGAAGCTGTTTTAAACTGTGCTCTAGAAATAAATTTGACATTGACAAATGATTAAATGTATACTACCATTCCAAAGTTTGGGGTCATCAAAATATTATCTCTTTTTTTTTGTAAAGAAATGAACACTTTTATTCAGCAAGGATGTATTAAATTGATCAAAAGTGACAGTAAATACATTTATAATGTTACTTCCATTCATCAAAGAATCCTGACAAATTGTATCAAAGTTTCCCCATAAATATTAAGCAGCACACTTGTTGTCAACATTGATACCAATAAGAAATGTTTCTTGAGCACAAAATCAGCATATTAGAATGATTTCTGAAGGATCATGTGACACTGAAGGCTGGAGAAATGGATGTTGAAAATTCAGCTTTGCCATGACATTTCAAAATATATTAAAACAATTGAATTGTAATAATGTGGTAGCTAGGGTGTTCTTGTTAGTTGCTTTACTGGTCCAGGTCACTGCTAAGTCTCTGTAACATTCTGGTCTAAATATATGGTTTCAGTACCACCATCCATGCAAGTCTAAGGGTTTTGTGGGCTTTATTATTGTTTACAATTCTGATCATTTAGAAAAGTAAAAGCACCTGTTCTGAACAACTCACATGATTTGAGGCATCAGTCATATCAATAGTAGATACAGTGCAGGACAATGTACATTTAATAGTTAACAAAGACTATTGTACAACAACTGTCTGTTTGAGGGGACATAACATTTTGTGAAATGTAATGGGGTTTGTGCACATTAGTGAAACTGTATGATCCAGTCAGCACTGCTCACCTGAAGTGATTGACCACATTGGTCACGCTGAGAAAGGACAGTACGAAGGAGCCAGGCCGGCGGTCGCTTTCCCTGATGAGGTAGCTGCCCGGTGTCCGAGCCTGACGCAATCGCTCTTCTGCAATGGTTCTGTCCAACATTCCATGGTACCATCTGAAAGAAAGCAAGAACAGATCAAGGAGTTAGTCAGCAATAAATCAGATTTTAGTGTCTTCCTCTATTTGGTCCATCAGCATCGATTTTAATGCAACCCTGAATGTAAATGCTGAAGTAGGTTTTTAAAGGCTCTTTTTGGCATGCTGACATAAGCCTATATTTAGTTGATCTTATTCCAAATTACCTTGCAGATTTTTGAAAAGCTTTTGCTATAATGCAGTAGCTCTGTAAAACGAGACTTGCAGAGATTGCATTGGATTTTTTGGGGAGTTTTTAAAAAAGACATGCATGCAAGTCGCCCTCTCACTCCAAAGAAATGTGACAGGGCTCCGGCTGCTGATTTTTTTCTCTTGAGAAAAACTCATGCGGAAATATTGAAAGTGAAATCTTGCTCTAAAAAGGTGCCTTAGCACAGCGAGAAATTTTAAAAAGGTTTTACTGCAGAGCCTCAGCCATTAAAAACATGAAGGTCTCTAAATTAAACAGTAGCTTTTCTAACAACACTGGTTAATGTTTCAGAGATTTGAGATCCCTGGAGAGAAAAAAAGAAAAGAAAAAAAACTTGTGTCTGATTTTAGTGTTTTGCAACAGGGGGTCGAGACTGAGCTGATGTATATTTAACCCTACAAATATACAATGTATACATTGTGTCATGTTTACATGGATAGACAGATGGAGACTGCATATAAACCCACTGTATCTCTGATAATCGAGATAAAACGATTATTTTGAATACCCTGTCTAGTGGTGTGCTTTCGCTCCGCCTCAAAAGCCCAAACTTAACGTGCAAATCAATAACATCATGTAACATGACTTTCATTAAATAGGACGTGCTGAGGACGGGTTTATGAGCAGTCTCAGTCTGTCTGTGTTGAATTCCTCTTGCAGTAATCATTCCTCGTCGTCCTTTGTCTTTAGTTATGAGCTGTTTGGTTGCCAAATGCTCCAACTGGACTGCGCATTGCGGATAAAACGAATAAAAAAAATTAAACAGTAAACCTTTTTGCAAGTAAAGTGATTATCCAGTGGGTCCTGCAGTGCCACTTGTGCACACGGTAATGTAGTTTGGTCTGCTTCCTTATTTGCTCTCAAAATAATAGGCTACTTTGTAGGGCTGGGTATTGACACAAATTTCACAATTCGATTCGATTTCGATTCACAAGCTTGCAATTCGATTCGATTTCGATTACGATTCGATTCGATTCAATATCGATTATTTTGGCTATCAGGTACAATACATTGCAAATTTTCTCAAGGAAAACAAATCTCTTAACTAATGCTGTAAGCCATGGGAGTCAGTTGTAGCCTATAGGCTTAATTCATTAGCCTACGATAATATTGAAGGTAAAAATGAACTGATTTGTATACAAACACTTAAAATACACTTTTATTTATTTTTATAATAATAAAGTTATATGAAATTATATAAAATTTTAAATGATAGCTATTATAAAAAACTTTCCAGATTTATTCAAACATGCATTAAATATTGAAGAACATTAAAAATTGTAATGAATATATAATATGGTGCATATATTTAACAAAATGCTCCTCTCTAGAGTTAACTTTTCTAGCTGACTAACGAGTTTATGGTCACTGGATATGTTTTTTCTGAGGTAAATGTGACGTTACATGACATTGTTTACTAACGTCTTTGCACGGTTGAAACACTGATTGAGCGATTCCATGTGACATGATACGGACTTCGATAAGTTGTACTCTACCTTTTAACACACTTTCAGAGGCTCATTCATGTTTATTTCGCGCTGTAACTGGTATTAAAGGAGAACTCCGGTCAATTTTAACATTGAGCTAATTTTTTTGTACATTTGGAGTGCTGTCAATACAGAGAACAACGACAAAAATCGGTGTTGCCTACACCGTGTTATCCTCTTTTTAAAATGTGCACCCTGTTGACTTCAATGGGGCAAGTTTTAAACCTGCTTTTAGCCTCTTAACATCCTTGATGTGTCATTACAAGTGCACAGGTCATGTGAGTGATTCCTGGGTCAATCTGACTGCAGTAGATGTGAAAGATATAAATAAAAATGATATTAATTCAGCCAGCGCTCATACCTGTATTTACATCCTGTTTTCGGTCAAAGTCCATAGTAATCGATTGTCGAGTTCACGCGCATTGGTTTAGTACCTATGATCACGCGCGTGAACTCAACAATCGATTACTATGGACGACCGAAAACAGGATGTAAATACAGGTATGTGCGCTGGCTGAATAAACATCATTTTTATGCGCATTAAATATGCCCTTGTATCTGAGCTGCACCAATCACATCGGGTTATCTGATATAGGCGGGCCAGAGGCGAGCTAAACAGATGACGACAGCGCTGTGACATCGAAGTCATTAGTAAACATTGCAAGATGGCTATGGATGAAAACCAGTTGTTTGAAACGGCTTTGGCCGCTACAATGAACGAGTTAGACTTGGCTTTTTATCTAAAAGAGGAACAGAAGACGGCGCTCGAATTGATCCATTGTAAGAAGTGCGTTTTTGCTGTTTTGCCGACTGGATACAGTAAGAGTCTAATCTACCAGTTAGCTCCACTGGTAGCTAAGGTATGGGGCTTGTTGTGATTGGTTGTAGTGTTATCCAGTTGCGTGAAGTGAGATTTTTAAATGCATGCTTGGTCATCATACACAAAAGACGATATTTTGAAGAATGTTGGTAACCAAACAGTTGATGGACCCCATTGATTTCCATAGTATTTCTTCCCCATACTATTTGGTAGTCAGTGGGTGAACTGGGTTTTGGGTGAACTATCCCTTTAAATATAGTGAAAAGCAACCCTTCGTGTAAAAATGTTTGTCCACTCCTGAAATAAATCATTCTAATCTGGTTTAAAAGTCAAAAGGTCCTTACAAAAACAAGCCAAGCAGAAGTCTACAAATCTAATAATGATTTTGCATTTTCACTCTTGTTTAGGGTATAAGACCTTATGTAATCCAAAGTTTTTCCATAGAACACTCTTTAAAATAGAATAAAGATCAAAAACATCTAAAACTGTGAAAAACTTTGTATGCACGTATATGCTTACACTTTGTTTAGACTAGACTCTAGACCCACAGTTAATTTCATTCAGATGCATAAGAACAGCAGGACAATTATGGGCGAACTGCAAACATGGGCGAAAAATACAAAATCAATTAAAGCAAGAAAAAAAGAAGTCAGCACATATATGTGTGTTGTTGATGTGGTGAAGAGGAAGTGATGGTAAGTGAATGGAGGAGGTGATAGATGAGAGTGAGACACAGGAACAACTGATATTTTCAGAGTCTTGCCCATGTTGAAATGTCACACTGACTGCAGTCTGCATAACATCATGTGGGCATGCAGCCCTCCCACACTCAAACTTATTTTGTTCATGGGGAAGCATATGCACCAGTGAGTTTCATTTGTGCTGAATG
This sequence comes from Squalius cephalus, assembly GCF_949319135.1. Classification (NCBI taxonomy): domain Eukaryota; kingdom Metazoa; phylum Chordata; class Actinopteri; order Cypriniformes; family Leuciscidae; genus Squalius; species Squalius cephalus. Next base: position 21,960,632 of record NC_137126.1, read on the forward strand.
TCAGTTTTCGGTTTAGATTTTTAAAAGTGTTGCTCAGTGTACAAGAGATGCTGCAGTTTACCTTTTCACATTTCTATTGTACTCTGTGTGTAATAAAATCCAAAAGAAATTTGCCAAACTGCTCATGGCGGTGTGTCACCAAGGCACTGGATAGGTTTCTGGTTTCAACAAATGTTGTTTGTCTATACAAATGGACTCCCCCAAAGGTTAAAAAGAAAACGGGATGCAGGTCGGTGAGAAAGCGTTTTTTTTTTGTTTTTTTTTTAAGTTGAACTTCTTTCAACTTGAGCGCAGTGGCATAGCGGAATGCCATTTCTACCCAAATTAATCAAGATTCTGATTATTATATAGCATTTCATTGGAATGTATTTAACAGTTTAATGAGCAGTGCGTTTGGAGATCCTAAATATGTAACACTCAATCTAGACTTTTTTTATCTAGATCAACAGTAGGGCTGCCCCCGACTAAAGATTTTCCTAGTCCTTCATTTAAAGGCCCACTGAAGTGCCTTGAAACACGCAGTGTTATTCAATGTGTTGATGCAACTTCCACTGAAGAAGAAAGACAGGGCAGGACATAGAGCAACTCCTCCCCTTTTTTAAAATAGCCAATAGCGTTTCATTTATATAACAGCTCGGCCAGAGCAGTTGACCTCGGCAAAGCCACAATTGACAGCTTATGACAGCCACAGTCTAATAGATTTAATATGAAACTGTTATTAAAACAAAACTGTAATCAATCATGCTGATGATGTGTAGTTTGAAAAGTGTGCTATTTATGTTGGTGCATGGCACCGGTGTTATTTCTTCTGCTCATCAGTGTCGTTTCTAATGCAGAGTGTCTAATATTTTCTCTCCTAACCTCCTCCGTATTTCTTTAAAATATAGCATTCTGTGTAGAACTCAAATGGGTCTGATACATTTTGTGGTTCTCTACCGAATTGCGTATATGATCCACTCTGTGCTATCGTGTCTCTGAACCAGAGCAGACTGTGTGCATGCTGAGGCGGTTCGCCTGACACTAACGTGAAAACAGACTTCATTCACCTCAATGGAAAGCATAGGGGGCGGGACGCTTTAGATTCTAGAGAGCATTTGACTGGACAGTAAATATGATGAGAAGATGAAGTGCAGATTGATGTCATCAAAATTGTTGATCCATATTTGTGGAAATGAGAGTCTAGTTTGAATGCTTATATCTTCTAAATGTGAATTTTGTAATTGTTTTGGAGCACACTAGCCTTTTTAACCATTTAACTCATTTTAACTATCTAATATGCACCTAAGCGCACATTTATCCAGATTCACATTAACGATAGAGCAAGCGGCCATGAAAGTGATTAACTTACATACATGTTTTAAATAATAAGTCGTGTTTGAGGTTGCACATCACCTTTTTGACTTTCTGCCCGACATTTTACTGCATGGACATGCCCTGTTAACAATTTGTCACTGCGTGACTTCGCCACTTCATGGAGTTTTTTTCTGCGACTAACTGACTAATTAAAATTTAGTCAATCAAACCTCTTCTCGTCGACTAAAATTTAGTCGACTATTTATCGCAGCTTGAAATTTACCATTATTTAATATTATGTAGTTATATTTTGGCTTCACAAGCAAAGATGTAGAGACAAAAAACAAACAAAAAGGAATTAAGCAAATGTAGAAATGCTTTGAAATATGCATTTGCATGTCTTTTTTCCTCTGCAGGAGTGCGTTATGCGAGCGCACCAAATGAACTCTGCAATGCTCAGGTGTGCATGAACTAAAGTATTTTTTTTTATATTTTTACTATTGCATAATATTATGATATTCATACTTATATTTGTAATTATAACAACAGCAGTAGTTAGTATTACAGGTATATAATATATTCCTTGGTTCCAAAACAACATCAGTGTGAATGAAAAGTGGACTAAAGTGGTCCTAAAACAGATGTAAATCATAAATATTTAAAATTTTATTATTATTCATGTTATTCTACCCCTGTACAATATTTGTTTGCAAAGTCATTCTAAGTTAAATGTGAGTAAATTATTTCTTCAGTGTTGTGTATTAGGCTTCCACTGTAAGTGACATGAACAAAACAGATATTAAATTACAACTATTTGTATGATGAATAATCATCAGCAAAAATGTTGTCATCATGACAGTCCCAAGCTCAGTCTACAACACATAATATGCAGTCCAAAATGTAAAATGAGAAACACACTTGGTCATGTAAACTATTGACCCATTTTATCAACCACAGTGATACAGAGTGCAGGCGTAATTTGCATACTGCAGGCCTAACTAGGCTAAGCTCCTCTTCTCTATATATTAATTTATTGAATAGACAGGCTCTATGAAGCAGTCCTTTGAGTAAAACTGCACCGTTAGCAGAAGGACAGTCCCTCATAATTCCCAGAGGCTGCGTTTTCTTCTCAGCGGGACTGCCTCGCAGCTTTCTACGCTATAAAAATGACATCAGCAATACAGGGTTATTAGCACACTGGATAACGTGCTCTATTAAAACTTCTGTGGTCAAATGAATCACAGGCTCCTGAAAACACAGATGTGTGAACCGGGGTGAAGAGGCAATGCGATCATCGATGTTGGCTATGACTAAGATTAGATGATGTACAAGCAAACACATAAGCAACAAAAGTCACACTTCCTTAAGGTCTGTTTGCACCACCAACAACCCTTTAAAAGGACACACTACATTACTTTGGAGCCCATTACACTATCACACATCTTTCATAACTAATATTAAACTGCCCCTATTATGCTATTTTAAAGTTTCCTAATATTGTTTTGGAGTCTCCAAAAACAGGTTTACATGCATCAAAGGTCAAAAAACTGTTTCATTTGCTCATAAAATACACATCACCACATTTTCAATGATTCTCAAACGACTCGTCAGATGAATCAATCTTTCTAAATCCCTCCTTTCCGTGAGCTACTCTGCTCTGATTGGCCAGACAGCTCAGCCTGTTGTGATTGGTCTACCACGTATAGCGCACGTGTCAAAAACAAAAATGCCTATTGCCATAACATCAGCTCTGCTTGTCCTGAGGTTTCCTACACCGTAAACTAAACACAGTAACAAACGATGACGTCGATTTTACCATATCAATCCGAGCGCGAGTCCAATAATGAAACATTGGAAGAACTAGTTCTTCAACCCGAACCTCCATTGCAAAGACGACTCGAGTAGGACGTTTCTCAGTGAATCACTACTCAGTTTGAGGCACACTGAGATGTTGCAAAATGCAAATGTAATTCCTCACCATCAGCATTAACAAGTGCATGCCCATCAACAAACAGATTATTTTACTTATTTATTTACAGAGTATTTTTCAAATTTATTGCAGTGAACACATGGAAACTGTATCAATGACAGTGCATGTATGCAATGTTAGCCGAGCTCTAGCGTGAATGACTGATGCTTAATCTTACCTCAAAGTAGAGAGAACGACAGACAATCTGCATTAATAGACAGTTTTATGTAATAGTGGCCCACAACTGATTAGCAGGAGTATTTCAGTAAGACAGTAATAATGTGAGTTAGCCAGAAGCTGGAGACCTACACAATATAAAATCAAAACTAAGTATTTTTAACACCATCTTTCAAGAGCAAGCGGTTTGCAAATCCTGCATCCTGAACTCTGAGATTTGAGAAGCAGTCGTCAGTAAAATAAAGGGAACACAGCAAAAGTTTAGGATTATACTGCTGTGATATCGTGGTAAAGATGAATTTTAACCACTGATTCTTCACATGCTCATCCTTGGGCAGTGAAAAAAAAACTGGCTTTACCTTCACATTGTAGAGCACAGTGTCTTCTCGACATGATGCTATCCAGTATCCACAGGAATCAGCTGCAGTGTTTGAGGTTCAAGTTTTCCCTGGTGTCTGCGCGTGCGCAATAAGTGGGCGGGCAATATGCTAATGTTTCGTCTTGACGTCACAACGAAATGGCTTATGACTTGTTTGAAAAACGATTAATTTCATTGATTCAAGAGTCGACTCTTACTTTTGAAAGACGATAACTTTATATATGGTGAACTTTCAGATTTAAAACTTTGTTTTCATTCACTTAGAGCTATGTTATACACTACATGAAAGGTAATTTTCAAAAATACATAATAGGGGCACTTTAACATTTTAAAAAGGATAGTTCACTTTGAAATTAAATTTTGTTATGTTTTAGCTTACCTCAAGGCCATCCAAGACGTAGGTGTCTTTTTTTTCCCGCAGTAGTTTAAATTTTTATATTTTTAGGTCTGAATGCCGTAGCCAAGGCGACATCTAGTGTATATATCTATGCACCATTCTGCGTACACGTTACACACTAGGAAGCGCGCGCGCCCTTATATCACTTGGACGTGGCTGTGTACAAAAGGTAAAAACGATATAAATACTGTTCGTTTTCTCACACAAACTGGACGTTTCGTGTTTTAGGCCATCAATGTGTACTTACGATGGGGAATTGTTTAACTTGGACTCTGTGCATCCTCTTTGAGACAGTGACCACAGACCTGCATTAAATGACTGACAGACAAGAACGGTTTGACCTAAAAATATCAAAATCGAAACTACTGCGGAAACAAAGACACCTACATCTTGGATGCCCTTGAGGTAAGCTAAAACATACCAAAATTTAATTTCAAAGTGAACTATCCCTTTAAACGTCTTTTTCCTAAAAAAATTTTGTTTGGATGCCAAGCAATTAATTCAGGCATCCTTTTTTCCCAGAGAATGACATCAGACTCAGTATAAACAGGCCTTTAGGCTAGTGACTTCTCCATTCTTCCTTCATAGCAGTAGAGTTCAGTTCCTGTGTCGACAACAAGGCCTATGGGTAAATAACCGAACCCTCTCCAGTCCGCACATCCAGATGATATATATACAAGCACAGCCTTCATCCTCCTGAGGAATGCCTGATCGTGTCAGTGCTTGATCACTAGCTGGTGCCTTCAATGAATAGAAACCATGAAGTTAAAATAGCTAATTACATCATAGTCTCTTTTCCTCCCAGGAAATTGATGCTTCCATTAAATTAGCTGACATGTATACTGTGCCAAGCTGTCGAGTGACCTGTTTAGTGTACCTGGAAAAAGAGCAGGTGGAAGTCTCATATTCACTTGTGTGAGTGAGTATTAGACTATGTAATAGTCTACTCTACACTGATGGCGCTTAATGTAAAGAGTGATGCTTTTTTGGTTTGCCACTTGGATTTTCACAGAAAACCAAAAAGGATTTAAAAAGGAAATTCTGACATGTTCGACTCGAGTTCGAGTCCCGGCACGTGGACCTTTCCAGATCCCGTCCCCCCTCTCTCTCTCACCTCACTTCCTGTCTAGCTACTGTCCTATCCTAATAAAAGGCAAAAATGGCAACAACAAAACAAAATCCAAAAAAGGAAATTCTGAATATTAAAACAAATATTTACAGAGCTAATTAAATTGAGAAAACATTTTTCAGTTTTAATTTTTTTGGATTTTTTTTTTGGGGGATTTTTTTGTATATTGTATATATAATTTTTTTATTTAAAAACTTGCATTAAGGCGGTTTTATATTTTACCAAATTCTCTTTTATTTTTAGAAATAGTTTTAATGGTTTAATTAAATTTTAATAATAGCAAAGTATGTCTGTACTGATTTTTCAGTACAAGTCAAAAGCCAAGTGTCCTGAAATTAAGAGCATCTTCAGTAAACACTGATAAACATCTCTGCAAACACATTTGCATTTGAGATGAATGAAGCTAAAATACATCAAGCACGACTGCAAAAGGTGTTTGCCTCAGACCCGATTCATGCAAAAGCAGAGGAACAGGAAGTGTGTTGAGAGGGACAGGTGGCACTTTCTTAATAACACTCAAACCACTCACACGCCTTGCCGTTTTTTGTGCCTTGCTGTAATGGAAATCAACTGATACGTGCAGCACTGTGGACAAAAATAAATAGTTATAACTACAGCAGCATGTCATCAGCAACTTCATTCACAGCCTTGACACAACAGAGCTCTGAACCATAAATAGGAGTGTGAAATATGCACTGACTAGTTAACCATGTGATCGTTAGCCCATAAACATGACTTTATAATGACACTTCACAAGAAAAGTGGCACTTCACACGTGAAGTGAAAAGGCTTGTTTGACTGCAAAATTAACCCAATAAGAGAGTCAATGTTCAGCACTCAGGCACTTAAACCTCAGCCTGAAGCACAAATCTCTCAGCACTTGAATACGTTATGATTTCCAGACAATGGCTGTATTTTTAGATCCAGATAGCTTTGGAAAAAAAAAAATTTGCCTTTTGAATTATTCACCAAAAATTCCATGAAAAGATCCTGACAAGATACCAGGGAAGCATGGCAATATTCTACCTTGCAAGTTGTTTCTTCATAGATGGCTCACTGAAAACAGGACATGACCTTTCTGCGGTTAGTCCATGCCAGCCATCAGGGTAGTAGTCGGACCTCTCAATTTACAACACTTCATCTGGGAGGAAGCGAGGGCAGAGCGGGCTTGTTGAGACTTGATTGAGGGGTCCTATTCGCTCAGTGCGCTCTCTTAAGCACTTTCAACACATCCGTCTCTCTTTATAGGTCTCGAGTCGACTACCTCAAAAAACCTCTAAAGTTGTCACGTCATTGCTCATCAGTATTACAATGATGAAACTGCACAGCCTTACGTTAACAGTGCCTTTCAAAACTGATGTCAGCTGTCATCTGAGCTCATCTCTCATTCTGCAAAAGGAGAACACCAAAGAACTCATGATCTCCATCTGATCCCCAGAAAAATAGCATCACTGTTGTGAAAACACCCTGACAGTTTGAAACTGATGAATGAGCAACTTTGTCCTCAAATGTTTTAAAACATTCATATTGAAGAAAACACATCACTAATTCAACAGCTCTTACTACAAGCACTATGTAACCATCCTTAATTACAAATTCATGCATCAAACATCTGTCCATCCGAGACACTTTTAATTATTTCATAACTAAACACATTGTTGATAGTCAAAATATATTATATAAAATGTAAGAAAAATCATTCAGGTAAATAATAAATCTTCAGTGAGAAATAGGGCTGGGTGATATAGCTTTACAAATTCTCCATAGTTTTTTTTTTTTGGCGATATTCAACATATTATCTCCATATGTATGCATTTGCTAAAATTAATGAAAGGTTTGGGGTTTTTTTCATTCTTTTTTTCATTTTTTTCATTTTTTCATTCTTTTTTTCATTTCATTTTTTATTTTTTTATTTATAGACTCCAATATTACAAAACACAGTAATAAATAGCCTAGACATATTTTTATTTAAATAGGCCTATGGAAAATGTATACATAAATAAGTAATTAATTGTACAAAAATATATATTTAATAGTGTCAATTGAACATACATTTATTCTTATTAAAGTTAAAAAAGATGATTCAGTCAAGAGCAATGAGATTGTTTGGTTAACATTAATGGCACAGACGGCCGGAGATATATTATTATTATAAACATATCTTTATTGCGAGGATTAACCCCTTGAGATGAAACATCTCGTTTTCGAGGGGGTCCTCCAATACATCAAAGCAAAAAAGAACCAAAACAGCAGAGCAAATATCACGGTCAAAGACAGCACAACAAAACACAACAACACACACCAGCTCACAATGCTCAACCCCACCCAACACGAACCCCACAAGTAACATGACAAAAAAACAATCACATGATTAGCATTGCACAAGGTCAAGGACTAAGAGGAACACAAATAACAATAATAAAAAAATAAATAATAAAAAAAAATAGAATGAGGACATAAAAATGAGAAATAGTAAACACATGACCAAAGAAGTCCAAGGTCAAACAAAACTAGAAACAAAGACAAATGTTCCTAAGATGTTCCCCGAGACCCCTTTGAAACGCTGTAAGTGAAGTTAAAGAACGGATAGAAAATGGAAGATTATTCCCGGCTGCATTCCCGGTATTATTAGGCTGCAGTCACTTTATGACAATGCACTGATCCAATATACTGATACACATGCTCTTTCTTTCTCAACTGTTTATGTTCACTTAAGACATAAACAATTGTGACGGGCATTTTGACACATACGTGTGTGTATTTGACAGTTCAAGCCCAAAAAGGTGACAAAGGGTGTTTGGGCATGTTTAGTTTGATTAAAACGAATCCCGGAGCGATTAATCACCCCTAATAATATATTTATACAACAGTTCTTTCTGGTTCTCGAATTTGATTGGCTGAGAGCCTTGTTCAGCCGTGCAATATTCACACAGTATCAGAACTGGAACCATTTCACCGTTTGCATCACTCCGCTTGTGGTGACTGTCATGGCGGTCAAGCAAAATACTACTGTTGTTGTGTCACGAAATGTAGTTTTACGAGTTTTTTAGGCGAGAATGTAGTTACTAAGACCTCAAATATGTGACTCATATATAATCATAGTGCCTATTTTACAATCTGTTTAGACGCTTTCGCAGATGCGAGCTCCTGGCTGCCAGCGGCCGTTCAGTGCTCATGTACCCGCAGAGAACAGCGTCATCTCGGCCAGTCCTTCGGGAATTTGCCGCTGGCTCTTATGTAGATGGTGATTAAATATGAGATATAATTAATTTGGGGTATATTAAACGGGCAATCAGTCTTATTAATCCATTACTTGTTCCAGAGCAAATCGATTTTGGTTAGGGGGGAAATTAAGGGTTTATATTTAGGCTATATTTCACTTAAATCCTGTACTAGAGCACTGCTTTTGTATGTTTTACTTAATTATTTGCTTGTGTTTATTTCCTATTGTCTTTTATAATGCCGATTGTTGTTCATCAAATATTATTTTATATTTAATAATATGCCATATTTGGTATTGAGAAAGAATCGTGATATGGACTTCAGTGAAAGTTACATTATTACGCCATTAGATGGTGGCAAAGACGGTCTTTACGAGAGAGTCAGAGCAAGGAAGTTGTTTTAGCACTGTCATGGGAAGGATAAAGACAAACATATCGCTTTCCTCAGCGGACATTCAAACTGATTTTTTGGATATATTATAGACATCGACCTAAAGAATGAATGAAATATCAGATGCAGGTAATACACTAGTTTATTCGATCTCTCATAATACCATAATAATCTACTCTACATAATACAATAAGCTTCAATGAAGCGACTCAACGTTCCTTCATTGCTAGTTCTAAAGTGACGTTTTAGAATTAGTAACGGAGGCTTGGGCTCAACTATCAATTTGAGATTTAAAGGGTTAGTTCACCCAAAAATGAAAATTCTGTAAGTAATTACTCACCCTCATGTTGTTCCAACCCTTTAACTTTCGTTCATCTTCGGAACACAAATTAAGATATTTTTGATGAAATCTGAGAGCTGGCTCACGCCTTCATAGGCTGCTAGGTAATCGATATCTGCCATCCCAGAAAAGTTAGCAGAGACATCGTTAAAATAGTCCAAGTGACTACAGTGGCTCAACCTTAAGTTTAAGAACTTGAGTGAGTTCACGTAGTGTAACAGCGCAGCGCTTCTGGGTTGTACGTCAGAACATAGGCTCACTATTGGCCGACGCTGGTCATGTGTGTGATGCTGGCGTTCACGTGTGTGATAGTGAGCCTACGTTCTGATGTACAACCCAGAAACGCTGCGCTGTTTATTAGTGTTCCGAAGATGAACGAAAGTCTTACGGGTTTGGAACAACATGAGGGTGAGTAATTACTGAAAGAATTTGCATTTTTGGGTGAACTACCCCTTTAAATCTGTGGCATAACGAAGTAGTTCTGCACAAAAGAGGGTTGTTGTTTCTTATTTATTTACTCCCTTGTGCCGTCAAACTGTTGTATAAACGCAATATTACACTCGTAGCCATGCGATATGGCTGTATATCAGCATGCTGTGATTACCTACATATACACACAAGCAAATAAACAAAATATATATAGGAAATGTATATGATAAATATATATATAACACACACACAACAAATGCCGCGAAAAAAACTACCATGAACATTTTTGAGTGAAGACTAAACAAACGAATAACTGAATCAGCATGCTTAATTGATTCTGTAAAATAGATAGATTCATAAAAATGTATTTAAAATCCCAACTGTAATGCCATTTTTGCTGCTTATTTTAAATCGGATAAATCCGCTATCTGTGGCAATAACTGTGGCGAGAACTGTGAACTTATCAATTTCAATAAGGGCGTACTTTTTTATTATATTATTAACATTTTTGGAAAGTGAGAACGGAACAAACTAGGCAAATAAGGCAAAAAAAGGAAGTTATTGACTCCATATCCTGCCAGTCTGAGCTCCGAACAGCAGCATTAGTGTCCCACTTACGCTGAATTCATCCTCTGCTGCATCCTGGGCTCTCCGACTCGCTCTCACTCACTCACAAAGTAATCCCGCTCAGCTGCCGAGTCGCTGGGGTCTGTCTCTGTCTCACCAGACAAACATCCCATTTGGTCGTCGCCATGTCCCAGAGAACCTGCTGTTCGACTGCGATCGCCACACGGCTCCTGAAGTCAGTGAGTAGAAACTATGTCTGCATGAGGGGGGGGGGGGGCTCTAGCTCACATATGGTCGGCACAGTTTAAGATGATGTCCAAAAGAGAAATAATCCACGCCGGTTATCACTCCTTCAATAGTACAATTTTAGATGCTGGAGAATGAAGACCTTTCGCTTGAATTTGCCTTTTCTGCCTTTGACATCCTTTCCTCTGTGAAGGCAGTCACTCAAATAATGCAAAGTATGAAACGGCTCAGCAAAAGAGAGCAACGGGAGGGAGGGGACAAACGGGATGCGAGACGCTAAGAACTCTAAGGTGGGAGGACACAACCTGACCACCACTCAAGAGACTTAAATAATAGTTTATTCCTAAGGATATTCGTCATGTCTGCAAATAATGGTTTCAATTTTTAAACAATGGTGTTCCAAACAAATTTGAAATGGTTTCAAAAATGAGTTTTCCATTTTGGACTATTTTTTAATGGAATTTTTGGATCAGACAACCTTTATGATTCAAACTTTTGCACACCTTTCCTTTCCTTCAAACACCAAAATAAAATCGTCACACTCTGTAAGTGAGCAAAACTCGGCAGGTTGGAACATCAGTAACCAACTGGTTTCTCAACGACCAACCATTATGTAAAGTGCCTGTAGCGATGTCATTTTTCAAGAGTTTCCACACTGGAAAAAAAAGGTGGAGGTGAGCAGGGTCTATGAGCAGCTGCCAAACAGCTTTGTTTTTCTTCACACATGATGGAGCGTCACAGCTTGTTAGAGTCAGCACACGGGGACTGTCTTCCAGCACACAGATGGATGACTAAAGAGCCCATCTTCAGCAAGCAGTTACTGTGCAGCAGGAGCTGAAAAGGGGTCACACGAAGGATGGATTACACATCCTCAAAGTGCTGTACAGTGATTCACGAATCTGCTGTTAGTTGAAAATGGGCTGTGTCTTTTTCAATCAAATGAAAGCCACTGCTATGTAAAATTAACTTGACATTGTTTACTAGTAATATCATTTGGTTATCTGCAAACTCCTATCTCCTACCAACTCATAGAAATTAAAATCAATAAGTTTTAAATCTTACTTAAAGTAAATGAACTTTATTTTAAACAACAGCTCTGTCCCAATAATGATGAAAATGAAGAGCTGTTCCAAAAGTTAGGTAATTATGTTGCCTCCAAAGATACTTTTTTTGGCCAAATTCAAAATTTAATTAAAAATACCAACTGTGTTGCCATTTTGCTGCTTATTTTACATCAAATATCTCTTATATATCATGAATGGGCAATAAAATGTCAAATTAATGTAAATTAACAATGTAAATTAACTTTTATTTTAAACAACAGCTCTGTCCCAAAACCAACATAGATGAAGAAAATGAAAAAAGCTGTTCCAAACGTTAGGCAAGTATTTTAAGAGACTTTTTTTGGCCATTTTTGCTGTTCATTTTAAATCAGTCGATATTAAAACATCGGTCTTATATCATGAATGTGCAATAAATCAGCTATCTGTGACAAGAACTGTGCTTAATCAAAATATAGGTTAAGTGAGTACTTATGTTAATATTTTTGGAAAATTGTATTTTATATCTTACTGAAAATAAATTAACTTTACTTTCAGTAAAATATAACTATTCTAAAAAAAAATAAAAAAAAACAGCTCTGTCCAAAAACCAACTAAAATGAAGAAAATGGAGAAAGTTGTCCAAGCATTATGTAATTATGTTGCCTCCTAAGAGACTTTTTTGGCCAAATTCAAAGGCGCCATAACAACTATCCTTCATAGCAATGACAATTCCAGACTGTACTGAAACAAGCTCCATGAAAAACAAAATCCAAGATGGTTAATGAAAAACAGACTATTTTACCTAAAATATATTTTATTAAATTATGGTGTTGTCTGTTGGGCATCACCTTTTTCTTGCACGCTCTTAAGACTGGAATACACTACATGACTTTTAAAATCTGAACGATTTTAATCATGCACTAAACTATACTGAGGATCATACACTGCCATACTTTTAAATCATTCTGAACACAACAAACTCACACAGACACACGCGTCTTGTTGCTAGGAGTATCGGTAACAGATTACAATGGGAGTTAGAGTGAGTGGTATAGTCAGTTGTTTTATCTATGCTGATGAGTCAAATAGTGAGGCTAATTTGTTACATGTTGTGTTCAATCCGATCTCATGAAAGTGTGTATCTATAGCACAAATTGTATTTCTTGTGCCATTTATATGGCAAAAACAGTTTTTGCGTGCATATGATACGCACTTTATGGCGTGTAATACGCACGCACTCCACACCCCTAATCCTACCCAAGGGGTTTACAGTGCGTATCATGCACGCAAAAACTATTTTTGGCGTATAAATGGCACGAGAAATAAAAATTTGTGCAATAGATACGCACTTTCACAAGATTGTGCTGGTTCTGTTAATGGTATTGTTATTGTATTTTATTGCAACACTGGTAGATAAAGTACAGCTTCAGTTTCAGTAGCAATATGTCATACATACACAATGATAAGTGTTCTAAAATCAGTTAAAAAAAACAAAAACAAACATGATTTCATATCCTCCAACTGGATGGAATCATAGTCTGAAGAAAAATCGGATTTTGTGCCCATCATACAATACACAATTTTTCTGTGAGATCTGTCAACTCAGACTGCCCAAAATCTGCAGACTGGCACAAACTATCGGCAACTATTTTCGACTCTTTCAGACAACAAATCGGGGATTTTTATTTTTTTGCAAAAGTCATACTCCAGCCTTTAGTTTAACATACAGAGCAAATCAGTCACTTCTGAGGTTCCATTTCAGTTAGGATACTGAAATGGAAGACATCTAGCCTATTTGAACTACTTAGAAGGCAGACATCTATTCAGACACAAGAGAACAAGGCAGCTTGCTCAAGGCACTTGGTTTTAGAACAGATTTATTACACCTAAATGTTCAAATAAAAATATTTTGGAAAATGACAAGGCTGTTTGCAACTGTCAAATTGGGCAAAATAACCAATTATCTCAAAATGACCAAATTGGTTGATTCATTTTCTTTCAGAATGTATTCATGAATATATCATGGCATTTAAGAAAAAATTACACAATCCATAAAAGGATATAACCTTTTATAATACGGAAAAGCATCATATCAACTTGGCCTGACCTAAATTCTTCTGAAGAAAAATCAATAGATGTCCAGAAACAGCAAAGCAATGATATTAAGCATGTGGTGCAATGCTCGAATTAATCCTTTTGCTCAGATGTTTTAAAAGAAGGAACAGGGAGGTGGTTAAAAGTAAATGCAGAAAACATTTTAAGAGCAATTTAGAGATGGTTAAAAACAATAAGTCCAAACTAATTGTTGCTTTATACACATATGGTTATGAACGCAGTCAAAAAATAATAATTGGAGAAGTTGTTCCAGGCTATTTTAATGTAGAAAAAAAGAGGAAAGAAGACTTTTCTAGTGCATAAGCCTCTCGAATGCATAAAGAACATATTTCAGCGCAGTGACCTGCAGTCTCAGCTTGCAGTGCCACTTGGCACTCCAAAGTCCCTGTATTTCTCAAAAAAAAAACAAAAAAAAAAGGCCAATTAACCAGCATGGGTGCTCAATTAGGCCTTGACTGAGAGTGTGTTTCTTGAGCAATTGCTTATCTAGCAGACACAATATGCACTTATGTTGATCTCCAAATCAAACTCTTTCTCTCTCGCTTTCCAGCTCTTGGGGGAAACCGTTAATGACTCAAAATCCCTTCTAATCTTCGTGGAAACAAAATCAACCTGCTCTTTCTCCACAGTGCTGTTTGTTTGCTTTCAAAGCCCAGTGTTTGAGAGGAGCACTACCCAGCTCTTCATGCGCTCTCCTTTTTGTCTTTGTTAAACAGTAGAAAACATCTGTGAAATATTTATTCCGCTGCTGGCATCATTGTTTATGAATGAAGTGCACAGTAGTGAGGCGTGAACGATCATGGCTGTCTTCTCTGCGCGACTAAAGCACTAACTTTAGTCACACATTTCTGACAAGCTCCGCATCCAAACCGGAGAATGTGTACCACACTGCGCTGAAATTCAACCTACTACTGTGAGAAAACATTGAAAGAACTGCCTCATCTGAAAAGAAAATGAAAGTGGAAATGATGAAATCAATTTGAATATGTAGCTATACACTTTATACAAGTTTTGTACTTCCTACACAAGAAGGTCTTTCTTTTTTTCTTTGTCAGAATATACACCAAAAATAAAACAACACAGCCTGCAACTTGTCAACATCACCAGCACCGCATGGGACACTCGGGTGCTTCCTCTTCACTGCAGAGGTGTTGCACATTTTAGACGTGCACTGAGCCATAAGCCGACACAGGCTTCTATTATGTCACAGCCTAAGCCATTTAGAGCAGATATGGGCTGAAATGTGAATAATACCTCATCATGGCGTAAATTCAGCAGTCGCTGAGTGCATGCGGTAATATAAGCTTATGGAGCACCTCTGGTTTAGCGTTGGCGTATCAGAAAGCAACTCTGCCCAGCCTTATAGGCAGTCGAGTCTGTCAGAGTCAATAATCTGGAAGCTCTGAGGAAACTTTCATCCTAATTGGGTCACCAGTCTAAGGCAACAGAGTATCTCAAGAGTGAGCTGTATGAGCAGAGCAGCAGTGCGCAAATCACAGGTCAGGCGTTTCTCTTTTGCACTGATCAGTAGGCCTCCTTAAAAAACATAACAAAAAAAAATTCTGAAACTGAAAGCCAAGAAAAAACTCTAGGCCTAATGCATCCCCACACTTTCTGTGACAAGTTTCAGCACTTTCAAGGAAACCACTGACAACAGGGCGTTATATCCTAAAGACCTATCATTGAGAAAATACATGATTTACATTTTTATACTTTGAAAGATGGGAGCTGCTGTCAAAAGCATCATGCTTTGGCTTGATCAATTAAATAAGCATGAGTAATGCATTACAAAACTTTTTGTATTTTTGTCTGCATTTTAAAATTCAGTTTAAGAATGATCTGAAACAACTGTGCACAATATAAAACTCCAGGCCCGATTATCAACCTGCTATTGAGCAAACAAAGAAATAAGAGAGCCGTAATAAATGACACACTATCATTTAGCTTATCGTGATATAGGAAGAGAGTGTCACCACCCTGACATTCTTCATTAGATTCAGCCACTGATCTTGTCACCAATATGATAATGGATGACACAGAAAGCAGTCACAAACATTTATCAGTAACTGTGGTTTCACAATGTGTGCAAAAGGAAGGTCTAGATACGTATAGGCATTCAAAAACTGTATTAATGCAATGCAATAACGCCGGGTTATTTTTTATATCCAAACGCTGGGTTGAGCATGTTGGGTCATTTTATTGTGTTATTTTTTCCATGGTTGGGTAGTTGGGTTTGGCAGCCGTTGGGTTGGTGGCTGGTCAGTCTCACTGACAGCTGAAATTATACACCCCTCCCCCACCCGCCCTCAGACACAACAACCCAGCTGATGGGTTGCGCAGAGGGTGGGCTTTTTGCACCCTCATCAGGAGAGAGCAGTTCTCAATGCCCACATTTCATTGGCATGGTTTGTATACATTTTATTTCTTCAATAATGTATTTACTGTGCTGTAAATCGTTTAATTTAATGCAATACAACATACAGGGATGATATGTCAGTCAGCTAAATGAGTCAATCAACATCGGTCTTTCCTAGAATAAACTGAGTTTTATTCGTAATCATACTGAATATTACTAATTTGGATGTTAAAATATGTTCTCAGAACTCTGTCAGATGTCAGCAGCACAATGCTGCGCTCACGACAGGAAAATAGAAATACTAATTGAAGCCGAGAGGAGAGAGGACTTTGAAAACTAGCTGCTGCGAATTTTGGCTATAGTGCTTTTAATCTGTTCGTTGGCGTCAGAAAAAATAAGCGAAATATGGTCAAATTTTATTAACTATTTAACTTTTAAAAAGCAATTTTGTTTAACTGTATAAGCTGTATAGTTATTGAGTTGTCATTCTTTTCTAAACTTTTTCACTAACACACACGTGTACAGTTTTATTTTTTACTTATTACTGTTGCGTGTTGTTACTCTAGTAATTTTGTGTGAGATTTTATTTTCTCAACGTATTTATGGTTCATTTTAAGCCAGCGATATAGTAATTTTAATCAATTGTTGAGTTTAATAAAAACAACCCAGCACGTTGGGTCAAACATTTAACCCAACCAGCTGGGTAAAACAACCAAATTGGGTTGTTTTTTATCCAGCATTTATTAGTGTACAATGCATAGGTCACAATTATACTCTACAACTAAAAACAAAATGATGCAGTGGCGAAATACAGTGAAAAGACAACACGAGACAACATAGGCTATCTCATGAGGAAAGGTGGTAAAGTTATATGGCTATCCCATATTACAATATAAATAGCATAACAGCTAGTCAGCAACAGAATACATACCCTCACATTCTGCAATACGAGGAAGTAAATATATCATCTGAAAGCTGCCTACCTACTATCAAAAATATAAAGAAATAGTACAAATGCTAAAAATCTAATACCTGTTTCAGTGCAAGTTAATAAACAGTAAGAAATATTATAATTATTTTAACATTTACTATCATTTATATAAATATATAAATGATTTAACAAAATGTATGAATTGTGCAAAATGATATTATACAAAACTAAATATAAAATATATTTAACAAGAAAAATTGTTTTAAAACTGTTAGAATTATTGTTTTTATTCAATGACTAAAAGGTATGCATTACTTTACTTACAAGGTATGATGAATAACCAGTTATAGTGGACTATTGTGGGTTATATATATATTTTTTAAAATCTTATTTTGTCATCAGTTATGTATATTGCAGTGTTTTTTATACATTTAAAATTAGTTAATGCTTTATTACGTTATTTTACTGGCGTTTTATCTTTGAGTTGATAACACTATGTATTACGTTATTATGGCAACATTTTTTGAGACTATCATGTGACCTTTCATAACAGGCAGGTTTCAATAGCTGTTATACTATACTATTCTAGACGTACAGAGTTATAAAAATCACCTAATCCTTGCAACTTCACTGTATTTTACGGTAGATTTCTGGAAACAACAACTGCAGGTCATTTAACAACAACTGAATGACTGTAGAATACAGAATCAACCCAATAGATGTAGACAGTTTCCTAGGGGTTGAGAAACAGCCAATAGGATGATGCTTTCCCATCATGAATTACTAACATAAAATACAGATGTGTGCGAGATGAATCCTTACTGGTTGGTGGGCGGCGCAGAGAGGGGGAATACAACCTCCTCTTCCTCAAATTCTGGCCCATCCTGTTGATCACTTTCATCCACACTCCCCTGCGCCCCGATTCCAGACGGCGGAGGGGGCGGCGGTAAAGGTGGGAAGACAGTGGGCCCGTCGGTGGGTGACATCCGGCTGCTGCCCGGCCCATCTGAGGAGGGAGACTCGCATCCAGCAGCTCCTCTCCCCGTGAGATCTTCTCCTCCAGCGCTCGGGTAGATCATCATGTCAGGATCCGTGACCCGCGTTCGCGCAGGTTTGCTGTAAAGAGGAAAGTGGGTCGAGTCGGGGCCTCTGCTGCCGTCCGATCCCCTGTCCTCGCCCCTCACCTCCATGCAGGAATCTAGAAGACAGCCTGAGCTTCTTCTCCAAGTCTGTCAAAGCTTCTTCTGCTTCCAGTCTTTTAAAGCGACGGGAGAAAGTTTCCTGGAGAAGAGCACACTCTCTCTCTCTCTCTCTCACACACACACACACACACACACACACACACACACTCAGCTCCGCGGCTAGCACATGAGTTTAGGTCTTCATTGTTTCCTGAGTTTCACAAAGAGAAGATGGGCTTTTCTTAAGTGATACAGGAGAATTGTCCGAGTAGATGAGAGGATGGTGTGTCGAGGCCCTGGTTCGGACTGGTGTCAGTAGTGGTCTTTTATTGTCAGTCTTTCGGGGTTGTTATTTTGTTTGCATTGAGTTCAGAAAACGCGCCGATCTGCTACTTCGGACGCTTCGCAGATGACCGCGGACGCCCGACACGTTTCTCCTCAATCGATTCCGCTCAAAGAGTACGTTAAAGAGTTTTCCTTTGCAGTAAATTGTCTATTCTTCTCGAGATTGCTGGACTGGTGAAACATTTGCCACAGCTGCTCCCAGTCCCACTCCTCTCCCCAGCGCGTCCCCGCTCATGCGCAGACCAAGCTAGCCGATCACCGAGCCGATGCATTCACATCAGTGAGCTCGGCGATCTAATAGAAGGAATGAAAATAGATATTTGCCCATTTTCAAAACACACCGTCTCAACTTTGATCCTGAAGTAAATGTTGACCGCAGCTCAAATATTTATATATCAATAGTCTGTCCTTTCAACCTAGGGTGATAGTGTGCTGATAAACTAGTTGTTGTTGATGTTGTTTTTAATGAAATCATACCATAGCTGAGTCATCACTACATAAAATATTTGTTGACACAGTGGCTATGTTCAGATACGTTTTGAAATCACTAACTATTTATTGGCATAGCGTTTGTGGTCCCTGACTCTAAAAGTCACATAAATGAATAGCCTAAATATTTTAAACTTGTGATAGCCTACTATTTAGT
Organism: Squalius cephalus; assembly: GCF_949319135.1. NCBI lineage: Eukaryota > Metazoa > Chordata > Actinopteri > Cypriniformes > Leuciscidae > Squalius > Squalius cephalus. The sequence goes on from NC_137126.1 coordinate 21,979,787, forward strand.
GCTGAAACAAAAATTAAAAAGAACTGACTTATCTTGTGTCTGTTTAATTGTTTAGCCTGTTGTAGACTTATAGCATATATGTTGCTCTTAACATGAATTCGAAAGCTGATTTCCCCATGAGTGAACTCCAATGTGGCAGCTTTTTTTCTGAGAGTGAATGTCAATTTATTTTTCAATTCAAAATGATTTATTAATGTATCATTTTATTTAACCACATTTTAGAACATGAATTAATAAGTAAACAGTTTTAATTATTTATTATTTATTTACTTAAATTTTTGTTTGAATTATTCAATTGACAACTTATTTCTAACTTATTTTTAACCGTCACTTATTCGACCTTCATAACACTACATGGTGTTTATATACCTTTACAGTTGAAACCATATTTTACAGCTGTGCTTGAGAGGAGGCAGAGATGTTGCTGGACATTTAATCAGGCAATGATTTGATGTAGCCATGGGAACTAAGGGCTCGCAGATGCATTTGTGTCCATTGTTCCTTATCTACAGTCAAAACATATCTGCCTTCAGTGCAGAGGACTATATAAAGCTCAATGACATTTCTCTAATGTCAGGTGACCAAACACTTGCCTCTGTCATGTTGATATGCACACAGCCTGTACATTGTACGTTGCTGTGGCAAAGTTTCATTGGTGAATCGATTTGCACCTACAAGCATATTTTACACTTCAATATTATCAGGAAAATGGACAGATATGTCAATACAACACTTGTACTGAATAATTTAAATACAAGTTTATTGTTATTTTACTTCAGAATTGTTTTATTATCCAGTTTAAATTTAATTCTTCTTAAAATTCTTCTTAAATTGCAATATACCTACACCATTCAAATGTTTTGGAGTTTAATGTTTTGTTTCTCTTATGCTCACCAAGGCTGTATTTATGTGATCAAAACAGTAATGTTGTGAAACATTGTTACAATTTAAAATAACTGTTTTCTAATTTAATATATTTTAAAATGTAGGTTATTCTTGTGATGACAAAAATATCTTGTTTAGTAATGTAACCCTCGTTCTCTGATGGAGGGAACGGAGTTGTTATGTTGAAAAACTGACAAATGGGGTCTCACTTGGGAGCCCCAATCCCCTCTGAGTTTTAGAAACACGGCCAACGGAATTGGTGAGTCCTATCACTCAGGTTTTCGCTGAGGAGCCGAGATGGGGATGCCCGCCATTTAGCAGTGATACCGGACATAATGTCTCTGTTCCCTCCATCACGAACTAGGGATGGAAGGGACAGGGCTTACCATGGAGACGGTCATAGCTGCTGTTCATTTTACATTTGTTGTTTCACGGGAAGAGAGCTTCAGTTCTCAATTCCCATTCTTTTTTTATTTTTTTCCAGCCATGACCAGTGTTATTAACGTTGGGGAAGCGTACCTAGTCCAATGGAGAGGAACGGTACATAGGCCATATCCTACCCATAGGGAGGAACATGAATGAACTGACCTGTGGGGCAGTGCTACATATGAAAAGATCTCTGCAGTAGGTCCTGCTTAGACAGGGATAAAACTACTACAGAGACAGGGAGGGAGAGCAAAATCTGCCCAGGGAAAGACACAGGTTTACTGACAGGGAAACCCTATTGTGGAAGAATACACATATGGGATTACCAAGGGGGAATCACAATTTATGGAGCATTTAGCCCAGTACAAGGGTCGACCGACAGGGCATGCACTAAAGTACTGGGCCTGGCGCCGGACACCTCCACCGCGTCTGACTGCTGAAGGATATTCAAAGTAACTTACTCCAGGTTTCACCAAGTGGGAACTCACCTGAAGAGCAAAGAAAGCACTCATATCCCCTCCTTATAGGGGAATGGTGGTGCTGCTCAGAACATCTGAAGCTCTGCATGCGGTCCACATAAACAAATATGGCACGAAAGGGACACAGCAATGCAAGGGATGGGTCTGCCTCCTCCGGGAGCAGCTCTTTTAAGTTCAGCACCTGCATGGTCTTGAAAAGGAGTGGTGGGAACTTTGGGAACATATCCAGGCCGAGTTTTCTGAACTCAAGGCACAATTCACTGACCGACTGCCTGCAGATTCACCACCCTCTCGATGGAAGTGAAGATGGTCAGGAGCACTGTCTTTATAGGCAGGATCTTAAAGGGGTCATGACATGGTTTTTGTTTTTGTTTTATTATGTTCCCTTAGGTGCAATTATAGTATTACTATAGTTTTTTGAAAAAAAAAAAAGTTTAAATTTGAGTGATTTATGACCTTTTCCCACCCTGTTTCTCATCCTCTGATTCAAACAGTCTGTTTTGGGGGGTGTTTCCCCTTTAAGAGTTCAGTGTTAACGCCCACTGTTATGATTGGCTAACGTCATTGGCTAAAAGTAGTTTTAAGATGAAATACATTACTTAAAGTTTGTGGCATCGTTGTTGGGCCCAGAATAGTCGGCACAACCTGATCTTTAAGCAAAAGTTTTCTGGCAAAGCCAGCATCATACTGCGATTTGTTCTCAAAACAGTCATCCTTGAAATGTAGAGAACACACGCTTAAATTAACACTGCCGTGACTGGGACGTTCGCAAAAAATAAACTGCATCCATTTTTCCCTGACGTCTGGATCAATTGGCAGTGTATTCAAACATTTTGTTTGTCCACAGCCAGGAACAGCACATCTGCGTGGCATCGCAATCTTCTTGTAAACAGATCCAATCGCTGCACGTCGACTGAACACCTGTGGGCGTGACAACGATGTGATGATGCGAAATGAGGCGTAGTTGTCTTGCACTGGAGGCGGTCATATTCAAACGACTGGGACGTCACTTCTTACCATGGATCCCCAACAAGCTGTAATTAGAGCTTGATTAAATAAATGCTTCGTTTATAATGGAGAGGATGTCTTAAGCTATGAAACTTGCAGGAAGTTTTAATGGTACAAAGACCTCTTATATACCGAAGGATCAAGGCAAATTTGGTTTCTCATGTCATGACCCCTTTAAGCTCAACTGACTCAAGCGGCTCAAAGGGAGCTCTCTGCAGACCAGAAAGGACAACAGAGAAGGATTTAACCTCCTGGCGCTCTCAGGAACCTGATGACCAAGTCGTGCTTTCCTAGTGATTAATTGCAACGTGATGTGCCGCAATGGCGGCAACATATAGGTGGAGGGGTTCAGCTTCCACTCCAACTCTTCTTGCAGGAAGGAAAGCACAGAACCGATCTGGCATCTTCGGAGGTCTTCTTGATGGGAAGAGCACCACTCAGCGAACAGACTCTACTTCAAAGCATAAGCTCAGCTAGTAGAGGGGCTCTGGGTTGAGTGATATTGTTTACCACCGCCGGTGGTAGGCCTCCAAGTCCCTTCCAGAAACCACCACTTCTGGAGGTTCCAGAAGTCTAGACATGGGTGCCATATGGTCCCCCGTCCCTAAGAAAGAAGATCCTTCCTCAGGGGAATCTACCAGGGAGGGGCTGTCGCAAGGAGCATCATGCCTGAAAACCAGGTCCGGATGGGTCAGTAAGGCACAACCATCAAGACCTGCTCCTTGTCCTCCCTGACCCTGCACAGTGTCTGTGCGAGTAGGCTCACTGGGGGAAATGCGTATTTGCGTAGGGGCCTCGGTCAGGGAGTAAAAGAGCTTTGAGCTGTTGTGAGAGCGACTTGACCGCACAATTGAGCTCGCCTGGAATGTATGGTATGGAGCGACCTGAGCTGCTACACAGGAAAAAGCTTCACCACCTCCTGGTGGTGCGTTTACCACCTCCTGGTCGAGCGCAGTTCCCCTCATCTCTGGACCGCCTGAATCAGGGCCGCTTCTATGGACATTTGGAGGGTTTAGCGGCCTGAGGGACGGGCTGTGTCACCTTCCTGCTAGAAGCTTGATGGGGCGGCTGGGATGATGTTACCGGTCGTGCTGGAGCAGATGTAGATGCTGAATGGGGGATGCCCTCTATGACAAGCAAACTGGGGGGCAGACCGTGACGACCTGGTGTCACGACGAGGCAGGGTGTGTTTTGTCGCCTCAGTCTGCTTCTAGACTGCCAAGAACTGCTGGGCGAAGTTCTCGACAGTGTCGTCGAAGAGGCCACCTTGTGAGATGGGGGCATTGAGAAAGCTCACTTTGTTGGCTTCCCGCATCTCAGCAAGGTTCTGTCAGTCTGCCAGATATGACGTTCCTGGACCACCAGAGTGGACATCGTCTGATCAAGGGCCCCCGCCGTGACTTTTGTTGCTCGGAGGATGAGGTCAGTTGCTGTGCGCAGTTCCTGCACCAACCCCGGTTCAGAAGTACCCTAGTGCAGTTATTTCAGTACTTTGGACTGGTGTACTTGCAGGCCATTGCATGCTATGCGGAGGCGGCCTGTCCAGCAGCACTGTAAGCCTTAGCAGCCAGAGCTGCCATAGTCTCCACATACCCATTGGGGCTGCAAAGCAGTGAAAGGTGCCTTCCACAACTTCTGAACCTCATCATGCACTTCTGGGAATAAAGGCACCAGGGCGGCACGTAGCTGTGAATCGCGCGCCGCACCCAGGAACCAATCATCCAACCGGTTCCACTTAAGTCCGATGCCCGCGGCGACCCGTACAAGCATGGCTGTCAACTCACACCCAAAGGGGGAAGCTCAGCTTCATCTTCCTCTGCAGAGGACAATAGCCCGCTCTCTGATGCTGCTATCGACATCTGATCCTCATCCGGAGCGCCAAATGACACTCTGGGTCCCCCGTGAGAAGGAGGCCATTGAGACACCATCACTTGGCATCTCAACGGCAAAAATCTGAATGAGTGGATGCGTGCCAACCAGTGGGGATTTCTTTAAGACTGCAAGGGAAGCTCGGCTTCCCCTATAATGTCAAAAAATTAATGGTCAAATATGTACTATTGTGTTAACATTTTATTGACAAAAAATACGTTAGAACACGTTCATCTCAAAGACGTGTTCGTTCAGAATCAGCTACATATAGCAGGTCAGCTGACTCGATTTCCTTCTTATACATTCCCGTAGCGTCACAGTGCATTTCCCTGTTGAAGCCTAGCGTCCATTGACTTCAATGGGGCTGCTTTGAACAGTTTTTTTCAGTGCTTCAAAACTAGACGGTCATTGGATAAATGCTGCGATTATGTCCCGCCCACGGACGCTCATCGTCTCTGGGGGTGAATGGAGGAGTGGGCTGGCCTGGACTCCGGACTTCTGCGTGATGATTGGAGGGTCTGTCAAAAGGCTGCATCTCCTTTTGATTGACAGCGATTTCACACTATATAAAAAGTCGCTGATGCTGAAGCTATTTGAGCTCAGTCCCATCGCGGATTTTGACAAGTGACGAGTGAGACAAACTGCTGCAACCTATTTCTTGGTATTTGCTTGGCGAAATTGCTTGCCAATTTTCATCATACATTTCACACAATTAAACATTTATACCTTTATTATATTATTACTTATTATATTTGTATATTATTAGTAGTAATAATAAATTATTATTATTATACTTTATTATATTATTATTTATACCTTTATTATATTATTACATTTATACAATTATACCTAGCTCTGCTGACCACTGAGAGGACACTGGTCAAGTCACTGGAAAAGACGCCTAGTTGGTACGACAGACAGGGTCACAGAGAATTTTCTTGAAAAGGAACGTAGGGCAGAATTTACGTATAAATAAATGGACAATTTTTATGATGTAGGCCGAAAATGAGCCTCCCCTCTTTGAAAGACCGACATCTTATATACCCTTGGAGTGGCTCGGCATGCAAATTCCACTCGCCCATTCCACTGGCCGTTTTTCTAAAACTCAGAGGTGATTTGGGCTCCCAAGTGAGACCCCATTGTCATTCTTTTGTCTTTCGAACGTGACTGACAGACTGGAAACTGAATTTTCAGAAGCCATTACTCCAGTCTTCAGTGCCACATGATTCCTTAGAAATGCTGATATTATATTATATTATATTGTTAAAAACAGCTGTGCTGCTTATTAGTTTTGTGAAAACTGTGATAATTTGTTTTCATTCTTTGATGAATAGATCCATTTTTAAATGGAAATCTTCTGTAACATTATAAATATATTTTTCTGTTTTATATCCTTTAGGAATTTATAGGATTGCTAATGGATTTATCATAATTTGGAACCTATAACCCACATTTTTTTATTTTTGAATTCTGAATTTCATTGCATTCATTACAGTCTTTTTAATTCTTAGCAGATGTGTAGAGGATTTTTATTGGATCCCATTAGGACCCTTTTAGATTATTTCTAGATTATACTAAAAAATTCTATTAGCAAACCTGTACATACTTCTATGTTTTCTTTTCCCCCTAGGCAGTCAGAACATAGCAACAAATTGTCAAGAAACTGCAAGAAAATCACCCTTTCCCATACACGCTGTAATAATTCATTCTATTGTGCTCAAAGTAGGAGTGAGGCCATGTTGTCTCAGTGGTGTGATTTGGCTGCACTGCGGGAAGCCAGCTTGTGTTGTGTGGATGATTTGTAGGGAAGAGGGATGGCTCTTTGTCCTGCTGCACGGGCTGCTGCAACCATGCGTCTGCCAGACCCACGATAATGAGATTCAAAGCAGGGTGCAGCTAATCGTCCATCTTAGACTGTTAGCCAAGTGGAGGAGCACCAGCACCAGCACCTGTTGATGAGTATCTACCAGCCCCTCACTTTGTCATTATGGATGTCTTTCTGTGTGTGTGTGTGTGTGTGTGTGTGTGTGTGTGTGTGTGTGTGTGTGTGTGTGTGGGACTGCTGAAGGTACTAAAGACAATTGGATATAGTACAAGAATCCAGATATTTTTTGCTGAGAGTAGATCAGTGGTATCTCTTGCACCACAATTGCCATCCAAATGTCTGTATATCAGCAACAACCAGTAAGGTCAAGAAGATCATGCTATGTCTGCTGCCCTCCACTGTGTCTATAAATCAAAATATCAAAACAAATAATAATAATAATAATAAATGTCACTTGGGTTGATATTTTGTTTTGTAATGTAATGACTAACATTTAAAAATACATACATTATCCTATATATACAAATACAATGTTTCAACCCATTTTGAACAAAAGGTTCAAATGACCTTTTGTGGAATGACAATAGATGTCAAAGGTTATTCATGGTACCATATGCCAATAAAGAACCTTTATTTTAAGAGTGTATATTGTTTTTACAATATGTGTCACAGTCTGTGCCTTAAAAGATAAAATGAAGGAAAAAAAATAAAAATGTTTTAACCCAACATGAACTGGCCACCCAAACATGTAAACTCACTACAGTTAGATAAGACTTACAACAAATCTTTCTCACGTTATATAAAACTTTAAAGCAGGTCAGGAAGTGTCTGTAGGGAATTTTAGCATTATCACTATCTTCTCGAAAGTCTTGAAGGGGAAAAATGTCCAAAAGCAGTCAGTGCCCTTAAAAATAAATGATGTGAATTTTATATTTCTAAAATGAGGAAATCCATGAATGTTTAAGCAATCTTCAAGCCAGCTCAATGCATCAGGGGATATGAGTGCTTTCATACACAGGACATTCTGGTTATGGACAAATTAAGGTCAACTCATGGACAGTGAGGTCTCATCTTCATCCTGCAGATATGTTTTGATATATCCTGTATTTCTATTTTAATGTACACTCTTAGACAAAAAAGGTTCAATGGGGTTCTATAGGGTTCTTGTCTCAATTTTAAAGAACACTTCTCTTTCTATATGTAAGAAATAGGGGAAGCCCTAAAAGTTTTTATACGAAGGTTCACTGAAAGTTCTATACAACCTTTTCTTCTAAGAGTGTATGCGAGCATGATCTTAAGACCATGACCAGAATATTTATATTCTGTTTATATTCTGAACACTTTTCTGCACTCACCTGTTAAATCACCTCCTTGTCAGTACAACACATAGCGTATTCTGTCTGTCTTCCATGTTTTTGTTTTGTTTTTTTAATTGGGCATCTGAAGCCACAGTCCCTGTCATAGTTTGTCTCGGTCCTCCCATTCTTGTCTTGATTCACATGTGCTAGAAAATATATGGACTATCCACACCACGCTTATCAGAGTTCCCATGAGGGACTGGGGAGAAGCAAACAGGCACACATCCATGATGCATTGCTGCTAGGACAGCTCAGGGTACACGTAGTGTGGTGTTCTTCTATTATAATGGTCGGCAATTAGATTTTTGGTCGCTCTTCCAATGGCTTCATGAAATATTTATAGTGAACACAGAGAGCTCTCTAAAGTATGGCTGTATAACAACGTGACTAGTGTAAAAAAAATAAGAAAAAAAACCTGTAAAAGCAAGGAGAACTTTTGAAGTATAATAAAATGACGATTCAAATGGCTTTGAATCACGCTGACAATAATTTCTGACAGTGGAGTGCTTTTAATTATCACCCAAAATGTGATCTGTGAAGAAAGACACCAACAGATTTCATTAAAATTTGTTTCTGATTTATTTTTTTATAGTAGAACAAGATACTGTGTGTGTGTGTGTGTGTGTGTGTGTGTGTGTGTGTGTGTGTGTGTGTGTGTGTGTGTGTGTGTGTGTGTGTGTGTGTGTGTGTGTGTGTGTGTGATAATCTAATTTATTGCCATATTGAACATGTCTAATTTACATGGTGTTCAAGAATTATTACACCAAAGCAAGATCAATAAAGACATGGTTGTTTGAGTGTGGAAGAACTTGTCTAACATCAGTCCCTGATCTTGCATGAATGGGCAAAAAGTTCCCAGAAACACTCCAAAAACGCCTGGAAAGCCTTCCCAGAAGAGTGGAAACTGTTATAGCTGCAAAGGGGGGACCAACTCCATGTATTTAGAATGCAATGATCTTAAAGTCCATTTTGGTGTTCTGGTCAGGTTTCCCCAATACTTTTGTCCATATAGGATGCGTACTCCATGCACTATATAAGGACACTATGTTGGTAGTTTGTGTCTTGTTGCTACGCAATTCAATTTCTTGTATGCAATCAATGTCTAGAACTTTAACAAAAGCCTTACATGCATAGCCTACACTTGCACACACACACCAAAGGAGTTTTGTCACTTTGAGAAATGCATTTTATGGCACCTACTAGCACTGAACAAGCAGCTCACCTCTCTTCCCGTCTGGGTTTGCCATGGTAAGACTGATAAGAACATTCAGAGAGTCTGCTTGAGGGCTTGTCTCTGGGAACCTTTTCCTCTTAAAATTTACTAGGCTGAAAGATCCATAACATGGCAGACTGAAAGGCTCTCATGGACGACAGGCTTCTGAAAAATAATGCCATGCTGGATGACATCAATAGAGCATGAATACTCTGTCAAAATAGAATATTTATTTATTTACTTTCCTTAATGCACTAGTCTTACTGTGCATGAATGTACAAAGTAGAAAAATACTGATATAATATATCTTTGTTTTTCTTTTAGCAAAATGATCCACCTCTGAAATGTCTTTCTTTTTTGGATGATGTCACAAATCCTTTTTATTTTATTTTCATCCCTTTCCCTTCAATCACCTGGCTTCTGGTATATAAAAACAACATTTCATGACCCTTGGAACTGAAATACATGAGATTATGAAAGTGAAATCGGTTATGAACTGTGTTTTACATTTACTTACAATCTTAAAAGCACTTAATTATTATTTTTTTTATATATATTATTTTGTATAAACAAGAAGTTGTTTCAGTATAGTTTTTTGTTGTTGCTGTAATCACTTCCAGTTAATATGTTAATATGCATTAGTTATCATTTAGATATTTGCATTAGTAATAAAGCATTCATGCTTCTTAGATTATCTATTTGAGTTTAAGTGACTATAAGAGCACAACAGTGTTCAAACTATCATTCTATAACCACACAATAGTCAAATATCATCTGAATATGTACATTTAAAACTTGAAAGAAGAAGTCCTGATTGGTTATGAATGAATTTTTAAACAAATGATTTGCATAAATCAAATGTCATGTCATGTTGTAATCTAGCAGCATGTGCATTGATGTTTTCAGTCTATAATCCTCAGGTGAGACTCTGTGATAGCAGCACGCTTAAAATCTTCATTCCACTGGCGTACATTCAAAGACATAATGAGTGATATAACTGCTGTGTGTTAAGACACATTGGAGCCACAGGGATTGACAATATAGAATCTTAATGAATTTGTGACAACTATTCAGGGATACTAAGCTCTCCTATCACCACTGTGGCCCTGAACAAAGCACTTAGTCCCAAGATACTGCAGAGCTTCTGCAGTTAGTTGGATGACAAGCATTCGTTAAATTAGCAGTAATGAATGTTATCTGCTTATGTAAACGGTAGGATCCAAACTCTGACTCCACTTAATATTTACATTTGGAAATACACAGAAAGTATAATAAATAGGAAATACTTCAAATGTTCCATATCTGCGGTTCACACAAGCAGCAGTCTGCCTTATTTAATTAAAATACTATTCATACGTTAGCATGAAAATATCGGTAAACCCTGGAATGTCAATTATTGGAAATGACCTTTTAACTGAGTAATGTTTTCTTCATCTGCCCAGATGAGGTTTTACTATCTGTCAAATTTGACAACGTTTCTGACTTCTTAATGACAGGCGTAAGGAGCCGATCTCACAGAACTATTTTTTGTTTTTAAAAATGTGAGATCCTGCATTATAGTATTTTTTTGATAACACTTTATTTTACAGTGTATGTTACACGTCACATGTAATTAGTTATAACTATGCATAATTAGGCTACATTCAACTAATCCTACACCACACCACACCCCAATCCTAATCCTACAGTAAGCACATGTAGTTAATTATTATTACTCAGTTCTTAAATGTAGAATTACACTGTAACAAGGACACCTTAAAATAAAACCCCATTTTTAATAATGCAGCACTCATGTGCGAGACCCTGAAAAAGCAGCAAGATGCAGCACAATGGTAAAATAAGTAGTTTCTTCACTCAAAATATTATGCTTTATTTAATTTGTAGTACAATTTTTGTACAACATTACAAAATAACGTGAAACTAGTGGCCTCAATCTGGAACCCACTGTATAAATTGTATATAGCATAAGACAGTTCAACAATGGTGCATACAATTTATTAATGTTTGCTGACACGGCTTTATGTTTTACCAAAGCTTTTAGGAAATGGAGGGAAATGAGAAAATTCAAGGACATGAGCCTTGCTTTATGAGATTTTAACTGAGCTCATCTTCTTTTTTCAAACCTCTAAAACACACAACCCCTTGGTCAGTGACAACATGCAATTCACAATCTTTGTGAATTCTCTCTTGCTTTTAAGCACCCATGGTTTTATTCATGAGCTTCTTATGGATGCTGTCAGCTCACATTGAGTCCACAGGAAGGCAGACTGTAAATAATAGAAAGTCCCAGAAGACATTTTCTGAACTGGCCTTCTCCTCTCCATAATATGCCTCATGAGTCAAAACTCAGTGCTGACCATTCTTAATGCTAGAACTACTTTACAGTGACATGGGCACAAAATTTGGTGACACATCTTCTCTCATACTTAAAGGAATAGTTCACTTTAAAATGAAAATTCTGTCATCATATACTCACCCTCATGTTGTTTCAAACCTGTATGAATTTCTTTCTTCTGCTGAACACAAAGGAAGATATTTAGAAGAATGTCAGTAACCAGACAGTTTCTGGGTCCCATTGACTTCCATAGTAGGGAAAAAATATACTATGGAAGTCAATGGGACCCAGAAACTGTATGGTTACTGACATTCTTCTAAATATCTTCCTTTGTGTTCAGCAGAAGAAAGAAATTCATACAGGTTTGAAACAACATGAGGGTGAGTATATGATGACAGAATTTTCATTTTAAAGTGAACTATTCCTTTAACAAGATAATAAATATTTACACTGCTGCCAGCAGAAGCATAGTGAAATAGAGTGGTTCATCATTTGTGAAATCTCTGACAACCAAGCTAAGCACGGAGTGACTTAAAATCATGTGATGCTATCACTGGTAACAGTGATTTGCGCAGACGATCAATCACAGAACTTCTCAAGATGATTCAATAAAGCCACTCGTGAGAGAGCTGGATCAATAACCTTCCATCAGACGTTCATGGAGTGAGAGGATGTGAATCGAGCGTTTAAGATTTCCCTCAATGTGCCTATGTTGTATTTATAGCGTATGACAATATGTTGTTACAGTAGAGCCAGACAGTACTCTCACCACATTCATTTTGACCATATGTGAAGCATTATGTACCTAATCAACTAAATGCAATGAATAAGAAGAACATATAAGAGGTGCTTGACTCTGCAAAATATTTCATCATGATGCTAATGTGTTAGCATCTTGCGAGTTGTTGTTCATAGCCAAAGTAAAAAAAAAAAAAAACCCATCCCCCAAGCCTCCCTAGATCTGACTTGCATCTTTCCTTTGTTGTAAGTCTGTGGTATTTTTCCACATTGTCCAGCATGCAAATGCCATTTGCAAGAACAGTAACCTTTAACCCTTGCACTACCCGCACAATTTGAGGTTTCATATCCATAGCACAAACGGTAACAGATAACGGTGAATGCAGATGAGTGCAAACATACTTATTAACAAAACACACAAACAAAGATAATCCAAAATGGGTAAGGCAGACGACAATGAGTCAAACAAGAAAATATAAATCCAACAAGGAAGACGAGCATAATCCAACAGGGACACAGGAGACACAACAGCTTTACAATGTGATGTAAAGACATCAACCGACCAATAAAGACTGAAACACAGGGGTATATATACACAGGCTAACAAGAGGTAAATGAGGAAAGCGAGGTGTAGAAAATGAGGGTAACTATGGAAACCAACAAGGGAGCAAAAGAAACAAAGGAAACTGGATCTAATCACAGGAAACTAGATTTACAACATAAAGGCCCTTGAATACAAGACACAGGGGAAAATGTGACACTAACCTTAACAATGATGAATAAACAAATATTGTTCATTGTTAGTTCATGTTAGTTAATGCATAAATGAATGTTAACAAAATATACCTTGTTGTAAAGTGCTAATTTAATAGTGATGTTTTTTTTTTTTTTTACAGTGTAACCTGCTTATTGTTTGTTTATGCCAGTGTCAAGCATTCACTCAAAACTGTGGTAAAAAGTGTTGTGTATGCATTGCTGACGAGAAACCATGTTAAATAAAAAGTGTCCACTTGGTCCTGCAACATTTCTGTTGTGAACAGAGAGAAAACATTCATCCACTGCAGACTAATGTCTGTGTGTCCTTTCAAATGGCTGAAAAGTGGGGTCGATCAATGAAAAATCACATCTATCATTCCTGTCCCTTCTTGAGGCAAACCATTTGACTGAAGAAACATTAATGACCAGCACTTTACTGAGCTTACATAACTTGTCGTAGCAAGCATTTTAACAAGATTCCTCTGATAAGAAAGGGCAGAATATGTATTTTGCTGAGGGTGTGATTTAGATGTGGACACTAAATAGAACACGCTTCCTCTTCCCTTTTTATTTGGAATTGAAAAAGCAAAAGGAATAGGCAAGACATCCAGAAGTAATGTGTTTACACTGTAGTAAGCAAGTCTTGTATACCACATTAAAACGGTAATGATGATAAACTCCTCTTATGACTGACTAAATCTCAATTACTCAGCTAATGTTTTGGCCTCTCTTTATGGCCAAATGACTCATCAAAACACCTGTTGTAGGTCTCAGCTTTCACATTTTAGAGAAGATGTTGATTTGCCTGCAGATTACAAAGGCATGCTTTTGTTCTTACTGGCAATAGATGGGCTTTTTTTATCCAACTTTACACTGCTTGTCTTGCTGTGCAGGGCAGAATGTCTCTTCATCAAAATGAGAAATGAAACTCTGAGATATCCTTCATATTTAATAAATAAATTGATTATGGTCAACATATATGACAGATGCGAAAACATGCTCTTGTTATTTTATGTCATTTTTACTAAAGACTCTGCATGCTCTATTTCTCTTTGTGAAGAAAAGCTGATATATTTTATACTGCACAGTTCATTTAACCCTTAAATGCATGAATATTTCACCAATCATTATTACATAATCCGGGTCTTTAGCGACCCGGATCTATATCTAACATGGATGGATACCTGTCGCGATAAAATAAAACTCTCCTGATATTAGAGTAACAATTACAGAAGAATCAAATAAAGCATATTTTGCTACATTTTGGAGCTTGGAAGGGTTCAGTTTGAGCAGATGTTTTATACCATCATCACTCTCCGTCAGAGCTCATTTTATCATCTGGCTAATATTCGCGATCTCAAACTCAAAA